>NC_085845.1:187303378-187620322 GCF_035594765.1 Anolis carolinensis
AGACTAATGCAACTGGAGATACACCAAGTGCACAACAATGGGAGGCTGAGGAAGGGTGGACAGAAAAAGGAAGAAAAGTGGAGAATGAAGGACAACAAAAAAGGGGAGAGGAGGGAATCTCCTCTTCCTCTCTTTGGCTCCATGAAAAAGAGTTTCTTGACCCACTGCCACACAGGGAGAAGAAAACCAATCCCTGGTGGGCAACAGCTCTTTGCCCTTCCATTGCGCTTTCTCTTCTCATTTATATTCCTGCCATCTTCCCACCCAAGTGATCCCTGTCATAATCCTGCATCCAAAGTCACTTGGTCTGAGATCAGAACGAGGTCCCTAGCTTTGCAATGGACGTGGAGGTGGTAGCCCAAGCGATTCCCTCATCATTGGTCATAAGGCTGGGTACCTTGTCCTAAACCCAGAACAAGCAGCTTTGCCAGAAGGACTTTTAGCTGGAAGGTAGTGGTGGTGGACCCAAAGAGAGAAACATGTTTTTTCTTTTCAACATTAAGGGTCTGAGTCTACCCCTTCATTACTGATCTCATGCCAAGGCATGTCTGGAGAGCAGGTAGTAGTCCCAGTGCGCTTTATTATTAATAAAACAATGAATTGGATGAACTAATATTAAACATATACACATACTCCAGCAAGTGGCATGAACATGTTTTTTAAAAATGCTAACACTTGCCACCAAGCAAACTGTCATGCCCCCATACACTAACCCAATCCAGATGTGTTCCTACAGTGCCGGAATAAAAAAAAGGGTAGGTGGACAATCCCATCTTGATACTTCAGCCTCCACCACCTTCCAACCCATTTCCAACACAGTTCTAGGCCAGATGAAATATTTGCTAGAGCCCTTTCTTCATCTCCCTTCAACTCCTTCATAGCAAATTGAAATTCACATAAACCTATATTATGTCATCTGCTTCTATGTATGCGGTTCTTCTTTAGATGTTACAGATAACTACCACCAGAAAAAAAGTAAGTGACTAAGCATTCGGCTGTTAAGACTTTGAAATGTCTGAAGTCAGCTTTAGCAACTGTTGTAATGGGTTCTTTTTTTGCTTTATTTATACTCTACTCTTCCAAGAAATGTCTCCTCTTTTTTCCTGATGTCTACCTTGCGTTGACTCACCAAGCATTACACTACTTTTACAACTTGATTTCAGAGCGGGGAATGACACTTCAAGGAGACAACAAAAGCATGATGTATGTGAAAGAAACTGAACTGTATATTTATCTGCAGAAGAAAGCCTCTACCAGGTGAAATGTTCAAAAACATAAAAAATAGAATTAACTCAACATTTTAGTTTTTATTCTGAAAATTGCTTTTTTAATATAGTAATTCTTTCACCAAAAAAGCAAATTATGCTTTCCAGAGATGTTAAAGATCCCAGACGTTTATCCTTTTCAGCCATATCTGCTCCATGTTCCTCAATGAAAATTAACCAATGTTTTCCCCGCTATATTTGTTAGTTTTCATTTGGGAGCATGGAGTTTCATGTTTATTTGGGAGCATAGAGGGTGAAAAGTGGACTTGTAAAAAAAATCAGAAAAAAAAACATAGGTTTCATTTGCTGAAAACAACATGTCGCTGAAACTATACATATGAGCAATTACACAAACACAATTTTTGCGGTTTTTTGTTCCGATTTTTGGAAATGAAACGGATTTTCCTAGTGTTGATATTTTATGCTAAAAGGGTGTGTGTGGATCTTTTTTGCATGAAATGATATCCCCAACATTACGCCTCAAGTGAATTGAAACAAGCTCCTACCTGCAGCGATTCCTGTCTTTCCCTCCACAGTCACAGCCACGGATGTGCTCACTGTTACCGCCTCGGGCAGACCTCCTTCTGTCAAGAAATAAATGTAACATATTCAATACCTGAGCCCATAGGGACGTGGGTTTCTGAATGGTGACACTGCCAACACCTTTCCCAACTGAGCACAGAACTCAAACACGGGGAAGATGGAGGCCTCATCCTCACAGACAGCAGCTGAGGTGGCAAACTCAAATATAGATGGTGTGTTTTCTGAGAGTGTTGGTGATGATTCAGTTGACTGGTACTACACCAGAAAAATCCTGTATTCAAGGAACTAAAAAGTATGGGATGTGGCTAGCCTCAGATGATTCCCCTGCTGTCTACATATAGCAATTTTCCCCATGTGAAACTAGGCACACATTTGCTCTTCTACCTAAGCCAGAATTGGTATAGACACAGCATTGCTATGTGAGTTGCCGAACTAGATCTAAAACAAACCTTTCAGAATCAGTTCTGAGCCTAAATTATCAGTGATATTACTTTAATTGGAATTACTGGATTTTTAATTTGTAGTACAGTGGAGTCTCACTTATCCAACACTCGCTTATCCAACGTTCTGGATTATCCAACGCATTTTGTAGTCAATGTTTTCAATACATTGTGATATTTTGGTGCTAAATTCGTAAATACAGTAATTACTACATAGCATTACTGAGTATTGAACTACTTTTTCTGTCAAATTTGTTGTATAACATGATGTTTTGGTGCTTAATTTGTAGAATCATAACCTAATTTGATGTTTAATAGGCTTTTCCTTAATCCCTCCTTATTATCCAACATATTCGCTTATCCAACATTCTGCCAGCCCGTTTATGTTGGATAAGTGAGACTCTACTGTAATAGTTATTTTTTATAGTTGCATCTGCCAAAGTAAACCAATATTCCTCCCGGTTTATTGATGAACTAGCCCGATCTGTGGTTTTCTTCTTAGAAAATTCTAATGACTTAAATGCTGGGGAAAATCTCACTTTGAAGAAAAATCACTCAGATCTTCTCTGGCAACAACCAAAGGACTCAACTGAAATCTCTCTTTCTACATTCATGTATAGTGAGCTGTAAAATTGCCTGTGACGGTTTCCGAGAAATAGTCAGTGTGTGTACTGCTTCAGACATCAATTCCATTCCCTGAAATGGGACCCTAAATATCCTTAACAGGAAACTATTATGAGTTCCAACTATTGTTACTAATGAAATTTCACAGAAATAAATACCATGGGCTTTAGCTGGAAGGGATGCAGGTAAGCCTAACTGGTTGCTAGGGACAACCACAGAACTGCCTGCAGCTTTTATGGAATTTAGTTAAAGATGCTCCATGGTAATACTTACTTTCCCCCTTCTGCTTGTGTCATTCAAGCTGTTCTTAAACATGACTAAGGGAACTGTCATGTATGGTCTGTGTAAATGTCTTGAAGCTCATGTTTGTTCATTTTTCAAAAAGGGATGCTGTCCAAAACTATGACAATGTCACTGGGTATATATCTATTTTATCATACACCCAATATTTCAGTATTGAAAATGCAAACATGTATTTTTTTATATATTCCACCTTTCACCTGACATGTGACCCATCGTAGCTTACCGCAAGATTAAATCAATATAAAGCTAAAAGTCTAATGATAAAAAGTTAAAACACAATTAAGCATGATGTTATATTGAAGTGCCATTAATATTAAAAGGTACAAAATCATTTTAAAGTTAAAAATACAGCACACAGATCTAAAAAGACTCTCCACAATCACTGAAAATGTTCCCTCCTGTATCCTCACCAGAAAGGTCTTTGAAGGTGGTAAGGGTGAGAGAAAGCCCTCACCATAGGATGTTAGGACTTGTATAGGTTCATATATGGAAATACGATTTAAGCAAGTCTCAGCTTGATCCCACAGAAGTTAATGGTCAGCAAGAGCTGCATCTGTTAAGCCATTCATTGCATCACTTTGTAACGTGCCCTGGCTTTATCATATTTTTTCTATGTCCTATTAAAACTATTATACCGGCCAGAATTCTCTTCCATGTCTCAGTAAATGCATTAAGTCAGCCTGAACATTTCCCCTTGTCAGCAAATATTCAGTTCATCAACAAAGGGCCATAATTGTATGTGATTTGCCAAAGGAGAGGTTGAATTAACAGTTCCATGTGTCATTCTTTAAGAAAGAGTCAGCCCCCTAATGTCATAAACTGAAGATTTCAGGAGAATTTTTGACAATCATCCTGTTCAGGTCGTTTTAATCATGGAATAGGTATCTCAAGCCCAATGCACTGGTATATCAGAATAACTATGATACAGTAAAGGCTATATTTTTCAAACAGCAGATGATGCGGTAAAATAATATTCAGGTTTTTAAATTATGTTTACTTACACTATGACATAGGGCCCCTGGTGGCTCAGTGTGTTAAAGCACTGAGCTGCTGAACTTGTGGACCAAAAGGTCCCAGGTTCAAATCCCGGGAGCGGAATGAGCGCCCACTGTTAGCCCCAGCTCCTGCCAGCCTAGCAGTTCGAAAACATGCAAATGTGAGTAGATCAATAGGTACCGCTCCGGCGGAAAGGTAACGACGCTCCATGCAGTCATGCCGGCCACATGACCTTGGAGGTGTCTATGGACAACGCCGGCTCTTCGGCTTAGAAATGGAGATGAGCACCAACTCCAAGAGTCATTCACGACTGGACTTAACATCAGGGGAAACCTTTACCTTTACTTACACTATGACATTGTCATTTTTACTATGCTTAATGTGTATAATTGTATTTTATTTTGATGTGTTTTTATCTTCTGATTATTGTAATTACCCGGGCTTGGGCCCATGTAAGCCGCCCCGAGTCCCTTTGGGGAGATGGAGGCGGGGTATAAAAATTAAGTTATTATTATTATTATTATTATTATTATTATTATTATTATTATTATTTATCTATCGGATTTGAGGTTGCAGGTTGGGGTTCAATGACTGAATGTGCTTTTGTATATCTAAAAAAAAACCCAAATCACTCAACACAAAACTATTGAGGAAAAGACTAAGCTTGATCTCTTTCCCTTGGCATCTACTCTTCTATGTGCAAGATGTTGTCACTGGGTATATATCTATTTTATCATACACCCAATATTTCAGTATTGAAAATGCAAACATGTATTTTTTTATATATTCCACCTTTCACCTGACATGTGACCCATCGTAGCTTACCGCAAGATTAAATCAATATAAAGCTAAAAGTCTAATGATAAAAAGTTAAAACACAATTAAGCATGATGTTATATTGAAGTGCCATTAATATTAAAAGGTACAAAATCATTTTAAAGTTAAAAATACAGCACACAGATCTAAAAAGACTCTCCACAATCACTGAAAATGTTCCCTCCTGTATCCTCACCAGAAAGGTCTTTGAAGGTGGTAAGGGTGAGAGAAAGCCCTCACCATAGGATGTTAGGACTTGTATAGGTTCATATATGGAAATACGATTTAAGCAAGTCTCAGCTTGATCCCACAGAAGTTAATGGTCAGCAAGAGCTGCATCTGTTAAGCCATTCATTGCATCACTTTGTAACGTGCCCTGGCTTTATCATATTTTTTCTATGTCCTATTAAAACTATTATACCGGCCAGAATTCTCTTCCATGTCTCAGTAAATGCATTAAGTCAGCCTGAACATTTCCCCTTGTCAGCAAATATTCAGTTCATCAACAAAGGGCCATAATTGTATGTGATTTGCCAAAGGAGAGGTTGAATTAACAGTTCCATGTGTCATTCTTTAAGAAAGAGTCAGCCCCCTAATGTCATAAACTGAAGATTTCAGGAGAATTTTTGACAATCATCCTGTTCAGGTCGTTTTAATCATGGAATAGGTATCTCAAGCCCAATGCACTGGTATATCAGAATAACTATGATACAGTAAAGGCTATATTTTTCAAACAGCAGATGATGCGGTAAAATAATATTCAGGTTTTTAAATTATGTTTACTTACACTATGACATAGGGCCCCTGGTGGCTCAGTGTGTTAAAGCACTGAGCTGCTGAACTTGTGGACCAAAAGGTCCCAGGTTCAAATCCCGGGAGCGGAATGAGCGCCCACTGTTAGCCCCAGCTCCTGCCAGCCTAGCAGTTCGAAAACATGCAAATGTGAGTAGATCAATAGGTACCGCTCCGGCGGAAAGGTAACGACGCTCCATGCAGTCATGCCGGCCACATGACCTTGGAGGTGTCTATGGACAACGCCGGCTCTTCGGCTTAGAAATGGAGATGAGCACCAACTCCAAGAGTCATTCACGACTGGACTTAACATCAGGGGAAACCTTTACCTTTACTTACACTATGACATTGTCATTTTTACTATGCTTAATGTGTATAATTGTATTTTATTTTGATGTGTTTTTATCTTCTGATTATTGTAATTACCCGGGCTTGGGCCCATGTAAGCCGCCCCGAGTCCCTTTGGGGAGATGGAGGCGGGGTATAAAAATTAAGTTATTATTATTATTATTATTATTATTATTATTATTATTATTATTTATCTATCGGATTTGAGGTTGCAGGTTGGGGTTCAATGACTGAATGTGCTTTTGTATATCTAAAAAAAAACCCAAATCACTCAACACAAAACTATTGAGGAAAAGACTAAGCTTGATCTCTTTCCCTTGGCATCTACTCTTCTATGTGCAAGATGTTGTCACTGTAGTACCAAGGTGGGTTCAGCCATATCAGCACCCCAAATACAGTCTGAAGTTGATGAAAAGGATCATCTCCTAGAGTCTGCTGTTTGGGAGGAACAGAATCAGTGTAGGATAATTTGTTTATATTTCATTGTGCTGTGCAACTGGTCTGTTTTCTGTGAGAACAAGAACATTCTTCAGGTCACCGTTTCTGAACACACATTTTTTCTTATTTCTATTCTTTCCCAGAGTATTGCCTTACAAAATGTCCTGTCTCAACATGAAGGGATTCCTTTTTCTTTCTTCACAATTCCAGAACTTGTCATTTCATTTCATTCTTGTCTTGATCACTCAATGTGTCCTGAACATGACTTTGCAGCTGCATCTAGCTTCAACTCAAGGTCTTGTACATTTTTTTTAAAAAAACCAAAATTAAGTTGATTTGTGGAAGGACATTACATAGACCTAAGGGAAAATATACTCATTTCAAGGACTCTCATTCCAGTTAGATTTATATGCCTCAACATTGTCCTTGTAGCATTCAAAAATCCTCTCTCCCTCCCTGACTCAGTCCTATGTGCAATTTTAGGGACAGGCAAAGGACACCAAAAGCCTCCAGCAGATGCCATGTGATGTTCTGGTGAGTTATACATATAGAAACAACAGAAAGCAGAGGAAATATGAGATTTAAGTTCATTCACTGGCCATGTTGCTAATTCCAGCTTCTGGACTTTAACCTTTTACATATTATAACCCCAGGGGAAAAACATAACAAGAATAAAATGACATTTCCTTACCATACCATGCCCCATAAATATATATTTTAATATATCCATGGCCCAATTGAAAAGTAGTTGAGAATAACCTTCATACTCTGGTTGGAAACAGAGTTTTCAAGAGAGTGTAACAAAGCTAAATGCAAGCAAAACCTCTACAGTGTAATATTATTTTGTTTGTTTTTTGTTCTCTCTGTCAAATTTGGCTAAGCATGCTTTGCAGGCTGAATTGAAATGCATAAAAACCTGGAAAGCCCTTTTGACTGAGATATGCATATGCAATCCCCCACTCTTGCCAATCTCTACTCACATTCTATTCTGGCTCTCATAAATTCCTCCTCATATGCATTTAATTCTCACAGCGAATATTAATATTAATAGGTGTCCTTTGGATATGTCTCCAATTATCTGGGAGGTTTTTTTCTGCTGTAATTTATTGCTTCAAGATAACATTTTATATAAAGCATAGAGAGCCTCCAGAAATTATGAAATGGGTCCAAAGAGTTAATTTACCTATAAGGATTTTCACTTCCTCTAAAGAGTGCACGTATGTGTGACTTTGGATAGACCTCACTTAGTGCCAAACCAGATTCATATGTATTCAACAAATACATTACATGTTCACATGTTCATTAAAGTAGCAGCGAACCATTCTATTTCTGTTACTAAATAGAACCTGTTTCTGTTACTTCTTATTTCCAACGAGGAAAGCAGAGTTTAGGGGCTTTGTCTCAAATTGCATGCATATATACACATTTCTACAGCCTGGTTCATGTTCTTCCTCACCCTCCCCACCAAATCTTGTCTTCCTCACTGCTGATTTCTTCTCCCTCCCACTATTAAGCTGAAAAAAGCCTTACAGCTGAAGCATTGTGCTTTGAGATGACAGTGCCAAAGCACAGAAGGGTTGAGCAAAAGACCAGAGATAAGCATTTCAAAGTAATTTTAAACAGCCATGTAGTTTCCAGACATCAAACTAGATCTCCCCTTTTATTCTTTGGTTGCTGTTATTGCTCATTTAACAAAATGATCTCTTCTTTTAGTTCCTGAAGCTGTGAACTCCAAGACTTTGCACTGAAACATTAAGGCTGGTTAAAAAACTGACATTACTGATCCCCCCCCCCACCCGAATTCAGTTACAGGCATTTTTATCCACTGAAAACTAGCTGTAGACTTGGGGAAAGAGAATAAAAGGGTTTCTAATGGTTACCTGACATGTACAACCTTGGGGGTAAACACATGTCAAATTGTTAAGTGACTGATAGACTTGCATGTGCAGTTCTCCTTTCCAAACCTGAGCATGCTGCCTCACAATCCATCCATTACTTTGGTGCAATTTTGTCACACCTACTGCTTGATTAATGGAAGCATATGGCACACACTGCCCTCAAAGCACCTCTGCGTAGGGCTAATTTTGGCTGCTTTGATGTACCCTTTGCTGTGTCATTTTTCATGGTGAGCAAAACCGACATTACTACACTGCTACGGCAAAGGTTGAAATCTGATGGTGCCATAGCAGTCTTTTTTTTAAGCAGAAAAGCTGAAATGTACACTAAAACTATGAAAAACACATTCTTATCTTCAAAGGCACTAAGATATCATCTATGCAACATACCACCTGTTGCCAAGTAATTGCAATGATTAATAGGTCTGCCCACCACTCTCCTCTGTCTTCACAGCTTCAATCCTCCATCCAGAATACTAATATCTTGAAGAGTAAGATGACTTTCAGGCAAAATTGTTTGGTTGAGGATAGGATTTTAATTCCTGGGCCTTCACCATGCCTGCATTTCATGAGGTTTAAAAATCTTGTCTTCTCTGATATATCTGAGCGTCCAACCTTACATATGTAGGGTATCTGAGCATAAATCTGTGCCTCTTTGCTGTTGTTGCGATGCATAGAAAATGTTCAATCCTACATATATAGGTCACTGTGCAGACAAGTATACACAAAACAGCAGGCACAATTCTGACGCACAGAAACGTATATGCACAAAAAGTATATGCAATGAGAATAGCACAACTATCCATCCAAAAAAGGAGCTCAAGTCTTTTGCATCCACTCCAAGTACAAACACAACTCTCATTAATATGTGAGCTGTCTGCTTTAGTCTTCACCAATTCCCCTGCCTCGCCCATGGCCCAATAATTTTCCTGTAGGCAGAAGATGGGGAGGCACAAAGTATCAGTGGTGACAAAACATATGGCACTTCCATCCATTTAAACAATGCTTGCTTGAATAGAAAAAGAAAAAGAGGAAGACAACTATACAAATAGAGAACCGTGGGCAAGAATTTGCTATTGTTCAGCTGGGAGTGAAATAGTGTTGAAAAATCGATCGACTTTTTTACTGTGTTAAAAGAGATTGTGTACCTGAAATTTCTTCAAAAGAAATGCTGTAAACAAAGCTTCCTGGTGGATGTTCAGCTGCTCGACGGTACCAAAGGGGGAAGTGGTCCATGGTGAAAATATTCTCCTTATCTTCACGGGTCAAGAACTTACTGGAAAAGGGGAAAAAAACAAAATGTGTTTTCTCTTCTTTAGGAATCCTATTATGCTGTAAAACATCCTTCAAATCACTTCGTAAATATTTACAAGTCTTTTTAGATACGATAAAATATGTTGTGCAAAGATGTCTCCCTTTTAGATTTCTGTCAGTTTCTAGAGCTCACAGTCTGCTTTTAATAAAACCATGTGAGGCTAAAAGATCTTATCAGAGATCTTTTTTTCACATCTACTTTGACTATTCCTTTTTTTCCCTTTGCTCCACTGTTTTAAAAGCGCCATTCATTTTGCTTGCTCACACACACTCTCAACTGTGGGTTTTCAGGTGTTTTGGCCTACAACTCTCAGAAATCCCAGCCAGTTTACCAGCTGTTAAGATTTCTGGGAGTTGAAAGCCAAAACATCTGGGGACCTCCAGGTTGAGAACCACTGCAAGACATCTTAAAAGATTACAATTATTTCTAAATGGAATTACAGGCAAACTGTTTAAATGTTTTTTTGCTTACCAAAGTGCTACATTTTTGCTTCTTTGTTTATCCCCCTATGTTCTTTGTGTTTATATATTGTCGGTTTTGCTGTGCATCTAGACAAGAAACCCCTTCACAGGCCCCGCAGCATACACAAATCTGTAGCACTTCCATTCAGTTTCAAGTCTGGCATGGCATCTAGACACCTACCCCAGAAAAACATGAGCTTTCTGGGGTGTGTGCAAACTTCCATATGAGTCCAATCGGGTTTTTAAAACCCGATTGGACTCACATTAAAGTGCTGTGTGGAACCGCCCATAGTGCTCTCCCAGGAAAATGTCTTCCAGGTGACAAATGTTTGGAAAATCAGAGCTTCTAAGAAAGTACTAGAAAATGCACAAAAGCAAGGCCTACAGTTACTGCCTGGTTTGCATTGCTCCAATATCTATTGCATCAGCTTGCTTGCTTTAACTAACTCACAGTCAGTTTCCCTGTTGTAGCGATAGCTTTCTCTTGTATCATGTTTCCTAATCTTCCCTCCTAGCTGGGCACACATTAGTTTCTTTCCTACATCATGTTTGGAAGCCATAACCCTGCTATTTCCTGTGCTGACCAGGTCAGGATACCCATTCTTCGCAAATTATTCTCTCAATAATCTATACCGACCCAAATCACAAAATATTCCTGCTTTCAAATTGGTTTTATCATTTCCTTGGAGATCTCCAGTACTTTCAAACTCTGTTTATCTCTCTGCACATTTTTAGAAATGTGGATTTATGTATATATGTGTGTATGTGTTATATATGGTCAGCAATCAATATAGAATCACATCTTACAGTTTAATTTGTCAGCCCTGACTTGAAGAAAAACTGTTCTTTAGCCTAATGCCTTCCAATTAATTGGTCCAACATACCTGGAACACACTAAGTATGTGAATGGCTGCAGTTCAAGGATAAACTAAATGGGATACTCTGGCCAACAAAGGGCTTTTTCTGCATACCTTGTGGGTCCCTTCTTGCTATAAGGAAAAATTTCTTTATGCAGCTATTTTTGTTTTCAGCACATCCACTTCAATTGATTAATACAAGGAGTGACACTGCAGATGGTGAGGTCATGGCAGAAAAGAAAGTTGTTTTGAACCGAAGATGTCCTGGTTCATAGTGCAGTCTAAACATTGCAGTTACTTAGCAGCAAACCTCACATGCACAACGTTTGACTTACTTCTGTATAGCGTAACACTCTTATACTACACTGCCTTCTATTGTGTGTGTGTATGTGCCTTCAAGTTGCCTGTTGACTTGACGACCACATGAATTTTATAGGTTTTCTTAGGCAAGGAATATGCAGGAATGGTCTTGCCAGTTTTATTCATTTTCTATTATTGTTTTCACCAGTGCCCCTTGAACACTAATGAGAACAATAACTACCTACAAGGTGAAATGAAAAATCAAATGCATCTTTTATTTTTTTTAAAAATCATAAATCGCTTTTTAAAAACCAGACTATGTGTAGAAATGAGAGTGACTTCATCATCCATTACAGAACTACCACACAGAAGGACAGTTCTTGTTTTTTTAAACAGCTCGTAGCTATGCTGTACAAACATTTAAGGACAGAAAAAGTGAATTGTGTCTATCAGGGGAGATTTGGAGAGACATGTTAAGCTCACAAGCTGGTCTTTTGGCTATGTAAAAAGGTCTGTTTCCCTCTTCACATTAGGAGCTCTTGCTATTTTAAAAGCACATGAAGCAATCAAAGTAAGAGATGGGAACAAAATGTTCAGAGCAAAATCCTTGTGTGTGACAATACTGTAGGAACTCCTGGTTTATTAGAGCTCCTTGGGATTCTTGGGTGCTGTCAAATCATTCTGAGTAATGTCGGCCCCAAGGCGAATCTATCACAGAATTTGCTTGATACAATTTGTTCAGAGAGGGGTTGCCCTTGTGTTTCTCTAAGATCGAGAGCGTGTGGCCTGTCCAGGATCGCCCAGTGGATGTCCATTGCTTGGTGGGGATTCAAACCCTACTCTCTAGACAGTTCAATGATCCGTCCACTAAACTAGACTGGCTCTTGGGTATGTACATCATATACAGAGAAATTACATTCATCTGTTCCTCTGATTATTGAGTGTCTGGAATCCACAAAAGCTGTTTAGATCAATAAAATTACCATTATCTAATTGATTCATTGAGATAACTTGCTTTGCTAATAGCAGAGAAGTAACCAGATCAATCTATCACCATCATTCCTATGTTCATGGGACATTCTTAAGCCCTATGTTGAGAATGTGTGTGTGCATGCATATGTATTGCTTTAAGTTACCTGCTGACTTTTGGCAACACTTTGAAATTTTAAGGTAAAAAACAAACACTTAGAGGTGATTTGCCATTGCTTTCCTCTGAAATGTAACTTACAATAGCTAACATTTACTGGTGCCCCCAGTCCTAGTACTCACCACTAACCACACTTTACCCTTCAGTGATTTAAAAAAAGAAAATAATAATTAAACCCAGGTTATAATTTGATTTTTTTTAAAAATTCATGGGAACATAAAACCTAATTAGATAAAAAAAAATTGTGTCAGGAGCAACCTGAGTCACTTCTGGTGTGAGAGAATTGGCTGTCTGCAAGGACGTTGCCCAGGGGACGCCCGGATGTTTTGATGTTTTTACCATCCTTGTGGGAGGCTTCTCTCATGTCCCCGCATGGAGCTGGAGCCGATAGAGGGAGCTCATCTGTGCTCTCCCTGGGTGGGATTCGAACCTGGCAGCCTTCAGGTCAGCAATCCAACCTTCAGGTTACAAGGCTTTAACCTATTACGCCACCAGGGGCTCCATAATATAATAATAATAATAATAATAATAATAACAACAACAACAACAACAATTTATACCCTGCTCCATCTCCCGAAGGGCTCGGGGCGGCTTACACTGGGACAATCCCAAAACAGTATTACATCAATAAAAACAGTAACACAATAAAATCACAGTATAATAACACATCTTACAAAAGTTAAAATAACTTAAAACATAGACAGTAATCCCAATCCGTAGTCAAGCAGTCAAGAGTAGTCAAGATCACATAGTCAAGATCACATTGCAAACATGCTAAACCTGCGCTTACAATCACAAAAATATTCCAGATAATCTGATTTTAAAGACTTTTTGTCAAGGAAGAACAATGTTGATTGTTTCTCTGATATGAATACTGTATTTGCACTCTACAAACTAAATAAAGATTATTTCCTTTTCATCAGCTCTAGTCTGTCTAAGTCAGTGCCAGGCCTTACTTCTAAGTTATGGCATTTAATTTTTGTCTGCTGCTTTTTTGTAAATGTGAGAGTAAACAAGATGTAGTAAAGCACAAAGGAATAACACAGAGGGAAGAAGAGATAAAGGTTCTATTTATCGTACATCTTTTTATGCTGCCATTCTTAGGCAGCAATCCTATGCTGAGGATAGATAACATCAGCGTGTCTGCCAGCCAATCCCCTGGAGACCCCAGACCCCACCATGGCTACTATGCAGCTTGTAATTCATGATGCTGCACATCCATCTGATGGTGAGGGAAGAGTTCCATGTCAAAACTAAGTTAGTTGCAAAGGAGCTCTATCCCTTGCTTTAAAAGAAAGCCATGTTTTGAAGAGAATACTTCTTGTTATATCCTTCACTCCTTGGTATTTTGAAATGCAGCATCAGCAAATATCAGTAGCAGTGGGGATCACATTTTGCCTAATCCTGAAATACATATTTGTCTGGGAGCAAATCCCATTAGGAACCCCTGGTGGTGCAGTGGGTTAAATCGCAGAGCTGCTGAACTTGCTGACCAAAAGGTTGGCGGTTCAAATCTGGGGAGTGAAGTGAGCTCCCGCTATTAGCCCCAGCTTCTGTCAACCTAGCAGCTCAAAAACATGCAAATGTGAGTAGATCAATAGGTACTGCTTCTGCGGTACTGCCGCTCCATGCAGTCATGCTTGCCATATGATCTAGGAGGTGTCTTTAGACAAGGCCAGCTCTTTGGCTTAGAAATGGAGATGAGCACCAACCCCCAGAGTCAGACACGACTAGACTTGATGTCAGGGGAAACCTTTACCTTTACCTTACCTTTAAATCCCATTAAACTCAATGGACTTTTTTCTATCTATTATACTCTTCACCTCAAGCTGTCATGGGTATTGGTCACGTAAAAGGTCCACCTAACATTTTTAAGGATACTCTCTTTGCAGTTGAAAGAAAGTGTGTAGAATAAAGAGATGCAAAGCTTGGTTGTGAGAAAAGAAAAACATTCATGTAAATAAAATGTCTGCTACTGTTGGACTCTGTTCTCCCCATAACCCTTCAGAAACCCTGATCTTGGGTATTTTAGAACTACAACAATAGAGCAATGTAATGCTGGGTGGATTACACAGAGCTCATTTCATCCAATTCCAATTTTATCTTTTGGAACTCTGTTTGCCTTATAAGGCTGCTGCTATATGGGTTTTTTAATGTCACTATTGAGCTTTCCACCAGCCATTGTGGTGACATAGTTAATGCGTTCTTGACAGGCACTTTGATTACGGCTCCAACAGGGAGCCTTGGAAATAGGTGACACAGAAACACAGGCATAATAGGAAATTGATAACTTTTCAGTTTTGTAGCTTCTTGTACCAAGTTCCTGCTATTTCTCTGAATGTCATCCATTTCCAGTCAGAACCAATACACAATCTTACATTAATGAATCCACAGTACCCATCATTCTTACATTCAGGATTGGATTATTTGACAGAAATGTCTAAATGTCACAATAGGCAAAACCAAAACATTGGGGCACATAATAACTGGCTCAAACGAGAAGTTCTGAGACATGAGGTAGAAGGATCAAAGACTGATAGAACTGGTTACTCATTCATCAAGCAATTTCTGAGCTTGCTTCTGTTACCTTTCCTAGCTCCCACCTCACAGAAATGATTGCCTGCTATAACTATGGTAAATGCAGTTCACATCCTATTTATTCATGTGAGATGTTTGCCAGTGGAGTAGGGCCACCCAAAGATATTTTGTTGTCAGAGGCATAGTAAAATGGCACGGTAAAATGGTGTTCCTACTTTAAAATGGCAAAACAAAGCTTGCTCTTTGGCATTTTTGAGGTAGGGAGGATAATTGACTCCGTGGATATGGAGGGACGATGGTATGAAGAAATGTTCTTACAAATACTCCCAGAGTTAAGAGAAACAGGTTACCATATATACTTGAGTATAAGCTGACCCGAATATAAGCCGAGGCACCTAATTTTACCACAAAAAAACTGGGAAAACATTGACTCCAGTATAAGCCGAGGGTGGTAAATTTCAGAAATAAAAATAGATACCAATAAAATTACATTAATTGAGGCATCAGTAGGTTAAATGTTTTTGAATATTTACATAAAGCTCAAATTTAAGATAAGACTGTCCAAATATGATCAAACCATTATTCTCATCTTCAATGTAAATGTGCTTATGTATCCTTTTAATAATAATAGAGTAAAATAATACATGTAATAATAATAATAATCAATACAGGAAACTAATACAAGTAATAATAAATATAGTAAAATAATAAATACAATAATAATAATAATATCAGACTGAAATAATAAATGTATTAATAATAATTAAAATAGAGTAAATTAAATGTAATAGTAGCAACAATAATAAAGAAAAATAATAAATGTAATAATACCAATAATAATAGAGAAAAATAATAAATGTACCATATATTATCGAGTATAAGCTGACCCAAATATAAGCCAACCAGGACCCTCACCCGAGTATAAGCTGAGGGGAGCTTGTTTCATCTTAAAAAGAGGGCTGAAAAACTAGGCTTATACTCGAGTATATACAGGATATCTCATTAGGTCACATTCTGTTGGTAGAAAAGCATTCAGTCTCCAACCCAATTTCCCTGCTACCGTGTTTCCCCGAAAATAAGACAGTGTCTTATATTAATTTTTGCCTCCAAACATGTACTAGGTCTTATTTTCAGGGGATGTCTTATTTTTCCATGAAGAAGAATTCAGATTTATTGTTGAACAAAAAAATGAACATTTATTATATACTGTACAGTAGTTGTCATCACAAACCAGCATAACCAGATAAACTGTGAATCCTATCAAGAATTTCTTGTTACTACCATTATTTCCATGTACAACTGGTATGTACATTTACCAATCCTGCATGCTCTGGTGTTCTGTTTGGCAGGCGCTGGCCATGCTTCCAAACAAAAACTTTGCTAGGTCTTACTTTCGGGGGAGGCCTTATATTTAGCAATTCAGCAAAACTTCTACTAGGTCTTAATTTTTGGGGATGTCTTATTTTCGGGGAAACAGGGTAATAAAATCAATAGAATTAATGTATGAATGCAGGGCTCCATTTTAATTCAAGAGCCATCTACTTTTCAGGCCTGACCCAGCTAAAGTTAGTCATGCTTAAATCCCACTGAAGAATGTGGCAGAATTTACTCATGGCTAAATTTGACAGGCTCCTTGTCTCTTCCTGAAAAGCTCAGTGACTTGCTTTCATCAGCTGAGGCTCTGGGTAAAAGATGTTCCCATTAATTATGCTACAATAATAACTCCATGCTAGAATCCTGTCCTTCAGGGACAGAAAGAGAGAAGATTAAAGCTTTGAGCTGAATGCTACTAAGTGTTTGTCAATTAGACATTTGCCAACATAAAGAGCAAATATAATTCATCTTGTGTATACATAAATGAAACGACTATTGAAATTGCTGCACAGGGTCAGAAGGGTCTTGCTACAGTTACACCTGCATCCTTGTAAGTTGTTTTTCTCTGAAGACCATAAACATAGCAAATTGCCCTTATCTAGAGACTGGAAGGAGCAGCAGCACGCAATCGGCTGTACCCTTCAGGAGGAAGACACAAGCGCATGGTGACATTTGCATACTGCTGCTGCATATTTGTTTTACATGAGATAATGTATGCAGAAACAGATGAGTTTCTGCATTGCTGCATGAGGTCTGTTGTTCTCTACTTGTTACTGGTACAGCAGCTTTTGAGCCTCCATAGAGATGGTATCTAACCAGCCACAACTCAAGCAAGTCAATCAGGCTAAAAATAAATCTTCTTCAAAAAGCAGCAAATCCAATTCAGATTTTTTAAAAAATAATAATGAATGACTGTACCTATTTCTCTGAATATTAGAGATGGCATGCTTCACTGTACAAGAATTTAAGCCCTCAGGCAAAGGTCCAGAGTGTAATGTTTTCCCTCACTAGGTGGAGCTGTTGTCCACACCAAACAACCTGGATTGCTCACGTGCAACATGTTGGAATTGAAGCCATCATACATACACACAGAGTAGTATGCAGGCTGTTTAAAGTGTAGCTACTGTGGGGTGTGCTCTGTTAGGCAAGCTGCATATTATTATTTGTTATTATTTGACAGCAAGTCAACTTTGACTTCCAGTGACCCTAAGAATGAGAGACCACCCAGGGCCCTGGTCATCAAATGCCCTGTTTGGGTCTTGCAACCTAAAGCCATTGCTTCTTTTAGGGAGTCAAGCTGGGTAGAAATGCTTATAATGTGTGAATTTCCACAGCAACATTGTTAAACATTTATCCAACAGGAAGACAAGGAACGCTATTAAGCTGATAAAAGGTAAAGGTAAAGGTTTCCCTGACGTTAAGTCCAGTCATGTCTGACTCTGGTGGTTGGTGCTCATCTCCATTTCTAAGCCGAAGAGCATTGTCCGTAAACACCTCCAAGGTCATGTGGCTGGCATGACTGCATGGAGCGCCGTTACCTTCCCGCCAGAGCAATACCTATTGATCTACTCACATTGGCATGTTTTCGAACTGCTAGGTTAGCAGAAGCTGGAGCTAACAGCTCTAACACTCTGCTCCCGGGAGTGAGCTGATACAATGTTAAAATACATGCAGCAGAGAAACGCCACTGGATTGCCACAACGGCTCAAGTGCAGCTTTCACACCAAACTCTCAGTAAAAGTTGATTGGATTTGCACTCTGTCTACACAAACCACAAATACATATTGTTCACTACTTCCTGCCTGCCCTCTTGTGTGATTCTGCTAAGCAGACTTGCTCAAAATGTTTTTTAAATGTTTTGACTGAGATGGTTTGTCAGCGCACCAAAAGCTGTTTGAATGATAAGACAAGACATTCAACGTGGGACTCCCTTGTTCCGACCAGAATGTCCAGTCATTTTATGCAAGAGCAGCTGTAGTAATGTCTGTTACCTGAGGGATGTTGTTTCAGACGTCTGTATTGAGCATGTACTAACAGATGTTGCCACAGGTAAGTGGAAGGGATCTGGTGATGAGAATACTGCAGCCGCAGCAAGTATCACGTTCGAGCTGAGATATATAGTTACTCCAGAAAAAGACTGCTGCACTGACAGGTTTCACTGTGCAGGTGGGAGGCATCCATGTACTCAATGAATGAGTATCTGAATAGCCAGCCAACGGGTTGCCAATTATTTCCTTCCTGTCTTTAACAAGGCATTATTTGAAAAGAGAGAGGAAAAGCCTGCTTGGAAGACATGCTCATTGACACAGAAACTCAGCTTCCTGCAGGCTCCGTTGAATATACTTCTATTCACCAAGGGCAGTGCCTATTTTCTGCTACCTGTCCCCAGGGAATCACTGCCCTTTCTTCATCCATGTTTTCCCTTTAAGAAATGCCTTTATCTACATCTGTCAGTGCTCACAATTGCAGTCCTTCAGGCTCAGAATCTCCTGAAATATTCAACATATTGGAAAGACTCTTAATACATCCATATACCTCAAACATAACATACATACAAAGGAGCTGTATTAGAAGATCTGGAATTTTCTAGAGAGATGTTCTATCTTCACATTTGTGAGGATCTACAACCTGGAGGATCTAGTAAATTCCTAAAGAGACCATTTTCCCAGGCATGAGTAAGTGAAACCGTGGATCTGGGCTCCATGATTCCATAGTTATAGGGATCTAAACTCAATGAAGCACTGACCAGTTTTAGGAGAGAGTCTGGAGGTCAAAGTAGACATTAACGAGAATATGTATTTTGTGTGATTAATTCATTTCCCACTCTATAACAGACACATGCCTCAGTGATCAGACTTACAAATTAAATTCATGTTTATTTTCCTAAAGCCAATGACAAAATAACACTCACAAAATACAATATACACAGGTGAGGACAATCATATCCTCTGACAAACACATTTTTTACCACTTAGGCGAAAACTTGATAAACATATTGTTCAGTTCAATCCTAAAATTATTTTTTGCTTTTTCCAGGAGAACCATAAGTGCCTTCTATTGAAGTCTATATCAGAGTTTGCAAATATGTCATCCTACAGATGTTGTTAGATCCCATCAACTTTAACCTGCTAACTAAGGCTAACGTTTTTGCATTCCAAAAACTTCTGAAGGCCCAACATTCTTTTCTCCAGTTTCCACCAATTCTGATGTTTTACCAATTTTATGCATCAAAAAACAATATAGAAAGCCCTACATTGGGTCAATATTAAAGAAACTTTACAATTTTCTCAAAAAATATATATTTCAGAAATAAATGTTTCTAACAACTTATATAATTATTCAAACATGAAAGGAGACATTGTACCACTGTTGAACAATTAATTTGGTGCTAGTTCATTCTTTATCTTGATCAACCTGAACTATATACAAGGGCAACAGAGAAATGTACATTCAAAGGACTTACCTGTTAGAGAGTTTCTCAGAGCCAACATAGAGGCAACTTCTCATGAGACCAGCCCGAGTTCCCATAAAAGCTATCTCCACTCCCCCTTCAGTCTCACTATTGGACATAGTTGCAGAGAGAAAGACTGTTAGGGTTCAGTAGGGCTATTCCTCTATATCAATGGTTGGAAATTGCAATACAGAGCAGTGGTTCTCAACCTGGGGTCCCAAATGTTTTTGGCCTTCAACTCCTGGAAATCCTAAAAGCTGGTAAACTGGCTGGGATTTCTGGGAGTTGTAGGCCAAAAACATCTAGGGACCCCAGGTTGAGAACCACTGCTCTATATTGCAATTTCCAACCAAGTGAAATGCAGTTAAAGCAAAAGCCCGAACTCAGTGTTAGAGCAAACACTATGCATGTGTATAGGGTGACAAATTCAATTGTCTATATCTTTAAGTAATGTACACTTTGACAACAGTAGAAGGGTTGGAAGACCAAAGACTGGGGATATTCATGTAATATAGATGTTATATGACCCAAAAGTGGCTTCTGCCAGAAAGGTAGTTGTTGCATTTCTAAACACTTCTTAATAGTAGGCTTAAGTAAAGGATCTTACTCATGTTTTTATTTCCTCCAGATTAGACCATCCCACGGTTGGGGGCATTTGACCTTCCATAAAGTTTAGGCCAAATCTCCAACCAGCACAGCTAATGCTAACAGCTTCTGGGAATTATAATCCAAAAAGTCCTGAAGGGCCAAAGATTTCCCACTCTTTCACTAATGTAACCTGTGTAATAATTGGTAAGATTCATCTTCAGTCTTAAAACTCGAACTTACTCAGACAAGTTGAGAGCCAAGGTTGTCCAGTAGGCCTCCATGGGCGCTGTTACTACAGCATCAAAGAGCACCTCTTGAACCAACTCCTCATCACCTGGGCAAAAGGAAGAATTAAGAGATAAATTAAATGACAGTATAAAGACAAAGTTGCTTTTGTGATACAAAAGGACTATGTTCCTTTTTAGCCTTGTAATTTTTTTTAAGAAACAGATCTAGCCTTGTTATGTAGATACAAAAACAACTTGCAAGCTGCTACATTTGTTAATCATTGGCAGGATAGCTATAATCCATAAAAGGAAGTAAAACAATGCTCCTTCACTAACAGATTTTTCTACTGAAGATTTGGAATTTAACACTTGGCACATACATTTAAATTAACATACTCATAATTAATCTTAAATTTAACTGTCAAAATAAGGGTAAGAGAAGAAAAACAGGAAAATAACAGACTTGTTGAAGGTTGTCAAATTTTATTTATCTTGGAACAAAAGTCAGTACACAGCCATAGCCATATAAATGAGTGAAGAATGAATGAAAGCGTATGTAAAATAAAAGCATAGCTAGATTGATATTTAAAAAGAGATCCACTAAAATTTTGTTTCCATATGTTGCACGTAGATAATATAATCTTTGACTTAGCATACAATCCTACAAACATCCTCATAGTATTGTTAGTTGGAAAGGAGTGAGGTGGCATCTTGATGCCCCATGGAGGGAACGATAAGGACATGAGGATTTCTGCCACCCAATGAAAAGTGTTGCACTCTCCAAATTTCAAGCATCAAAGTAACCTGACAACTTTTTTTTGTGTACAATACAAAAACACCATATCCATGGTGGGATATAAGTTCTCAGATGTTGAGTGGATACAGAAAACCATGGATAATAGCAAGTCCTAATGCAATTAAGGACTTCCAGCCCAAGAATACCATAGTCATGTTGAAAGACTTAGAAAACACCTATAGAGGACATATTTTGTCAGACATAGACAAATGAATCCACTGATACCAGTTCTATGGATATGGGGCGTTACTGTACAGCTTAGCGATCACAAGAAATGAGCAAGGCAAAGATATCAAGGGAGTGCAAACACAACAAATATGAAAGTTCCAGATGTGAATAATTCGCAGTTTCTCACTCTCTGCAATATTAGACATTTTGGATCTGAAGGAAAATTTCATGGGGGTGGATTCTTATTTGGGGGCAAAGATCTCATTTTGTCCTCCTCTGTTGGTGCTTTACCATCAGTGAGGAGCACTGCTTGGGTGGAGCTTGTCGACAACCAAAATCCAACAGAAACAAAGTGACATTCTGCCACAAAGCTCTGCTAGTTTAGGATATGATGCAGTTGGGGATGGAGTTTGGACCATTTATGCACTGTAACAGCATCATTACAGTATAGCCAGAGAGTAGGAAATGACAGTGAGGATCAGAAGCAGCATATAAAATACCACCTTCAGTTTGGGAAACCGCACCCTATCAGGGTCAGGTCTAGTTATGAATGGGAGACCACTAGAGTTTGCCAGGGATCTCCGGCAAAAAATCGTATCTGAAACTTTGGATAGATGCTGCCATTCAGTAGCAATAATGGGTTGCTGTGAGTTTTCCAACAGACTTTACAACTTTGGAGGATGCCTGCCACAGATGTGGATGAAACGTCAGGAGAGAATGCTTCTGGAACATGACCATATAGCCCAGAAAACGTACAGCAACCCAGTGATTCCAGCCATTAAAATCTTCGACATTATAGAAATAATACTGGGCTAGATTGACAGCAAGCTCAATATAAGGGCAGTTTCCTAAGGTCTGTTTATTAAATGCCTTTCTTAACTAGTTGGCAAGACAGCACAAATCCTGATGGCTTATGGACAGGAATAAATAAGAAGAAATGCCTGTAACATTGGGAAGTATGAACTTTTAAAAAGTTCAATTGATACACAGATGAGAGACATAGAAAATTAGTAGCTGATTGCTAGCCATCAAGCCATGAGAGTGAAAAGCTCAACTTTCATTTTCAGGAAAGCAATGTGCCTCTGAACAGCCAAAAAGAGCTGGGAGATTAATGACAAGAGGTAGATGTCACCATCTGCCCAAGCATGGGCCAGGCCAGTTCCAGTTCCAATTAATTTGAAAATCAAGGCAGAGTCAGAATTAATTATGACTAGGCCACAGCAGCACACTGATGAAATCGTTTGATACATTTTGCCTGGAGAAGGGATGATTAAGAGGTGATATGACTCCCATCTTCAAATATTCGAAGGGTTAGCAGATAGATTATGAAGTTAATTTGTTTTCTGGTGCTCCACAGGGCAAAACCTGAACCAATAGGTTTAAAATTACATGCTAAAGAAAAATGTAGAAACAGTAGGAAGTCCTTCCTAAAAGTACAGGCGATTCAGGAATGGAAAAGGAGGTCATGGAAGGTGGCGAGGCCTCTTCCATTAAAGATTTTTAAACAAGGGATGTATGGCCACCTATTGGTGTGTTAGGGAAGTGGATTTCCTCTATCCACAAAGTTTTGGATGTTGTGATCTTTGAGATCCACTCCAACTCTATGATCCAATATATCAGGATATATATGATTCTGAGCATGTTGTAGTGCAAACAGCAGGAATTGTTAGATGAACAGGAGAGATGAAGGGGAAATCTGGAAAAAGAAGTGAAACAACTGGTATTTGTATTGATAAAGGGATTCTGGGTAAGACATGCAAATTAGGAATCTTGGACTAAATGAAATTATTCCCGACTAGAATAGAATCTACTGAAACAATAGGAACCGTTAACATCTGTGTAGTTCCCACTGATTCAACCAATCTATTCTAGTTTGAACCAATAATCTCATTTAGCCCCTTTCCTGATTCAAATTTTATACAGTAGAGTCTCACTTATCCAAGCTAAACGGGCCGGCAGAAGCTTGGATAAGCGAATATCTTGGATAATAAGGAGGGATTAAGGAAAAGCCTATTAAACATCAAATTAGGTTATGATTTTACAAATTAAGCACCAAAACATCATGTTTTACAACAAATTTGACAGAAAAAGTAGTTTCAATACGCAGTAATGCTATGTAGTAATTACTGTATTTACGAATTTAGCACCAAAATATCACGATATATTGAAAACATTGACTACAAAAATGGCTTGGATAATCCAGAAACTTGGATAAGCGAGGCTTGGATAAGTGAGACTCTACTGTACTTCTGGATGTTAAAACCAGGAAAAAATATCTAGCTATCATAAAAAGTCTGTTCTTAACAACTTAAGCAAAAGACTCCAGCAGGAAAAAGGCCGGGTTGTTGTGTGTTTTCCGGGCTGCATGGCCATGTTCCAGAAGTATTCTCTCCTGACGTTTTACCCTCATCTATGGCAGGCATCCTCAGAGGTTGTGAGGATGCTTGCCATAGATGTGGGCGAAACGTCAGGAGAGAATACTTCTGGAACATAGCCACACAGCCCAGAAAACACACAACAACAATGTGATCCCGACCACGAAAGCCTTCAACAACACAGGAAAAAGGCCAATATCTACTTTTTTCAGCACTCACATTCTAGGTCAGCTTCTTCTCCTGTAAGGAAACGAATTACAGCCTCCAATTGGCTCAGTTTTCTGTGATCTGGATCAATATCTGTAATGCAATAAATCCTAGGAAGCAGAAGAAAAAACATGATTTAGAAGTTCCCTTGAGCTACCTTTCTGCACTAATATGAGCTATTCTGGCAGATTTACATGCCTGGGACCAAAATAAACTTCAGCTGGAACAACAACACTGTACATTTCAGAAACAAAGTAAATTGCACTGGTTGAGATCTGTAGAGTCCCATCGTGAAAGATTTATCACTCACACTCAACTAACTGAAACTTGAGAACATCTTCCATGAATGAAAATGGAAGTCTGAGAATGAACTATCACTTACACTAATTGAGTTTGTATTTGTGTGTATTTGTATATGTGTGTGTACACGAAGAAGAGAGGCTGAAATCTATTTAGTTTGGATAAGATTAAAGAAGCATAAGAACTAGTACTGACACTTCCTAAAGGATTCACTAAACTCAGTCCATCTGCTGATTTTTAAGTATTAGGAACTAAAATGGGCAAGCTCTACAAAAATTAAAAACACAATACAATTATTTTGTAGAATTGATACTGTTGAATGGGATATGCAATTTTTCCTTTTCTTGCATATGGTTAAATTTTAACTGGAATAATGTTCCATATATTTTTTCTTTATACTTTCAGTGGAGAACATCCAAAGTCAAACAGCAACTATAGGTCTTTTTCTTCATTTCAAGATTCTCCACTTACCACTCATTTGCCAAGGACAAGTCTGGCTGCAGCAGATCATGCAAACCTGAAGCCAAATGACAAATGATACTGTAAATACTCATTTCATCACACCTTTTGTTGATGCTATTCATTGCTGCACATGTTTCATGCTGAGATTGGAGATGGGTTGAATTTGGAGAGGGGGGAATGAGCATAGCAGATGAGATCTCCTATTTTCTGTCAATATAGGTTCAAGTTCAGACTGAAGGTATATTCTAATAGTGCATGAGATATGAGAAAACACCTTTTAAAAACACACACATGTGTTCATCAGGAACAAAAAGTTTTTAAAAAATCCTTAAGAACAACGTTTTTAAAATGTGCTATTTTTTCCTGATGAAAACTCTTTTGTTGGGTTTCAGATAGGTACAACTCTATCCCTTCTCTGATGGCTAACAAACTATTTGAAGTAGCTAAATAGCTGGTCTAATCATCATCATCATCATCATCATCATCATCATCATCATCATCATTGTATCCCACCCTTTTCCCCCAGTGAGGTACACCATATTCCAGAAGTCTGCATGTGAGGCTATGCATAAGGGTATCCACCAATGGAACAGATTATTGTTGTAAGCCTTGGAAAAGAAATTTAAATTGTAGAGAAAATTCAGAAGCCAAAGTTCAAACTGTCTAAGAAGCATTGCTCCTACAGATCACTTGCAAGAGGACTGTTGGGGCTGGGCTGTGGCGCAGGCTGGTCAGGAGCCAGCTGCAATCAATCACTATGACCAAGAGGTCATGAGTTTGAGGCCAGCCCGTATTGGAGTGAGCACCCGACAATTAAAATAAAAAATAGCCCTGCTCGTTGTTTACCTAAGCAACCTGAAAAACAGTTGCATCTGTCAAGTAGGAAAATTTAGGGACCGCTTATGCGGGGAGGCTAATTTAACTGATTTACAACACTAGATGAGGAAGTACTCCATAAAAAAAGGACTCATTGTCACAGTGGATGATGAAGCAGCAGCTCCTCCTGTGGCCGGAATCGAGCATACCCTCACAAAACCAGAAGATGGGAAGTTAAATAGTCTCTGTGTCTGTCTGTCTGTCTGTGTGTTGTTTGTCTAATGGCATTGAATGTTTGTCATATATGTACATTGTGATCTGCCCTGAGTCCCCTTCGGGGTGAGAAGGGCGGAATATAAATACTGTAAATAAATAAATAAATAAATAAATAAATAAATAAATAAATTGTCAGTACAAGACTATCCTAACCAATCTTGGCCAGAAATTTGGCTGGGTGTCAAGAACATACCATTTTAGAAATGCAGGAAATGTCTCTTAAAAACTCCCATGTTTTAGATTCATGTCTACATTTTACTCACACTTAAACATACACAGCTTTTCCAAAGTATATATGAATCAAGCTTCGGGTATTTAGTAGATCTGTTTCTGCTGTCAAGCTACCAATTAAACTAAGGAAATAGATACTCAAGAAAGCTGTGGAGATTGTGGCAAAGAACAAACAAGATTATAATTAAAGCCTAGGTGTGTTATAACAAGGAAACACTCTCCTTTTTCTCACACCATTGCTTGATGAAGCTGTGTCAGTTCAACATACCTTCTTCCACTGAAGTGTTCCCGAGCAGGATGTATTCACCATGCCCTCGTGAGAGAACAACACCCAGACTGTGGTTTGGAGAAAAAAAAACATTATAGCAAGTAGACCTACAAAGACCTACATGACATGTTGAAACTATTGTTGTAAGAAACATTTACATCATATTTAACAATTGAAGCGTATTTCTCATGTGTTCATTCAAGAACCCATATGACATGCAGATGGCTCCTTATTGCTATTCAGCACAATCTGGGAAGAGTTTTTTTTACTTAGACATCCTGGAACTCAAATTTGCCCAGTCACAGGTTTTCTACCCAAGATGGCCTTTACATTAATCCCTACTATATGGAGGGAATTTGCGGTTATCTTTTAAAAGGCCTCCACCAAGTTAAATCTTAACTAAGATCCTAGTATATTCTAGTCTGATTTTAATGCCTAGATTCATAGTCATAATCTCCTAGATGCCAAAGTAAAGGAATAATTTGAAATTGCCTTTTATTCTTCCATGTAGCTGTTGCATATTGGCTTCTATTTGCAGTCCCATGTGCCCAATAACCCTTTTACTGGCTACACATAAATACGAGTATAGTATGGAGTGGCACAAACAGAGAATCACTTTTATTTTTCACAGCAGGGACAATGACATCATCTCCCAGAGCATAATTTACCAACCCTCTGAATGCCAGATAAATAAGATTATCACCTCAGTAGGCGGACAGGTTATACTAGGAAGGGAGAGAAATTCATCACATCAACTGAGCAGAAGAAATGAGGACTTGGGGGAAAGTGGTCAAAATCTGTCCCCATGGAAACACATGGCAGTGCTAGTAACAGTCACTCTTCCCTTTTTGCAAGTGCATGGTTCCACTACTGGCAGTCCTACTACTCACAGAAATGTGACAGGAAAACCCACACATTATTGCCCAGATTCTGCTTGGGAAGGAGAAGCACAGATTTCTCATATGTGAAGCAGGCATCAGTGGAAGGTAAACTTTCATAGTGTTATTTAGTCACCATGATTATAACAGAGAGAAGAGCAGTGGTTGGTTGGCGATGACTACCTTGTTGATTCACATATATGTGTGTTTTTCACTTGAACAAAGCCCACACCTCAAAGCCAATCTCAGTTTAATTAACAGATAATTCCATAGCCCTCTTCTCCAAAAGATCTGCTCACTTACCTAAAGGGTGTGTCACTGATATCCGTATAGAAATAGTCATTAGTGAGGAAAAGAACCCGTCTCTGGGAAAAACAGAAAAATAATAAAAATCCTATAAGTGACTTTCCAAAAGGAACACCACATTGCAAATCAAGAGAAAGGCTAGATTCTTTTACAGATACACAGGCAGTGCAGCTGTGTGTAGTACAGTCAGGAGCAGAAAAGAGGGTTGTTTCTAAAATGACATTGCTGATCATGTCCGAGTAGTAGATCTCAAGGGACAGCTGGCATCCTCCAAAGGGCATATTTGCACATCTAAAAAGTGGGCTGCTCATATCAGAACATCCATGTAGAGAGTTTGCATTTTTCCATACCAGATGGGAGCCGAATTTAGAAGTCATGGCACATACATTAGTTAATCCCATCATACGGATACAGCCTCCATGTTTAAAGAAGTCTTACTAGATAAACATCTTCTCCATGTTTATTTAGAAGTAAGTCCTATTGAGTTTGGGAAGATTTAGTTCTAGGCAGGAATGAGGGAAATTTATCCAAATCTGCATCCTTAGTCAATTAATTGCAAAAGGTTTTAAGAAATTAATTTACTAAGCCTGTATTTAAAACTTAAGCACTTTTATATTCTGAAAGTAGATTTTTCTTTCTGTCATCCATCTGGGGAGGCATGATCCTGAGTTGCCAGCACTTGAGGAAACCATGACACAGTCATCTACCCCATAGCAGAGGACCTTGGAAAAAGCTGCAGTGACACAAAAAGGTATGGACTCCTATCCTTCTCCATTGTATGCTGCAAAGGGCAAGATAAGGACCACGCTTAATGAAAGCATTGTGTGCTTTACGTAGCTCCTAGATGATACACAAATATGTCACACAAAAATAAACTCGTATGAGAAAAGAAAGTGGAAATGCCTGTTTGGATAGTGCCTTTTAGTCATTTTTTGAGCATTTTTTATAGTGTCAGAAGCTACTTGAGAACATACTGCAAGTTGCTTCTGGTGTGAAAGAATTGGCCGTCTACAGAGATGTTGCCTAGGGGACACCTGCATGTGTTCGCTGGGAGGCTTCTCTCAGGTCCCCGCAAGCTAGAGCTGACAGACAGGAGCTCACCCCATCTCGTGGATACGAACCAGAAACTTTCAGGTCAGCAACCAAATCTTCAGGTCAGCAGTTCAGTCAGCACAAAGGTTTAACCCATTGCACCACTGCAGCTCCTATTTTTTTTGTACATTTTTGTATTATATATTTTGAAAATATATGCTGCCCAACTATTTGGGTCTGCCTTTAAAGTCCATCAGATACTTTTCAGATTATTTCACTAAATATCACAGTTTTTCAAAATCCATGTACAGTAGAGTCTCACTTATCCAACATAAATGGACCGGCAGAACGTTGGATAAGCGAATATGTTGGATAATAAGGAGGGATTAAGGAAAAGCCTATTAAACATCAAATTAGGTTATGAATTTACAAATTAAGCACCAAAACATCATGTTATACAACAAATTTGACAGAAAAAGTAGTTCAATACGCAATAATGCTATGTAGTAATTACTGTATTTACTAATTTAGCACCAAAATATCACGATGTATTGAAAACATTGACTACAAAAATGCGTTGGATAATCCAGAACGTTGGATAAGCGAGTGTTGGATAAGTGAGACTCTACTGTATTTTATAATGCTTGAAAGATAAAATGTGACTTGGAACACTGTCTTTTCACCACACATCACAGTAACACCATGTGTCATCTTCCTTTGCTTTATAGAAACAGCTTCAAATAATCAGCACCAGGAAGGCACCATCTGAAAGCCCAGAGGGAAATATTAATACATGTGGAGGCAGTTCAGTGAATATAATTTGAACTCTGTAGTTTTTATAGTCTCCCTTAACACTCAGATACATAGTCTACAGCCCTTCAAAGCAGCTGATATCATACATATCATGGATGTCTCCTATCTGGGCTACTCTCTGTGCCACAATAGCAGATAAACAAGAGGAACAGCTATGGTGAATGATCAGATATTTAGGATAATATTATAAGGAGTATGAGAATGAAAAATTGAGAAATGTGTGGGTGACAAAACTTGAGACCACACTGGATGTTAAAATCAATTATTCCTTGAGGGATTTTTCCAAGCTTTCATCTTTATGGCTCAAGGGATGCAAAGTCAGCCCTTTCCTGCCTACTAATCTCTTTCTAAAGAAGAGAAATAACTCTCTCTCTCTTTGGAAAGGAGGAGTGCAGAGGAGGAGGTTGACATGGAGAGCCACAGCAACAACATAAGAGGCCTGAACAAGCTTCTCTTCCAAGTAGAAACAATGTAGTCAATTCCACTACAGATTATGAAGACTGTAGTGCAAATGCATTTGTCCTTGCAGGAAGAGATATTTCTTGCCCAAGGAGACCTTCTTTTGTCCCTCACCATCAACAGGCAAGCTCTCTGCTATCTATCAATCCATCGCTTTTCTCCAAGGTGATTTTTTTTTTGTTCTGCAGGGAAGGAATAGCAGGTGAGAGAGGGGGGCTCAATACTGTGCCAGAAATTCAAGGATATTTTTGCACTATCAAATATACCCAAATGGAATAGGTGACTCTTCACTAACTTGCTACTCATCTCGCTGAAGAGATCTTTCCCTGTAAGAATATCTGTGGTGATAAGAAACTATCCCCAAAGAATCTCTAGTTCACTAGCAGCACTCTTCTCAGGGAGGCTTAGAAAGGAAAAACCAGCTGACAGCACTATGCCTGGGTGAACTATCCCTTGGCTCTGCTCTAATGCCTCCAATGTTGCACTCCCAAGTAACTTGGCTGAGGCAGAGCTTCTCACTCAGCGGCTGGGCCACATTGAACACAGGTGGGGTTGGCTGAAGACACAGAAGAGAAGGTGGCAGACAGCAGGACGACTGTCTGTCCTTGTGGCTCGTTCCCATTCCTGCTGCAGTCACATGAGGCTGCCTTCCCCTCACCCTATTGCTACCCTTCCTTCTGTCCATAAAGCACTAATCTGCAGCGTTCTGGAAATCCATCTGGCACTGTGACAGCAGGCATCAAGGGGACTTGAGGCAAGAGCAGCCATGCTTCACAAAGACAGCTTGCTGCTGCAGGGCAGATTTGTAACCTGGCTGCCAGCTGAGCATTTCAAAAATATCTTGGCTAACTTCACTAACTGGCCAAGGAGGGCCAGCAATAGCCCCCAAGGGACAACTCTGTGTGTGCGCTCCCATACACTCGGCTGGTTTCCCCATTTTCACCCTGCCGATTTGGAGAGGCCTGGCCTCACCTACAGCCACAAGTCGATTTGATTCTGCTTATTGCATTTCGATCACTATTAATATTTTATGTCTTCTGGGATCTCTACCCTGCCGCACAGCATATATTTCACAAATTCCAATAAAGCCACAACAAGAAAAACACATACCGAAACCCTCTTCTAAAACAGCATGAAAGCGACACAGGAGCAGCCAGCAGAGATAATATATTTTTACTATAGCTCAATTATCGAGAACTGAGTATAATAAAAATCCCCATAACATCTGCTGGATTGCAATGTTCTTGTAAGTTTTCTTAATAAAATCTAAGCTTGAGTAGGCAGAGGAATGTAGAAAGGCAGGACCATAACGGGGCTGTCCCATGTTTCTGACCATAGTCTCAAAACCACACCTGGAATACTGAGTCCAGCTCTGGGTGCTGCAATTTAAGGGAGATGTTGACAAGCTGGAATGTGTCCAGAGGAGGGCGACTAAAATGATTAAGAGAAAATCTGGAGAACAAGCCCTATGAGGAACGGCTTAAAGAGCTGGGCATGTTTGGCCTGCAGAAGAGAAGGCAGTAGGGTTGTCCAAAAATTCGTTATGATTCTTATTTCGGAATTGTTTCGGAATATTCTCACTTTTTGAACTGAGTATTGAAATGTTGTCCCTGGGCGCAACTGGCAATGTAATTCGAACCATCGTTGGCCCATTCTCTAATTGTGTCTTAATGTTTCGTTAAACTTTTTCCTCCAAAAAATTTTTTTAAATATTTTTAAAAACTATTTTTTTAAAAAAAATTGTTTCTGCAACCTAACTTGAATGGGAGCCTAGCGCAGCCTAAAATGGCCGCCGCTCCCTGGCCAATCAGAGACTTCCACGATGGCTGGAAAAGGTGGGGGCTAGCATCCTCCGCATCCACGTGTAAGATTTCTATTAAAAAAAACCTCCCCAACCCAGGCAAGCCATTCGGGGCTGGTTTACCGAGCAGAGAGGGTGGTTCGCGCTGCGCTGGGAATCAAACCGCCTGCATTGAGGGGAGAGAGGGCTAAGTGTTCTGGGAGTTGGGTCTGTTAAGGGCTGGCTGTTGTTGCTGACTGGATATTGTGTGTGTGGGGGGGGTTGGGGGGAAATTGGCTTGGGGCTTGTGGGATCTGGCAGAGTCCTTGCTGTGGCTTTAGGCAATTTTTATTTTTAAAAGGATGTGGGTGCCAAGGCATTGCTTTCCTGACGCTCCATTTCTAAAGACCTCTGCCTTTTTTTTTGAATTTAGCAATCACTAGATCAGCCCTTCTTAGCAATCCTAAAAGGGGGGGACATTGGAAGTTAGAGTTTCCAAAGGATGTGTGCGTTCCTGCGAGGGCATTGCTTCCCTCACGCTCCGTTTGTAATCCCAAGCCCCGGGCTGAGTGTTATTGCATCAATCACAAAGACACACACTGTTTTCAAACCTAAAAGGGTACATTGGAAGAAATAGTTTCCAAAGGACATTGCCAATCCTGTCAAGGCATTGCTTGGCGTGTGCTGCGTTTCTAATCCAAAGTCTACACAAGTAGAAGAGGGACTTTCACAGTAATAAAAACCCAATTGAACAGGAAATAAGACTTTCAAACCAGGAACAGGTCTCTTCAAATATTGAAAAATAGTGTATTATAAAAAGTTATGAAAATTCACCAAAAATCATAGGAGACAGGAAGCTTTCTGCAATTTGTTGAGCAAAGAGTGTTGAATGTGATCTCCCACTGTACCAAATTTGATGAGGATAGCTCAAGAAATGAGGGCGGGAGAGCCCTGTAAAAGTCCCCCCGGTTTCCTTTTTTTTTTTTGGCGATTGCGCATGCACGTCCGCCATTTTAAAAACATTAAGAATCATTACGAATTTTTGGAAATATCCGAAATTTTTGGGTGAAAAATTCGGAAATACTTTCTATATCGAAGCGCCGGTACCCCCTACTTTAGAAACGAGAATTGAAACTTTTTTCCATCGATCAGACAAGCCTAGAAGGCAGAGAGGAGACATGATGGCTAATTCCATTATGAGGCTGGATGGCTATCTGATGGGGGTGCCTTGAATGCGATTTTTCTGCTTTGTGGCAGGGGGTTGGACTGGATGGCCCACAAGGTCTCTTCCAACTCTATGATTTTATGAAAAATGCTATTCTGTAGATATTCTAAAATTATGTTAGATGGAGGGCACAGATATGAGCAGAACATCAAGCAGAATACCCCTGGCTTGGGTTTGGTTATCTTCTCACTAAGATGCTTGAAACCTGGAGTTGTAACTTTGGATTTCTGTTCTGGGAAAAATTACAATCTCTTAACCAATTTCATTCAGTCTTACCTCAATTCAGATCCTACTGTTAGAAGTTAAACAAGGTCAACCTTGGTTAGTATTTTAATGGTTGATTGCCATTGAATTCCAGGTGCTGTGGGCTATATTTCAGAGGAAAGAATGGTCAAAAGCACTTGTGAATAGTCTTTCCCTAAGAAAACCCTATGGCAGTGGTTCTCAACCTGTGGGTCCCCAAATGTTTTGACCTTCAACTCCCAGAAATCCTAATAGCTTGTAAACTGGCTGGGATTTCTGGGAGTTGTAGGCCAAAACACCTGAGAACCACAGGTTGAGAACCACTGCCCTATGGAATCCATGTGGTTGCCACAGCTATCTGCTTTAGTTGTAGATCCTGGACTGAGCAGGATGTTGGACTCAACGGTCCACGAGGCCCCTTCCAACTCTATGAATCTAAGGGCCCTTCCACACAGCCATATAACCCAGAATATCAAGACAGAAAATTCCACAATATCTGCTTTGAACTGGGTTATCTGAGTCCACACTGCCATATGTTCCAGTTCAAAGCAGAAAATGTCAGATTTTATTCAGCTGTGTGGAAGGGGCCTAAGGCAACTTGAAGATACACAAAATTCTTAATGGGTTGCTGTAAAGGAAAAATGGGCCTGAAGAAAACTAATACTAAAAGTGTGCATGGGGTGGGGGGGCAGTGCATGTTTCAATAATCAACATAAAGCAGATATGGTATATCAATCCTGTATGCCAGCTATTTTGTAAAGGCGTCTTGTCCTGAAAGGTTGCACAGAAATTCCAGTAATGATGAATGAATAATTTTGCATCTTAATTATTTTTATATTTGCTAAAAGCATTTTGGACTAAGCATGATTTTATTTTAATGCTCAAAAATAATAAATTTCTGTTTTAAGAGAGTGAAAAGTAATTCCTCCATAATTTATTTTTATGTTGATTTTTTTGCTGAGTAACTCATAATGGCAAGCCAAGGAAGACAACAGTAATGCATTTCATAATATTTTGCTTACTATTAAAGAAGGAGGCTGTTAGGAATTGTGAGAGTTGAAGTCCAAAACACCTGGAGAGACAAAGTTTGCCCATACTTGCTATATACTATATATAAGTTTAGAAATTTTAATAAAAATTTAGTGTAATGGTGAAGGAAAAAAGCTTAGTCCATCTCAGGAGACCTAAAAGAAGCACTGACTCCTTATATTCTTTCTGACATGGTCCCACTCCTTGCCTTTTTGAAAACCTGGGAGCGTAAATGGTGGGTGGAGCTAGGGGTAGCTGGTTGCATTCCCTTCTTTAAAGTCCATAATTTTGGTCCCAAAACCTGCCTTTGATTCATACATGAGGTAGACTTATACATGAATATATATGGTAGTTCAGATTGTTGACCTTTTTAAGAGAGCTGTGGACACATTAAAACAGTGGTTCTCAACCTGTGGGTCCCCAGATGTTTTTGGCCTTCAACTCCCAGAAATCCTAACATCTGGTAAACTGGCTGTGATTTCTGGGAGTGGTAGGCCAAAACACCTGGGGACCCACAGGTTGAGAACCACTGCGTTAAAAGAGAGTTGCTGATTGTGGTATGTATACATGTTTCTAATCTTGACCTCTGATTAAACAGACATTACAATCTTATGTATTGCTTTCATAACCAGCAGAGATAGTAGTAGGAGAAATAAAAAAGTGTCTATGTAAGACAATGGAAACTGACTTCTCTCCTTGAACCATTTTTCAGCTTTCAACAAAAACTGGCTTTCTCCAGCTAAGAGAGTTCACTTTTTAAAGTAGATTTTTTAAAAATTATCTAAAACACATTTCATAACGAGAGAGAACCCTGAAGAATAGTATTGCAGACAGAGACAGAGACCGGATGGTAGGTATGGGAGAGCTAATTAGGTGCCTACAAATGTCACACAGCAATTAGAGATGAAGCATTGCTCTGCGTTTAGGGAACAGTATGAGGAATAATTCTTAAACTACTGCAGCAGAAGAACGGTGCAACAACTATTTCAGTTCAACAGAAAAATGGGTTGGTTGGTGGTATAGGAATCATGTCACTGAAAATCAGTTTTGATGAACAGAAATCTTTTTTTAAAAAGGCAAGCTTACTAATAAAAATAATAAAACACACTCTCAAAGGACATCTTACAATACAGAAGAGTTTGTTTGTTCGTTCCTTCATTCAATAAAACAGGGAAGGACCTAGCAATCCTATTTGACTTTGAAGTGTTGATTTGTACAGGCAAAGGAGACCTATCAGAGTTTATTATTGGAAATTTTAGTGCTATTCATATATATGTTGCAGCAATTGTTGGGGTTCTTTGCTCAGCAACAAGCCAACCACCTTCTGCAGCTGAAGCACCCCCTCCGATTAAGGAGTAGACGATCACCAATTATATCTTTTGTAGAAAAGCTTTATACTGTATTTACAAAAGTTTTAGCAGAGTTTGACTCTCTTCTCTTCCTTCTATAAATACTTTTTACTCCCAGTGAGTTCATACCTTCACCATAGTTTTTAACTCTTCTCTCTGATCTTTAGTGATCCCAGTCTCTCTGTAGCTCAAACTCAAACAACTACTTACTCCACTCTAACTATAGAGAAGCTTGTGCTTCTTTTATTACTCTTCAGCTACTCCACCCTGGCTGTAAATTAATAATAATCAGATGGTTGAGTCCTTAGTGCTTGTGGCTGGAATTGTCCCAATTCTTATAATCACTTATTGTCACTTCTGAAATGATACATACTGTAGTTACAAAACTCTGACAATAGATACTGAGGTCTGCTAAAAAGACAAAAAACCAGAACTGAACTCTCTCAAGAAGCCAAGGTAACTAAAACAAGACTTTGTCATACTTTGGTCACACTTTGACCATATCATGCAAAGAGATTACTAGAAAGGACGATAATCCTTGGTAAAATGTAGGGAAGTAGGAAAAGGAGAAGGCCACATTCCAGATTGATAGATTCAATCAGGGAAGCAACAGTCTGCAAGACCACAGCAGGGTTTTTGAGGATATGGTAATTTGCAGGTCTCTCATTCATAAGATTGCCATAAATCACAGTCAGTTTGAAGGGTAGTTAACAACAATTCATACCAGCATATTCTGTATGCTATCATTACAAAATTCTCTCCCTGTGTACCACCTAAAATTAATTTCCAGAACTTGTGTGTTCTGTTTAGAACTACAGTAATGACTAAGTAACTATATATTTTTTTCAAAAGTTGGAGGGAAATTGTTACTGGTTCTTTGTCCAGAAAATCCTGCTACTACAACTAACCTTGCATCAAGAGAGACTAAACCAAATATATCTGGTCTAAGAGAAGCAGAGAACCCAATAAATTTTTACAATGCTGTGATATTTTGGTGTACTGTACTCATTGACTCATTTCTGCTAGGTATATAAGAAGTTTTAAAAATTAATTATGGGTTTTTAAAATGTAATACACATATAGTTTATTATTTGTTGCTATTTTTCAATTGTATGGGATTTTGTTTCTATTCTGTACAAGTGGACTGGATCCAAAGGCAGATAGGACAACATACAAAGGTATGAATACTCACTCCTTTATCTACTGGCACTTTTACATCCATTGAGAGGTAACCTGTTTCTCCATTGATCATTGCGGTCCGTAGCTGCCCAAGAGAATATAACATCACCATTAATGTCTTCAAGTGTCCTGAAACACTTAGCAGATTTAAGATATAAGCAATTATGATTTGCTGATAGATGTGGTTAGAGTTAATGGTGGACATAGTCTAAGCTGGTAGTTGACTGGATTGCGATACCTGTCGCCTTTCACAGCTTTTCACAAATTCATACACATTTCATAGACATTCTCCATATGCATCTAGTCCATATGTCTTTCTTTCTGTCTGTCCCAAACACAAATGCACCCTCATGATGAGGAGGAATTATTAGCCATCCAGTCTCAATATGCTGACCTCTTCATGTAAACTACTCTCTCTCCAGCTTGTAAAACAGTTGTCTGGCAGGCTGGTGGAGCACAATTTTCATGGGCAAGACAGCATGTGTTTATGTCCATGTGTTCCATGTCCACAATATTCCCCACAGACCAGTTTGGCAGGCTGGAAAAAGCAACTTATCTGGAGAGGTTTGAACTCAGAAAGAGTCACTTCCAAACAGCAGAATGCCTGAGAAAGACGTGTTCCTCCAAGTCTGTGAAACATCTAAGCCAATGGTTCTCAACCCATGGGTCCCCAGATGTTTTGGCCTTCAACTACCAAAATTCCTAACAGCTGGTAAACTGGCTGGGATTTCTGGGAGTTGTAGGCCAAAACACCTGGGGACCCACAGGTTGAGAACTACTGATCTAAGCAGTAGGCTATTGTAGTGTAACTTTTAAAAGAATTCAGTTATGGCAAATTAGCATCTGGAAGAGAAGTCTGGGCATCAACATAAATCACAAAGCCTCAGCAGGAGGCATGTGGGCCATGTCCAGGGAAGGATGGGTCTGCCTCCTCCTCTACTCTTCGTCCTGCTGAGTGAACTGAGTGAAAACTCCTTTTACACTCTGAACTTAAGTTGCAGCAATTGGAGTAAACTGAGGATAAAGGACAAAAGTGGGAGGAGCGGGAGGGAGAAACTGGGACAGTTTTTAAAACAGCTGAAAAGATGGGATACCAGAGAATTAATTGGAACTGTTCTTACCAAAGCTTGAGATATGGCCCTATTCCCATTATGTTTTTTGTCAAAAAGGGGTGTATGTACTCTGCTACTCCACTTTAGACACTTACAATTTCATCCACATCTTCCCATTCCACCTCAGAAAGGTCAACACTGTTGTAGTTTGGTTTGGGCTTTAGCTTCTTCCCTTCTTTATACTGAAGTTCAGAAAAGAAGCAGAAAAATACATTAAACAGACATTCTCCTTTAAAATACTGTACAAAGATCCTACTCATATATCCTATCTAACTAGGCAATAGTTGACCACAAATCTAATGTCAACTATTGTCTACTTGGCTAGAAGAAATGAGTAGCCTAAGTACTTTCCAAACACTATTATTTTTGGACACAGATTTTTCAGCTTTTGTATGTTTTTAATGTTTAACCCATGCTTGTTTTGACTGCTGTAGACCTCTTCAGTCCTAAACTGGAAAAAGACAGCATAAGAATAAATAACAATAAATATAAAAGCATTCAAAATTGCCTTCACATTCCATAGAAGGAAGCATTTTGAGTAATTAAAGATGACAAAAACAAAGTTCTTTTCAGTGTTGGATAGTTGCCCATTCTTACATTAAATATTCAACAAACACCTCACATAAGGATTGAGCTGCACTCCTCCTGCCGCATATATTGCAGCCACTGAACTTTTAAAGGTTATGTGGAGGAACAACCGAATAGCTGTGCTGCACATATTACTAGCGATGGGCGATAAGAGCTTTTCTCTCAACCAATGCAAGTCATTTTGTGGAGCTATTGTAATTTGTGAAAATCAATTATTCTCCCAGCAAAACACTCAAGTCCAAAAGCGAAGGTCACCGTGGTACAGTGTCCCTGAAACTGGGAACAATGTTGAGGACATTATCTTGCTGCACTGGACCCAATACAGATTTTAGCACTCCAATCAAACTAGCAATTTCACCAGACTGGCACTTATTTATAATTTAATTCTCTGACTCTGCATTTGTTATATTCCATTTATTTTATCTCACCCTTTCATTAAAAAATCAACTCAAACATACAATTACAATTTGAAGAATTGTATTCTCTCACATGAACCTGCCCGTGTTTTGAGATCTGGCAGGGAGGCTCTTCTCTCTATCCTTTTCTCTGACCCACTCTCACAAATACATCTGGTAGGAATAAGGGAGAGGGTCTTTCTGGTGCCTGCCCATAACTTCTGGGTTCCCTTCCCAAAGAGGTTAGACTGGCACTACTTTTGCTATCTTTCCACAGACAGGTAAAGACTTGTTTTTGTTTCAGCAACCACTGGAAGACCACAAGAAAAAGGCATTGTATAATGTGATGATGATGATGATGATGATGATGCAGTATATCCAATGCAATTTTCTTAATCAGCACCTCAGATAAGCCCAGGAACAGGCTTAAAAACCAAGACACCAATTTTTTTGGACTGTGTAATTTAATTATACTTTTAGCTTTGCTATAATGGTACATTTTTAAGTCACTTTGTGTTCCGAACTAGGGGAATGACATGGACATAAATAAAAATGTAAGCCACAAGAAAATCAAAAAGAAATCTAAATTTCATTCAGAATTAGGTTTGGGCCCGGATTTGTTTTTAGCCATTTCCTTCGGCCAATCCAGCTGGTCCGGCTTGTTTGATTGACGGTAATGGGTTTTTTTCATGTTTTTTTCAGTCGGAACAGAACAGTGGCTGTTGAAAACCATTGTAAGTGGAGTGCAGGAGGGAGGCAGTCACTAGAAGGAAAAGTGCAAGGGGGGGGGGGAGGCACTACTCCAGGGCTTGCAAATGAAGAGAAAAGGGGACTTATTTAAGGAAGCCCAGCAGAGGATAGTTCGCTCTTCCTTCCCTGCCCTGGGAAGTGGGGATTCAAGCCTCCTTATAATGCCTGGGAAGCATGTTGTGCAGGGAGGGAGGGAGAGCCATGCATGCCTGTCTCCTCTAAAGTAGCATTAAACCAAACATTAATGTCTTAACAAAGGTGTGATGCCTCATGGGCCTTGTAGTCCTGCTCCTAGTGCCATCGTGGCAGATGAAGACGAAAACATGGGGTTTTCGCCGGTTCAACAAGAGCCGGAGTCCTTTCACCTGCCGGATGTTGATGTTTGTCCCCAAGAATTCAGTAAAACAGACCTTGGACATTCCTCGCCTCCGTTCCCTAGAAAATAATCCTACTGTGCTGACAGAGGAGTCAGGGAACAGAATCGCAGGAGTTTACGGATTGCTGCCAAACAACAGGCTGATTAGACCTGCTTCCCTTGGGAAATTCTAAGGAGTCTTGCATCTGGACAAAGTTGGGTTTCGCTTCCCGTTCTCTAGGGAAAGAGGTTGTTGGCGGGAAAACGAGACCCCAATATAGGTGCCTGACGCGGGAGAATCTTTGCGGAGTCAACAGAGCAGCTTCAGAAGTAAGATCGTGTGTGGACTTCGTAACCCCAGTTCCTTGCTTCCCGGATTAAGTATTCAAGACTTGCCTCGCCTTGCTTTAACCACGGACCTTGTTCTAAGATTCACTGTTTGCCTTGTATCCAGCCTTGTATCCAGCCTTGTATCCAGCCTTGTTTCCAGCCTTGTTGTCAAGCTACCTTGGACTCCTAAGACTCAGACATTTCCCCACACTATTGCTTGGCAAGAGTGTGTGTTTCGGTATTGGATAAAAACTTTGAACTCTAATATCATTTATTGGACAATACATTTTGGACTATATTTGACCTCATTTGAAAGGTCTGCTTCTGAACTATATTTTTCACTTGTTTTTATTGCTTTTATACATTTCCTTAATAAAGATATTAGATAGAGATTGGCCTCCGTGTATGGTTCTTGGTGCCCTGCTGCCAGGGGTCTGACAGTTTGACTCTGCCACCCAAAGCACCAAGCAACCTAAGGCCAATATGTCTGTTACACCAGGAGCCGGAGCGGGCGGCCCAGCCCAGCCACCACCCAGCTACACCATTTCCCAAGATGAATTCAACCGGATCCGGGACAGGCTCCGAGAGCAAGAGGGAGAAATCCGGGGCTTGAAGGATCGCAGAGTCCGGCTCCCCGCCCTAGCACTACCAACCAAGTTCTCTGGAGAAGCCTCCAAGGTTCATGTTTTCTGTCGCCAGTGCATGGCATACCTAGAAGCCCGCCACACCGAGTTTCCCCAAGAAGATGTCAAGGTGGCGTGGATTTACAGTCTCCTAGATGGACCTGCAGCCACATGGGCGACGGCGCTGTACGATGCGGGTTCCACGCACTTAAACACCACACAGCAATTCCTGGTCCATCTTCGAAACACCTGGGGAATCGAGGATGATGAAGAGGCGGCCGGCCACAAACTCCGACGCCTCTTCCAAGGGGACAGACCGCTGTCCCGGTACATAGCCGAGTTCCGGGTGTTGGCTCAAAACACCGGCTGGAACGACATAGCCCTCAGAGGACAATTTCGCGAGGGTCTTAAACTTGAGATGCAGGAAGAAATCTCTAAGGTGGATCCCCCTGGGACTCTTGAAAGACTCATCGCCCATTGTTTACGGGCTGAAGTCCTGCTCGCCAACAAGAAACAGTGGCTCCAAGGCCAGAGTGGAAGAGCCGGAGTAAAACCCCCCTCTTCTGCCAGTGTCCAGCCTCGTCCGGTATGGAGACCCCCACAGCCAGCCACTAACCCCATGGGAAGCGAGGAGGAGCCGATGCAACTGGGCAATGTGCGCCCCAGGCTGGATGTTGCAGAAAAGGCCCGCCGCCAACGCTTGAATCTGTGCTGGTACTGTGGGAATGGGGGCCACTTCGCCAGGGAGTGCCCAGCCAAGAAGAAGCCCCCCGCCCATCTGGCAGCGGCATCCTCCGTGGAAGCGGAGGCTGCCGAGGCGGCTGGAACAAAGCCGGCGGGGGAAGCCAGCGACCGGGTGTAGAAGGGCTCGCCAACCCGGTCAAAAACTCCACTCAAGAGCCGCAAACGGGGGTCCTATTTCTCCTGGTGGTCACACTGTGGTCAGTAAAAAAGGGACCCGTCATGATCCATGCCATGATAGACTCAGGGGCAACAAACAATTTCATCAATAGAGACTATGCTAACTCTCTGGGACTACAATATCATGATTTCAAGAACGCCCGGGTGGTGCAAGGCATAGACGGCCGACCCCTGAAGACAGGTCCAGTAAGCCAATGGACCGAGCCCACCAGAATGTGGATAAGAGAACACATGGAAGAAATCTCCTTCTTCGTTACTGAGGTTCCTCATTTCCCCGTGATCTTGGGTATCCCATGGTTGACACTCCATGACCCAAACATCTCCTGGACCAACAGGGAACTACAGTTCGCTTCAAAGTATTGCCAAAACCATTGCCTAGTAGCCAAGGTCTGCCATGCCACAGACACAGAACCCATCATCACCCTGCCCAAGAAATATTCGGATTTTTGGGATGTTTTCAATGAAAAAGAAGCCGAGAAACTACCCCCACATAGACCCTATGACTGTGCCATTGATCTGGAGGAGGGGGCCCCAATTCCGCGGGGACACCTCTACTCCCTGACTGAACCAGAGCAGGAAGCTCTCAGGGAGTTTATAGAGACAAACCTCCGCAAGGGGTTTATCAGACCCTCTCAATCCCCAGCCGCTTCCCCGGTGATGTTTGTGAAAAAGAAATCAGGGGACCTACGCTTGGTCATGGACTATCGAGCACTGAACAACATCACGAAGCGGAACCGCTACCCATTGCCACTGATCTCGGACCTACTGGACCGACTCTGGGGGGCCAAGGTTTACACCAAACTGGATCTTCACGGGGCTTACAATTTGGTTCGCATTAGAGAAGGGGACGAATGGAAAACCGCCTTCCAGACCAAATTCGGATTATTTGAAACACTAGTCATGAATTTTGGATTATGTGGAGCCCCCGCAACATTCCAGCATTTTGTCAATGATATTTTCCAGGACTACCTAGACCGTTTTTTGATTATATACTTAGACGACTTTTTGGTGTTCTCGAAATCACAAACAGAACACGATCAGCACGTCAGAATGGTGCTACAACGATTGCGGGATCATGGACTATACGTCAAGTTAGAAAAATGCGCCTTTGATTTGCAAGAAGTAGACTTCCTGGGATACCGCGTCTCGCCACTAGGGCTATCCATGGACCCGGCAAAAGTTTCGGCCGTGTTGGAATGGCGGGCGCCAACTAACAAAAAGGAAGTGCAGCGCTTCTTGGGGTTCGCAAACTACTACCGCAAATTCATCCCAGATTTCGCTTGCCGGTCTGACCCAATCACCAGCTGCATCCGAGGAAAGCAGCCCTTCCGCTGGACAGAACAAGCTGAAAAGGGTTTCCAGCAGCTAAAGCGATTATTCACGACCCAGCCAATTCTACAGCACCCTGATCCAAAAACCCCTTTTGTTGTTCAGGCAGATGCCTCCAATGTGGCAGTAGGGGCTGTACTGATGCAACCAGTGGGAGAACATCTCCATCCATGTGCCTATTACTCACGCCAACTAACAGCTCCGGAAAGAAACTATACCATTTGGGAGAAGGAGCTCTTAGCCATAAAGGCAGCCTTTGAAAATTGGAGACATTGGTTAGAAGGGGCCAAATTCCCCATTGAAGTTCATACAGACCATCGGAATTTGGAGCACCTAAGGACCGCACGAAAGTTAAACCAAAGGCAACAACGCTGGGCTTTGTTCTTTGAACGTTTTGACTTCCGGATCCACTATGTGACTCCCGCTCAGACCAAGCAAGCAGATGCCCTATCACGAAAACTGGAGTATGCAGCAGGGCGCAGAGACACCTCAGAAACGCGATTGCTGCAACCCGAGAACGTTGCCACGCTCACAGTGGGAAATACCAAATCCACTTCAATTGAGCCAGCTCCTCCTAACCCAAAATCCCCAACCACAGATTCCCTTCTCACTCAGGAGATTAGGGCCAGCCAACAGACAGACGCCTGGGCCCAAGAACAGATCCACCAAGGACTACGTTTCCCTTTCTCACTTAAGAACGGACTACTATGCTACAGAAACCATGTTTACATCTCTCCAGGCCCCGACAGAGAAAAGGCACTTCGTTTGTGCCATGACAGCAAGCCTGCCGGGCATTTTGGGCTATTCAAAACCATGCACTTGATCTTGCGAGATTTCTGGTGGCCCAAGATTCGCAAGGATGTGGAAAATTATGTCAACACCTGTCGTGTATGCCAGCGTTCCAAGACCCGAAGGGAGAAACCGCCAGGGTTACTGCATCCCCTTCCCACACCTTCTCGCCCATGGGAGATAATTTCCGCGGATTTTATCACTGATCTACCACCATCCCTTGGATTCACCACGATTCTAGTAGTGGTGGACCTTTTCACCAAGATGGCCCCGAGATCAAGGTAGGAGATCGGGTTCTGTTGTCCACTCGGTTTTTGCCCTCCCACCGTCCCTGCCGGAAGTTAGATGCCCGTTTCATTGGACCCTACCCAGTGGTGGCGCAACTTAACCCCGTGACTTTCAAACTCCAACTTCCGCGCTCCATGCGCATTCATCCGGTGTTCCATCGTTCCCTGCTCCTTCCGGCGGATGGTGTACGCCCCGACGCGAGCCAGCCACCCCCCGCCCCTGTTTTAGTGGATGGAGAGGAGGAATTCGAGGTTCAGGACATTTTGGATTCTTGCTTCCACCGCCACCACCTTCAGTATCTCATTGACTGGGTGGGTTTTGGCCCAGAAGAACGCTCCTGGGAAGATGCTTCCACAGTCCATGCCCCCGACTTAGTCCGCCGCTTCCACCAGGCCTACCCTTCCAAGCCGCGGCCCCGCGACTCTCGGAGAGGGGCCCTGAATGAGGGGGGCCTTGGGAGAGGGGATAGTGTGATGCCTCATGGGCCTTGTAGTCCTGCTCCTAGTGCCATCGTGGCAGATGAAGACGAAAACATGGGGTTTTCGCCGGTTCAACAAGAGCCGGAGTCCTTTCACCTGCCGGATGTTGATGTTTGTCCCCAAGAATTCAGTAAAACAGACCTTGGACATTCCTCGCCTCCGTTCCCTAGAAAATAATCCTACTGTGCTGACAGAGGAGTCAGGGAACAGAATCGCAGGAGTTTACGGATTGCTGCCAAACAACAGGCTGATTAGATCTGCTTCCCTTGGGAAATTCTAAGGAGTCTTGCATCTGGACAAAGTTGGGTTTCGCTTCCCGTTCTCTAGGGAAAGAGGTTGTTGGCGGGAAAACGAGACCCCAATATAGGTGCCTGACGCGGGAGAATCTTTGCGGAGTCAACAGAGCAGCTTCAGGGGTAAGATCGTGTGTGGACTTCGTAACCCCAGTTCCTTGCTTCCCGGATTAAGTATTCAAGACTTGCCTCGCCTTGCTTTAACCACGGACCTTGTTCTAAGATTCACTGTTTGCCTTGTATCCAGTCTTGTATCCAGCCTTGTATCCAGCCTTGTATCCAGCCTTGTTTCCAGCCTTATTGTCAAGCTACCTTGGACTCCTAAGACTCAGACATTTCCCCACACTATTGCTTGGCAAGAGTGTGTGTTTCGGTATTGGATAAAAACTTTGAACTCTAATATCATTTATTGGACAATACATTTTTGGACTATATTTGACCTCATTTGAAAGGTCTGCTTCTGAACTATATTCTTCACTTGTTTTTATTGCTTTTATACATTTCCTTAATAAAGATATTAGATAGAGATTGGCCTCCGTGTATGGTTCTTGGTGCCCTGCTGCCAGGGGTCTGACAAAAGGATATAAGGAGAAACAATGCCTAAAATGATGGGAAGGGGAGCCTGGGAAGCCCCCCCCTCCATAATGGGCCGGATAGAAAATGAAATTTTTGGCTTCCCTGATTGAAAATGGATCTGTCCTCCTGAATCCAGGAGGCTTCCGAAAAACAGATCGGGACTCCCCACTGAAATCCAGGACACTGAAACAGATTGCAGTTTACCCGGATTGCAGAAGCCTATTCAGAACCAAACAACATCTTCAGGGTCTGACAGCTAATATGTATATTTGTGTGGAGAAAAATGCACAAATGTGGCAAGACAATCAAATTAGTAAGACGAGCTCAGGAGCATAGAGTATATTCAACAAAACAACAGATTAATGCAAGTATGTAGACAATATTACAGTGGTGAAGTCAACATACCTTAAAATCAATGACTCAGGCAGAGCAATCCTTAAATACTTTGGACAACCAAGTGTGTGTTACAAAGGAGTGAAGTACCCTCCAATGGCAAAGAGGAGCTTGGTCAGTAGCTAGCTCTCTGTCTGTCTGTCTGTCTGTCTGTCTGCATTCCCAATGCATTTACTTGTTGATCAGAAAACAACAGAAACACACAAGTCCAGATACATAAACTTCCCATCCCAGATAGTGGGATCCAATAAGACCAAAGGTAATATGTTGGTTCCACTTCAAATATCACAACATCGATATACACAATTATTGTGTGTACATTAATGAGGTGGAAGGATACCAGTGTATCCTATGAAAGAAAAAAGACCTCTCTGTGTCACTTACCAGTGGTCGGAGGTCTGGATGAGACAGAATGTAGCCATTGTTGGTATTTAGAAAGGCATATCCATGGACTCCCAGCTTTAAATATAATGCATTGAATTAAGTATGTTTGTGTTCCTTACATTAGAGAAAAAATGATACAAATTCCTCAAAAATAGATACCTATTTACTAGTGTTTATGACATCATCCCTATCTACAAAACACAGACACCAGCAATAGGTTTCAGTTAGATTTTTATCCCAATAAGCAAAATATTGCAGTTCCGTCATTACTGAAATCAACATATTTATAAAGCTTATAAGAAATCAGTGCATGCAACTGGGAATTATCTATGTTTACAATAATTTTGCATCAAACCACTTGCAGATGTAAAATTACACAGAACTCTTCGTATCCTTATAGTATGTTAATTCTATCTCGGGAGGCAAGGACAGTTTACACTCAGAAGTTTAGCATAGGAATATTGTATGGTGTCTAAATAGAATCAGGAGTATATGGCCAGTATTTCCTGTATTAATCCTTGTTCTTTCCATTTTCATGGAAGCGGTGAAATTGAATTAGGAACTTCCTGCTTTGTAATTTAATTTCTTAGCCACTATGGTGCACTTTGCAGATGTAACTGCTGTAGGGGCATGAGGATCAGAGCCATAGGGGCTGCTGTCATGGAGGAAGTAAGGCATCTGAGTATTAAACTATTAGGAGCAAACAGCATTGATCTGCATTTCTTTCCATGGTTACACAATAATGAAAAAGCTCAGAGCATCAACAGGGTTCCAGCCCCTAAATATAAATCCCATGGGGCAGATTGGTCACAGGTGAAATATTAATGCACATCACCATCCAAGCATTTTAGATGAATTAATCAATTTATAACATTAAAAAGCAGCACAAACAAACTACAGTCAGCTCTATGTACCCATGGATTCCACTATTAATGGTGTGAAAATATTCTTCCCACAAAAAAAATTCCAAAAAGCTTACTTCAATTTTGCCATTTTATATAAGGAACCATTTTGTTATGCCATCTATATCTATATATATATAAAAGGGTAATGAAATTTCGGCCTAGGACAAAACAACAAAACTACACATCCCAGAAACACTAAACTTGGCAGCACAACCCCTCATCCATGCCTCTACGTTCATACAACAAAAAGAAAAGAAATATAAAGTCCTAATTAGAGGGGGAGGAATAATTGTTTTTATCCAATTGCTGCCAGTTAGAAGGCTAAGCTCCACCCACTTGGTCTGCTGTCAGTTAGAAGGCTAAGCTCCACCCACTTGGTCTCCGAACAACCCACTCAGCCTAGGGCCACTTCAATCAGGCCTCTTCCACACTGCCTATAAAATACAGATTATCTGATTTCAACTGGATTATATGGCAGTGTAGACTCAAGATGAGCACCAACCCCCAGAGTCAGACACGACTGGACTTAATGTCAGGGGAAAACCTTCACCCTTTACCTTAACTACCACCTATTCCTCAATACTTTATTTCCCATACCACCATACTTCACCACAGCAACGCGTGGCCGGGCACAGCTAGTTGTATATAATGGGAACTGAACATCCACTGACTAGAAGTCTGTTGCAGTCAAAGGAAGCTAATGTAAACGAACCTGGTTAATTTGCTGAGACTCGCCACAAGACTTGCTCAAGTTTTGGCCTGTCTGGAAGCCTAATATTGATCTGAAGTATTGACCACATCTTGTGGCAATGTAGTGTACGGGCAGAAGAAGTGCTCTGGGAGAGACCTTTGCCATGGTAATGTAGTTTCTGTGTAGGTTATTGAATATCACAGTTATAATTGGATGGTATTATGTTGGTTCTTACCTTGTATCGTGGAGCAAGTTTCAGGAGTTCTCTCAGAGGAACATCTGAGCCCACCACACCCAGGAGAATGCCGTGAGATCTCTGAAAAATAATAGAAAAGTGAAAACCAGTAACATAGACCCCATCCTCCACAACCTAAAGCCACTATTATTCTTTTGACCATCATCTAACAAAGTGATTGTTTACAGATAGGGATAATTAAACAAAGGAGGACACACTGGATTTACCAGTAAACTCACAAGGCTATAATGTTGAAGATAAGCAATACCTGCAGTGGGTCTTATTACTATAATAATAATATAATAACTTTATTTTTATACCCCGCCTCTATCTCCCCAAAGGGAACTCAGGGCGGCTTACATGGCGCCAAGCCCAAATAAAAACAATAGCTAGTGCAAATTGCATGCAGATATGCCCATTTTGATTTTTAAAGTTCTGATTTTTAAATTTCTGTCCATCTCACCAGCAAGACCTATTTTATAGAGATGCCTTTATTAGTACACATTCTGAATATTTAAAGGACAATTTACTGTATTCTCTTAAATATCCAGAATGGTGTCCTTACCTACAAATGCTGGTTTGGAAAGCATTGTGAATATTTAAATAGGACATTATACCAAAAGTTGCTTCCCACATTTCATGAGTAATATTTTATACCTCTAAAGATAATAAACTGTATAGTAAATCTCTGTTGAAAATCTTAAAAGGCTGGTAGTCAAAGAGATAGGTAAATGTAAAGGTTTTCCCCTGACATTAAGTCTAGTTGAGTCTGACTCTGGAGGTTAGTGTTCATCTGCATTTCTAAGCTGAAGAGCTGGCATTGTCCATAGATGCCTTCAAGATCATGTGGCTGGCATCAATGCATGGAGCACCATTACCTTCCTGCCGAAGCGGTTCCTATTGATCTACTCACATTGGCATGTTTTTGAACTGCTAGGTTGGCAGAAGCTGGGGCTAACAGGGGGAGCTCACCCAGCCCCCCAGATTTAAACCGCCAACATTTCCGTCAGCAAGTTCAGCAGCTCAGCAGTTTACCCTGCTGAGCCACTGGGGGCTCCTAGTCAAAGAGATAGCAGAAGTAAAATGTTGTTGCATAAAAATACATCAAAAATCATTAACACATTTGAGATTAACTGGGAAGAAAAATATCTTGCATAGGTTTTGGCACATTCAGTCTACTTCATCAGAGGAAGGATGCATCTGATGAAGTGGACTGAGTCCACAAAGCTTATCCAACTCAAAGGTGCTCATGGAGTCCTCTATGTCAATGAAAGCTAGGTGCATCCCATGTCATTGAGTTGTGATTCATCATTTTCTGGGGGGAAACACAGGGCATCCCAAGGGTCAGTTCTTTAAAATGCTGTCGATGGATGGGGGGAGAGGGTGGGGTGGGGGGTTCGGTGGAATGACATATCTGTATTATGTGTATTCTTTCTGTTTTATTTTACATTCTTTATGCCACTTATACACTTAATAAAATTATATTAAGGATGGGATTCATAATCAGCAGCAATGTGAAGCAGAAGCAAAACATGTCAAGATGTATTTAAGAAATAAAGTTTTGCCTAAGAAGATCATTAACATTTACCTAGCCTGTATATGTATCCAGTTTAGTAACCATAGTGCTATCTTTATATCTTCTCTTATTCTAAATGGCATTTAAAGTTGTCTAAAAGCATCATGCTTACCGTTTCATTCTTCTTGCTAAAGACTGGCATAGCCACCGTTGTCATGAGCAAGAGGCTTTGAGCTTGAGATGCAAAGAGCTATCCGGTTTGGGGGGAGGGCGGGAAGAGAAAATAAAAAGGAGCAGTACATTAGTTAGTAGAGCAGTTGTAATAACATGAAGGATGCCAACCACTGAAAAGCATAATTGAAAAGTATTCTTCAAAATAAAAAGATGCTAGGGGTATGGTAGGTCTGAGGAGGGTCTTTGTTAAAGGGAAAATGTATTTGTTAAAGTCAGTGAGAAATATTCAAGACAGAGGAATATATATATGTGTGTGTGTGTGTGTGTGTGTGTATGTATGTGTGTGTGTGTGTGTGTGTGTGTGTGTGTATGTATGTGTGTATATATATATATATATATATATATATATATATATATATATATATATATATATATATAAAATGTTTACAAATAACCATACATATATGCATGTTCAGGTTAACATAGCATAGTCAGATGCATCACTCAAGTATGTAGCATTAATAATATGTCCCCAACATACTTACAAACACAAAGGCATACAAGTAAAAGAGAAGGCAGAGTATAAATGGCAATACAAAAATACATGATAGACTACAAATGACAACATTCAAGCAATGCAAAACTTCTACAAGAAAAAGTGGAAGCCACAACATTAGAAAACCTGATATATAGTTAGACAAAAATAGTGGACTAAATCCAATTGTTGGTCCCAATATGAGATCCATTGAATTAGTGAGACTTGTTAAGTAAACACGTGTCGAGTCCTCCTTTTGTGAAAAGACAAGGTGTATATAAATATGATGAGGATGATATGTAAATTGTATTGATTCAATTGATCGAATTACTTGCTGGGCAATCAATTGGATTTAATCAAGGATGTAAATTATGTAGCCCTCCATGTTGATGGATTGCAAGTCCCAGCAACCCTGGTTGGCATAACCAATTGTGAGAACAGCTGTGAGTTAAACTCAACAAGATCTGGTGATGAAAGGATAATATTGGACTACATGGGGAAATTGCATCCGGATAATCAGAAGACTGAAACATGTAATGGAAGGTCTGTGTGAAAAAAATGAACACAAATATCACAGCAAATAGACTCTCAGAGGAGATGCAACTTACTTGATTAGGGAAACATATTCATTAATGGCAGTGGATGGTGAATCCATTCTGGGACTTATTCTGTACTTTAAAGGAGCCAGGCAAAATATGAATACCAGCCACAAAGTAGAATAAGTCCTTTAAAGTTTGGACAAAATCCAGAACAGAGTCACCATCCTACAGCTATGGATGTCACGATTCCCTTCAGCAAAGTCAAGAGCAAACATCACCTATTTCATAACGTGGCAGTTGTAGAAAGTCACTTAGTGTAATCAGCAACTGATATAATCTAAGAGTGCAACTTATATTGGTTGAGTACATATTGCTGAAATAATGCAGCATGAATGAGCATAGTCTAAAAATATATTGTTATTATGCTTCAGTACATAGGGCATATGCCTATTACCTGCACAAACACACATGTGTGCACTCAGAGAAAAATAATTACTCTGTAACGTTAAGAGTCCCCTCTCATACACTTCCTTACTTAATTCTATTAATATTGTAGTGTCTACAGAGACACTTTTGTAAGCCTTCAAAGCACATTATCTCTTTAATCCTTGCAAATACATTCAAGTAGAGCACTGTTATTAGATACAGAAGTTCAAAGAGATAGTAAATAGTAACACTGTCATATACATACTAAAAATATTTTTAACAGGGCTTAATCCAAGGTAACTGGGCTTACAAATGCAGCCTAGGACAATCCAATGATTTTAAGCTGAGCAAACATTTGAACCAGATACTACCACATCACAGTACAACTTTTCATATACATCCAGAACTAAATGCTTCCTTCCAATGCTGTACAGCTCCGTCAGTGCTGTACTGCCTCTTGTTTTCCCACCTTGGATGTATGATTAGACTACATCTAAGTAGACTAGTACAGAACACAGAGACTGACACAAAATAAATAAACAGCTGCTGTCCACAGAACACAGAGCAAGTTGTTACCTCCTCAGATTGTGGCAGCTAGTGAGAGATGAGGATGACAAATGAATGGACACATTAATGAATGGACAACTGGATGAATGGATGAATGGCAAGCTAATGAAACATGCAGAAGCCAACAAGACAAATGCAAGCAAGAAACATAAGAGGAAGAGACTGATTACTAATGAGCAAAACCATTGCACACAGATTCCAAACAGCCCAGAGCCAAGACGAATAGCAGGTTGCATAGCTGATTATCTCAGGTACACAAAAGATGGCAACATTTCAAGATCAGGTCTGAGGAGAAGGGCCTTTTGGAGGAGCCCTCCCCTCATTGTGGGCTTATGTGACAACTGTGACAAGGGACACATTCAAAACAATGCTCCAACCAGGTCCAGGCAAATGGTTCTAGCTGTCATTTAACTCTTTACTGCTGTGATGCAACCTGAGAACCATAACTCATTGCAAGCTGATGTTTCAATTGAGATGAAATCCCTCTCTGGTTTTGGAGGAATGACTTTTGTCAGAGATATGAACCTACCTCCTCACCTGCCTTGATTCTGGTTATTATCAGTACAACCCAGAAGCTATTTGCATTTTAAATAAAACATGGGCAACAAACACATGAATATATAACTTAATCATAGTCCACAGACCAGCCTCTGTGTCTGTGTGTCAGTCAATTTATGACAGCCCCACGAATCCATAGTTACAAAATAAACAATAATAAAATTATCAGGTACAAATTACACGTCTGGGAGAATTCCAAGGTATGTGTATACTGTGACAGAAACATAAGTGTAAGGGGCATATTAGAGCCTACTGATATTGATAAAATTACTAAAATGATTTAGTAAGTTGATACCTAGTAGATGATGCTAAAACACAAATGAAATTTCAATTATGGAAATTAAAAGAAGAGGTTAGAATAAAAATTATCAATTTCTCCCTAGAAAATCTGCTAAAATTGGGATATTATATAAAGACTGGATGTCCAGACAAGAGAGAAGTACCTGGTCAATGGTTTCAATTATGCATGAAGGACAGGGGCAGACACACTGAGTGCAAGATATATGACCCTTATAAAAGGACTAATGGTAAAACACTGAAATGAGCCAAGGTGGAAGCCCCGTGGCTTATGCCCTAGGAATTTCTAGAGCATAAGATAGAGGCTTGGACAAAAGGCAGTAGCTAAAAATCCATATCCTATCTTCCAGAAGAATTACATCCCTGATCCCATCGTTGGTTATTTCTTTGACTCACAAAACGTCCAAATGTAGCAGAACTGAAGGGTAAAACCCACACTGCCATTGCTTCTCAACAACTCTCATCCCGCTGGAAGAAAAATTATCCAATAAGATCAAATGAGTCTTTCCTTTTTGCCAGGGATGGCCACAATCCACCTGAGAACTTTCTCTCACTTTTAAATATTTTCACCTTAATTCAGAATTTAGTTTAAGATGAAGCCTTACTTCCACATATTTCATCCGAGGTGAAATTTAAGTAGAAGCACTAATTTGTGTCATAGTGGTCCCACTACCAAAGAGACAAGCCACTGCTTAGTTTTAGAAGTAGCTTGTCTCTTTAGTGGAAGAAACTGATGCCATTGAAGTTAGAAGTGAGTACTGTTTGTGTAGTTTTTTTTTCTGAGACAAGCCTTTTCTTTTAGATCCAAGCCATGGTCATTAAGGACAATGCATGGCACCTCGATGTACGTATGTCAGCTCTCCCTGTATAACAGATAACAGAGCCTTCCTGCAGCTGCAATGGTCTGGAGAGTCAGTGACCCATTTCCTGAGATAAAACTAATCTCTCTTCCTGTAGGTAATCCCCTGTAAGTGTTTCTATATAGTTCACAGGAGACAGAGATGTTACTTAAATCATGCTATGCCAGGTGATTAGAGCAGAGTTCCTATATCACGGTGGAATTTGAAGGATCTAAATCAGAACTGAAGAGTGAAAAATATTTCTGTCAAGGATATTTTAGCTGTGGATTCTTTCACATAGCAGAGGTTGTACTAGATACCCTTGGAATACTTCCATCTCTATGGGTCTATAATATGTGCAGATACGTTTTTGGAATGCAGTATTGGCACAAACCAGCTGTTATTATTTCCCTACTTCAGAAAACATTTCGTGGTGACTCTTTCATATGCCTTAATATCTGCTGGCTGGAAGGTTATTTCAAAAAATACTTACTGCACTGTCCATGTATGCTTCAGTCCATATGATGTCATGATCATGGTTGATAACCATTGGTCGACTAAGTACATGCAAGTACTCCATTACATTCTCCTGGACATCAGCCAAAGTCGATATCTGTGTGTAATAGCCTTTGACAAAGAAATATTATATTATTGTTTTTATCATCATCACCATCATCATCATTACCATCATGTTTTCCCCTCAAAATTGAGATTCTAAAGGGCCCAAAATTGGGACGCGGGTAGTTCACTCACATGCACATACACACAATATAAGTTAACTTCTCTTAATTGCATATCTGGAAATATGGCAACATTATATGTTCAAGCCGCCTTGAGTCCCCTTGGGTGAGAAAGGCAGGGTAAAAATGTTGTAAATAAAGATAGCACAACCCCTTAGATGTTTCAATATATTCTGGCAAGTATTATTTCAGCTAACTTGGGTATCCATCAAAGTAGAATCTCAGTTTCTCAGCCCATTTGTGATGACAATTCCCATTTTTATGCAGTTTCAACAGTTAGAGTGAAGATTTGGCTGAGAATCTATTCCCTTTCTTGCCCCTTCTTCAAAGCGTTTTCAGGCTCAAATTATGCCTGTACTCAAAGGTCAGTCCAAAAACTGATGACTATTGTTTGTTTATAACGAATGACTTATGAAAAGTCATGAAAAGAAAATTATGAAAAGAAAATATGAAAGTAAAGAAATGCACCTTACCTTTGTTATTACAAGCTATCCATTTGACATTCTGTGCAAAGCTGACTTCCCTTCCAATAAGATATGTAAAAACTCGAACCTGTGTTACAAGAGTGTGATATTGGCATCAAACATTAAAAACACTAAACATAGGCATATTGTGGCTATTCCACCACAGTCCTTTCTTTGATTAACCTCAATCAGTCTCCAAGAATTGTTATGAAAAATAAAACAAACACATGTATGCCAGTTGTTATGATATAAATGTAATAAATAAATATTTCACCTTGAAGCAAAACAATGCTATTCCTTGGATGGATTAAACCCTATGTCATATTTACCTAGGAATGCTTGTTTTGACCTAGTAATTTCACGTTCATTGTCGTATGGCACAGCAAACAATTTTTTTAAAGATGTTACGGGATAATCTCATTCCCTGAGAGTTTTTTTGTCTCCTTCTCATCAACCAATCAGGTAAAAAACAAACAAAACTGGGTTCCTGCGAGTTTTCCGGGCTGTATGGCCATGTTCCGGAAGCATCCTCTCCTGACATTTTGCCCACATCTATGGCAGGCTTTCTGTGATGAGTCATGGGCCATGTAGTCCCGTTTCTGGCACTGTTGTGCCAGATGAGGAGGAGAACTTGGGTTTTTCGCCGTTTCAGTCAGAATTGGAACTTTCCCAGCCAAATTTGGAAACCTTGCACCTGCAAGAGATTTGTCTTCCAGAAGTCTGTCAAACAAGCCCTGAGCCTAAATCTCCTACGTTTTCTCGCCATGATTTTTGTAAACAACAGAGAGGAGTCGATCAGGCGTCTCGCAGGAGTGCTAGGATAGCTGCTAAGCATTCAGCTGATTAAGCCTGCTTCCCATGGGAAAGTTTAGGGAGTCATGCATCTGGACTCAGAAAATAGCTTTCGTTTCTGGTTCTCCAGAGAACTGCTCTTGGGCGGGAAAACGGGACCCTATTTAGGTGTTTTACCCACAAAGGGATCTTGCGGAGTCAATTCGTCAGCAACCGGAGTAGCGTGTGTGGACAGCTACTCCGCTTCCAAGCCTCCGTTCCTGTCGCCAAGCCTTCGTTCCCAGCTTTGTTTACTCCACGAATCCTGCCTTGCTTTCTAAGACTCAGCCTCGTCTTGTTTTCCGGATTTTACCAAGAAATTACCACGGATCTTGCTCTTGTTCCTTGTTTCCTTGTTGCCTTGAATCAAGCCTCGTTTTTTCCAAGAATCAAGTTACTTCCTAGCCTCGCTCAAGTTTCATGGACTAAAAGACCTTGTCATCTCCCCTCACTTTGCCTGGCAAAGTGAGTGTTTCGGTTATTGGATTACAACTTTGGACCTTAATATTTCATATTGGACATTGTTTCTTTGGACTAATTTTGACCTTTCCTGAAAGGTCTATTTCTGGACTATTTCATACACTTGCTTTTATTAACTTTATATATTCCTTCAATAAAGATATTAGTTAGATTCTGGCCTCTGTGTATGGTTATTGGTGCTCTGCAGCCTGGGTCGTGACACTTTCTCAGTGGTTCTGAGGATGCCTGTCATAGATGTGGCCGAAACGTCAGGAGAGGATGCTTCCGGAACATGGCCATACAGCCCGGAAAACTCGCAGGAACCCAGTGATTCCAGCCATGAAAGCCTTCGACAACACAATAAACCAAACTGCTTTGCTTACAGAAGTCCCTTTCTTCCTTGTTCAAAAAAAAATCATCTCCCCAGTCATATGCACACCACTTCTGGGTAGACTAAGTATGCAATGTCTCACAAAACAGTGGTGCAGTTTTTCTACAGGTTGTACACGGATTAGGTACCTCTTCACCAAAGCAAGGCCAGAGAAAAATCAATCATCATGAGCAGGTCTCATCTACTAAATGAGAGCGGCAACTCATCACTGTTGCTATAGGAAAATACATTCCATTTACCCGGAGCTTCATTTAGCATGTTTGAACTGACTTCATACATGTTTGGTCAATACTGCACAAGAAGGTCACCAATACTCGCCAAAATAGAAATGTGTCCCAGATGTGAGCACTTACTACACAATCCATGTGATGAAAGTGGGAATTAAAAATGTCTTCTGACCAAGAGGAGCTCCAATCATTTTAAGTACCTCCTAGCATACCACCTCCAGAAATTTCCATTGAGTTTTGGTGTAGTTTCTAAATTAAACACTTTAGAAATAAAGTTGATGTATACAGGATGTCCTCTTTTAAGATATAGAAATGGTAGTGTTCTCATTCTGTTGTTCTGTTACATAATCACACCACTGCTGGGACCTCACTCTGTGAAGACTGTGTGTTGACCGGCCGTGCACCAACCTCCACACATTTAAAAAAATCACGCTCAGGCGTCTTCCAAAAAATGGAGGACCATCATCCTTGAACTACGAGGGATCGCCTAAGAAGTTGCTTTGGGATCTCTAGATTAATGTAAATGACTCGTTCTCTGCCTTGATCTTATCATATTCAAGCCATCACCCCTTTTAATTGGCCATTTCATGCTCTCAAATGGAAAAACACTATGCCAGAAAGTATTAATACATAATAAGCATTTGATAAGATTAATTATCTGGACTAGGCTCAAGACAGCAATTAGTACTCTAAATATTCCATCATGTGACCTCAGTGATCCACAATATTGGAGAATTTTGGCCCACAAAGCAAATTCTTGGATCATAACAAAGCTAGAAATAGGTTCACTTCTATTCTTTCCCTTTCAAATGGCTTATATTTGCATTTCAATCCCCTTTCCCTTTAATCTTGTCTTCCTTCTTCCCACACATGCTAATAAGATTTACCCACAACTCTATGGATTTACTTTCTGCACTACCTCTACCTAATTAGACCTCTCACATGTCTAGTACCTGTCTATCTTATACATGTCTATCTTGTACACCTTGTATTCTCCTATTTCTGGAGCCTCTTCTATTGCTTTCTAAAATATTCTCAGTTCATCTGTCCATTGCCAAATTCCTACACAGACCTAACCAAATAGATGCCAGTCTCATGCATATGCATGCCTGTCCATTTATATACTCTTTCTATGTTTATAAGAAACTATATTCTATTATTCTGATTTCCATCTACCACTGTTTTCCCATATGGACACTCCAAATCCTGCTTCTCCATACTGGCTAAAGATTCAAATGTGTATTATGAAGATCATATGTATATACAGTAGAGTCTCATTTATCAATCATAAACGGACTGGCAGAACGTTGGATAAGCGAAAATGTTGGATAATTAGGAGGGATTAAGGAAAAGCCTATTAAACATCAAATTACATTATGATTTTACAAATTAAGCACCAAAACATCATGTTTTACAGCAAATTGACAGAAAAGGGAGTTCAATACATGGTAATGTTATGTAGTAATTACTGTATTTATGAATTTAGCACCAAAATATTGCAATGTATTGAAAACATTGACTACAAAAACATTGACTACTGAAAAATTGACTACAAATAAAGATAGAATCGCATAAAATGAACTTACAATAAGAACACTGTCAGAAGTTAAATCCATAAAAAGTTCAGTCCTTACTGCCTAGAGAAACAGCTGTGGATCTGGCAGGAAGCAGACTGCGTTGGATAATCCAGAAAGTTGGATAAACAAAGGTTGGATAAGCGAGACTCTACTGTATATACTTGAAGTTGCAAATAAAGCTCATGCCATCATATACAGGTAGGAAGATACCTCCCATTAAATTAGCCTGAGATTGAGTCATAGAGGGCCTTATAGGTCAAACCACTTTGAATTGCATCTAGAAACAGTTTTACAGCGAGTGAAGTTGTTACAATAAGACAATTGTTCCCTTTCTTCCTTCCTATCCTGCTTTTCTCCCATTGCAGGATGCAGGGTGGCTTATAACATTAAAATATCATATAGCTTAAAATCAGTGATTATAACACAGAGTCATTTTATAAATCAATTAATCAAGCATTCCTATTTTCCATTGAGAAGGTTTAAGTGTTAAAACCTTTTTCCTATAACATATAAATGGAATGCTTGCTGAAATGCATTAGCAAGACTCATCTCACATTGAATCTAAAGCAATATTTAATTGGGAACGTAAGTGTCTCTAGGCTACTCCACACTTTTTTCCTCGTTTTGCAGGGTGACTTTGATTCAGATAATCAAAGTCACCCTTCTTCCATTTGACACTCCACAAACTAACCTTTCGATCAGGCCAGTTAAATTTTTCAAAGACATATTCATAGTCTTCCATGGCTCCATCTGTGATCAGCATGATAGCCTGGTTACAAAGCCCTCCTTGACCAGCATTTCTGAACTACAAACAGAAAGGAACTACAGTGAGAAATACTTACACAGCTTGGCATTATCTGACTGCTACAGACGAGGATTAAATTAGTTCACTTGGAAAGGTACTTGGAAAGGTTATTAAGAGTGTTTGCTAGATTATAGTGTTGTTTTAAAACCCTAAATTAAGAACTCCCATCTATCTCAATGGGAATGCTGCTGTGAAACAGTGGCTTGCTAAAAACCTCATGATTCAGAATGTATTATTACCCAAGGATACAGACGGATGCTTGATTTCTAAAAGGCCTTCTGAGAAACTTAAGGCATTTGTATTGAAAATTCTCTCTAATCCAAGATATGTTGGGGCTTACTGTGATTACTTACTGTGGGGAGTAGGGAGGAATTTTGCACATTTCTAGAGGCGCATGTTTAATGATTATTTCAAATGAGCTATGGGATGGAAAATCTGTCCTGGGACTCAGCCCAGGCTCAACCTAAGCCTGTTCCAGGGAATCGTATTTGCTTGGCAAGGCATACGTGCCTTTTTTTTTCAAAATTGTTCTTCTAATGCAGGCACTTCAATCAAAATGCAGTATTTTGTGCCTGCAAAACTTAGAATAAATATTGCTAATGTCTATTAGATCAGGCCTTCTTTAACTATTTCCACTTGTGACCACTTTCTGCCCAAGAAATTTATATATGACTCTGTGTATACAGGTATATATAACAGATATACAAATCAAATATTTACTGATACTAAATTGGCATTTGCAAGGCTTGCTAAACAGAATGATATTCCTCTTTGTAGAGTACAGATCAAGCATTTTCGGCAGAGTCCACTGTAAATACTGTATGTTGTTGCTAAATAATTTCTGTAAATGAGTGGCATTTAGAAACCTTTTTGTGCTGGTACAGCTGTACCAAAAGCTCTGACTTTATTTTCTTGCTGCAAATGTTTGCAATCATAGGACAGGCCACCTGTCAATCATCATTAAGTTTGGTTCCGCCCCTTGTTCAGGGCTCTGGGAGGGAAGGAGCCATTTTTAAGTCTGTCTCACTTAAGGAAGCTAAGCTATAGGATGTAGACCAGCTCGTTCCGTACAAAAGCTTCATATTTCAAGAACATCTGGGGATATAGAACATCAGAGGAATCAGAAACAGAAATTCCAGGGGAAAGGTCCCAAAGGTTCTGGCTAAGAGCCTCTCAGCCTCACAGCTCCTGAGGGAAACAGCCCTAAAGTTTCCAGAGAGCCCTAAAGTTTTGGAGAGGGAACAGCACCACAGATCTATGGAACCCCAGTTGAAACATCTGCAAGCCTTGGTTGGTAGGTCCACTCAATACCCAGACGCATTTGGAGTTGGCAGTGGGTCCCACATCAGCTAGGCCCAGATAATAGACAGCCTGGGAGAGGTCATAAGGGGATTTTCTTATAGAGAAAGCACAGTTATCCAAAGCCAATTGTCTGTCCCCTGGGGACAAGATTGAAAACTTTTACTGTTGCCAATTTTTTTTTACCCCAACATCAAGCCAAGGGGACCCCATTTTGGGTCAGGACATACAGTTTAAGAAGCAGTGCATTAAATGATTTGAGTGAGAAATACCATTTCTTTGTTAAGTCTACAGAATATTTTAAGTTCTTATTCTCCATAGGAAACCAGGATAGATATTCTTGATCTCTGACCAATATTCCAAGAAGTCAGGAACAGGAGTAATAATTCTGCTGGGTTTTACTAAGGACTAGACGGAGGGGAAGAAATATCTGCCATCAAATAATTTGCATTATAAGAGAAATAAACACTCATCTCTCCCCATGACATGTTGGAACATTATGGTCCTTAAATGGATTTGCAAATCTCTTCATATTGAGGGATCAGAATTATTATGCTTATGTATTTAATGAACATTTTTGATTATGTCATTTTTACAGAAAGCACAATTGGTGTAGCTGTACATTATCTAAAAGTGCAAATGAGTCGTATTATACTGTTGCAAAACAGAGCAATTCCAAGCTAGCTCACTCCATTCACCAAATACAAGGCTGAGGATCCAGGTTTTGATTGTGTGAGTGAACTTGGCTCAGGGAATATATGCGCTTTAATTATGTCACTGTTAGCCTTAGCAATGAAAGACTCCTCACACCATCTAATGCCTCCATTCTAGCCCTTTTCACCTCTCCTGTCATTTGGAAAACAGACCCAATCAATCTTTATATGCTCACAAACCACTGAAGAATTGGCAGGATGCTGAAATAGGAAGGACAGTGTTCCAATTAAATTCAGTGCCCAACGTAAGATTATCAGCACTGAGAAAAAAATTTGGAAAGTGCCAAGGCCATGAACTATTGGGGTCACCTGTTTTCACATCGTTTACTGTTTGCTAAAGGATTTACTGCTTGACCTCAAATCTATAAACCATATGTCTTTATCAAAGATTTTACAACTCAGAGACATCACCACTTCAAAGCTACCTTGAGGCACAGGTAAAGGTAAAGGTTTCCCCTGACGTTAAGTCCAGTCGTGTCCCACTCTGGGGGTTGGTGCTCATCTCCATTTCTAAGTCGAAGAGCTAGCATTGTCTGCAGACACCTCCAAGGTCGTATGGCCGGCATGGCTGCATGGAGCGTCGTTACCTTCCCGCCGGAGCGGTACCTATTGATCTACTCACATTTGCATGTTTTCGAACTGCTAGGTTGACAGAAGCTGGAGCTACCAGCAGGTGATCACTCTGCTGCCTGGATTCAAACCTGCGACCTTTCGGTCTGCAAGTTCAGCAGCTCAGCGCTTTAACACACTGTGCCACCTGGGGCATATCCTTAATAAATTTATATCAGTGGTTCCCAACCTTTGGGCCTCCAGGTGTTTTGGACTTCAACTCCCAGAAATCCCAGCCAGCTTACTAGCTGTTAGGAACTATGGGCGCTGAAGTCCAAAACACCTGGAGGCCCAAAGGTTGGGAACCACTGATTTATGTGTGTGTGTGTGTATATATATATATATATATATATACACATCAATGTTCCTAAAATAACAGTGTCCAACCATGTCACCATCATACTTTCCCTTGTACTTTCAGCCAATATGCTCATCATCAGCTTTTGGTGCTGTCACAAAAGGTTTCTGTCACTGTCGCCCTTCCTTTGAAGGCCAAGCATTGCCATAATCGCTGCAGTGCTGCAGGGCTTAGAAGGAAGGTGGCATGTCCTTAAAAAGAAAAAGAAAAACCCAAAGCATACATTTTGAAAATTTCTTTACCTCTCTCAAAATTCTGAAGGCTTCTGTCAGGGCCTTGTTCACTGTCCCAACTCCTTTTGCATGTAACTCGTCCACTAGCTGCTTAAAATGCTAAATAAACAAGACACAAGGCAGTGAGTAGAAGTATAAAACAGAGAGTAATGCAGGGACAGAAAAATACTAGGAGGGGGGAAATATTCAAATCTCCTTGCGTATTAACACATTAAGATTGCAAGAATATGTTGTTCTTCCTGGGATTTTTTTTACTTGTTGTACAACAAAATACCTTTTATAAGCTTTAGGTGAAATATGTGTGTGTTAAACTGGCCTAAAGCCGATGTAAGTGTGTTGTTTATGTGTGTCCAATTGTCCATGTAACAGCCCCCATGATCAGCTCCACTGGCGAGGAATTTAAAACTATTATATATACTATTGTGGACCCCCCGTCGCTCCCATCGCCTGAGGGGTGAGATTGCTGACTTACTCTTGGGGTCCTGGATGGTACGTGAGGGCCGTAGGTGCTGCCGACGGGAGCTTCAGAGGACCGGGAGGGAGAAGTGGAGAAGAAGCCTGGGCGCCATTTTATCCGCTCGGCCCAAGGGAGCCTCCAAGAGCTGAGAGCCTCCGAAGGCTTCTGGTGACTGCTTCCAGCTCTTGTTGGAGAAACTGAGGCCGCGCCGAATCCGGGCGGCCGCCAGCGGACATCTCCGACGATCTACGAGACCTGTTCTTGGGTCCTTGCTCAACTTCTCCTCGACGGCGGAGGCCGCGCCGAACCGGGCGGCCCTCGACCCCCACCTCTGTCTTTGGGTGGCCGCGCCGAACCGGGCGACCACCCTTAGCTCCGTCCTCAGCTTTCCCTCGACGGTGGAGGCCGCGCCAAACCGGGTGGCCTCTCTCGACTCCCTACCGGCCCTCCTGCAACCCCTGGTAGGCCCCCACAACAAGATCTAGGCCGCGCCGGACCGGGCGGCCTCCTCTCCCCCTGTCTCCAACCTCCTCCCTGGGCCTTTAAAGTTACCGCAAGCCCCTGGAAGCTGCGCCGATCCGGGCAGCTTCCTTGAGCCTTACCAGCGGCTTGGGTGGAGAGAAGACATTTGGGCCTGCGGTGGTTTGCGTCGTTTGGATGGCCCTCTGAGTTGTTCCCGCCGGCCTGTGTTCCTTCTGCTTCTGCCGCTGCCTTGTTGTGCTGCCTCCCGGCCTCCTTCCCAGCTTTCTTCGTGGTAAGAGTTGAGCTTTGGGGGCCGCGCCGGACCGGGCGGTTCTCCCAACCCTCTCCTTCAGTTCTCAAAGAGAGACAGCTGGGCCCTCTTCATCGGCTCTACTGAACAGGGTGGATTGTATGAAGCGGCGTTGTCAGGATCTTCAGTGCTGAAGCCGCCATCTATTTTATTCCATTTTATTTTATTTTATTTTATTTTATTTTTATTTTTATTTTTTTTCTTTCTTCTCCCCTCCCCTTTCTGAGTGTGTATGTGTGTGTATTTAGATAGGAGTGAGAAAATTTTATCTTGATGCAGGAAGACAGATTTGATTGTTGATAGGAAGTGGATTTGTGTATTTGGTACTTAAACATAGGAAGTGATCACATAGGATTCGTGAGTTCCATGAAGTTAATTGTCTGGTATATTGTTGGTATTAGAATGTGAATGATGGTGTGCGCATGTTGGTTGATATACATCTGAGTGGAAAGAGTCAGTAGGAACGGTGTGTTAATTTTGAAAGATTAGAGTGGTTACTATAGGAAGGTTTTTGAGGAAGTATTAGGAATGAGTTGGCAGGAATTTCCGAAGAAAAATGAACTTCTTCACCTATGTGATTTGTTGGGAAAATCGTTCAGCACTGTTTTGTATCAACTGGAAACACTGAACAAGAAAATTGATCATCTTTTCAAGGGAATTTCCCTGATTGCGACAAACCCTTCTCCTATAGACATTATAACAACTGTACCAACCAGTTCCACTAACATCAATGAGGAACTAAACGCTCTGGAAGACCATGGAAAAATAAAGCTAGAGGAGCAGAAAGTAGTTAATAGATCAGATTTGGAAGTGGCCAAGGATGGGGATGGGCTAGTATCTGGGAAAGAGGGTCAGGGGAGGGTGGCCGGGAAGGAAATTAATAGAGTCTCCCAAAGGACAAACAACACACTGTCCCCAGAACTGTTTGGACAATCTCGAGATACTTCCTGCAATCTGTTGCGAACCAACAAGGTGGCAGTGGAAGTCTCAGACTCTATGCTAAATAGAGGCAGATGGTCATCAAAGCGAGCTGTCCAGATATCTCTCTCTCAAATTCTTTCCTTGAGCCGGTCGGAAGTGAAGATCAAGACCATTGACTGGCTTCGCAGAGACTATCAATCTTGGAACCGCTCCTTATGTCTTCTCATTGGACTGGAGGATAGAATGTTACTGGAAGAACTGTTTTTGTACGGGCCTAAACTCCAACAATGGGGTATCATTCTTAAGAGGGTATTAGTAGACCCAGTGATCCGCCCCCTAGACATTGGGCTGTCTCGTGAAATACAAGAGTCTCTAATTTCAAGCCATGTCTGTTCTACCCCCCAGCCCTGTCATCAGTCATTAGCTGTGCCTAGTCCCCCTCCCTCATTAGATGATGTTATCATATTAGATGACTCCTCCTCTCTCATACCAGCGGAGATAAGCCTCTCTTTTAAACAATCAAATACACTTGGAGGCCTTTCATCCCAGGATAGCTGACTATCCCCTTCAAATGGCAATCTCAACAAGCCAATCCCTCAGGAGGAAGAGGGTTCTCACGGGTGGGGCCCCATTGAGGTGGTGTGGGGGAGAAGGAAGAACGGTCACCAACAACCCAGGGAGAAGCGCAACAGAGTTATTGCGACCCTGGAGAGGAATAGGTGTGGTAGTCTTCAGGACAGACCCGTGTCTTCTAACCCTCGCAGGGGTGGTGGACCCATTAAGATGGTCCGCCCCAGGAGGCTGATGGATCCAGATGGACTCCTGAGGTCTCTTGGGGATCTTCCTGTTCTGGAGACTGGCGATCCTGTCGATGTCCTGGCTGATCGCTATAATAGTGAGCTGACTAGGGCACTTGACACGATCGCTCCCGAACGCCCCCTCTCGCTGCGTAGAGTCACGTCAACCCCTTGGTTCACTGAGGAGCTGGCCGTGATGAAGCGTACGAGGAGGGGACTAGAGTGCATCTGGAGAAAATCTCAGGATGTGTCCGACCAAGCACGGGCTAAAGCCGCTATTAAGGCTTACTCCGTGGCTCTGCGAGCAGCCAGGAAAGCTTTCACGACTGCCCACATAGCGTCTGCAGCCAATAGGCCATCGGAGTTGTTCCGAGTTGTTGGAGAGCTCCTGCGGCCTCCTGAGGCCCAGGAGCTTCCCGATGACTTGGCGACTCGGTGTAGCGATTTCGCACACCATTTCGCAGGCAAAGTTGCTCAGATACGTCATGAGTTGGACTCCAGCTTGACTGTGGTTTCAGCGGAGGTAACCGAGGCACCTGTCGGTTCCATCTTATGGGATTCTTTCCGGCTTGTTCTTCCTGATGACGTGGAGGGGATTCTTGGGTCTGTGAGGGCGACCACTTGTGCTCTGGATCCTTGTCCCTCTTGGTTGGTTAAACTGGCCAAAGATGGGCTGTTGGAGTGGTTTGTGGCCATAATAAATGCCTCCTTGGGTCAGGGGTCATTTCCATCCTGTTTTAAGCAAGCGGTGGTAAAACCGTTACTAAAAAAGACCTCGCTAGACCCATTGGTTTGTGACAATTACAGACCAATCTCCAACCTTCCATTTTTGGGCAAGGTTCTGGAGCGGGTGGTTGCCACGCAGCTCCAGGAGTTCCTCGATGACACTGATTTTCTGGACCGCTCGCAGTCTGGCTTCAGGCCTGGGCACAGTACCGAGACGGCTTTGGTCGCCTTGGTGGATGACCTCCGCAGGGAGCTGGACAGGGGGAGTGTGACCCTGCTGGTTCTCCTGGATATCTCAGCGGCTTTCGATACCATCGACCATGGTATCCTTCTGGGGAGGCTCTCCGGGATGGGGCTCGGGGGCACGGTTCTGCTGTGGCTCCAGTCCTTCCTGGAGGGTCGTTCCCAGATGGTGAAGCTGGGGGACACCTGCTCGGACCCCTGGCCATTGACCTGTGGGGTTCCGCAGGGGTCTATTTTATCCCCCATGCTATTTAACATCTACATGAAACCGCTGGGAGAGGTCATCCGGAGTTTTGGAGGGCGTTGCCATCTCTACGCAGATGACACGCAAATCCACTATTCCTTTCCACCTGACTCCAAGGAAGCCCCTCGGGTGCTGAACCAGTGCCTGGCCGCTGTGGCGGACTGGATGAGGAGGAACAAGCTGAGGATCAATCCTGACAAGACAGAGGCCCTCCTGGTCAATCGTGCGTCGGATCGGGGTATTGGGTGGCAACCTGTGCTGGACGGGGTTGCACTCCCCCTGAAATCACAGGTCCGCAGTTTGGGGGTCCTCCTGGATTCAGCGTTGACGCTTGAGGCTCAGGTGTCGGCGGTGGCCGGGAGGGCTTTTGCACAACTCAAACTTGTGCGCCAACTGCGACCATACCTCGTGAAGTCTGATTTGACCACGGTGGTCCATGCCCTAGTTACCTCCAGACTGGACTACTGTAATGCACTCTACGTGGGGCTTCCCTTGAAGACGGCCCGGAAATTACAACTGGTCCAACGCTCGGCAGCCAGATTAATAATGGGGGCAAATTACAGGGAGAGATCCACTCCCTTGTTTAAGGAGCTCCACTGGCTGCCGTTCATCTTCCGGTCCCAATTCAAGGTGCAGACCATCATCTATAAAGCCCTGAACGGTTTGGGACCCACCTACCTCCGTGACCGTATCTCCTTCCATAAACCTGCCCGTTCCTTGCGATCATCCGGGGAGGCCCTGTTATCACCATTGCCTATATCCCAGGCTCGCCTTGTAAGTACAAGGGAGAGGGCCTTCTCTGCTGTGGCCCCCCGACTGTGGAACTCACTACCTACTGAAATAAGGCAAGCTCCCACTCTGTTAGCTTTTAGGAGAGAATTGAAAACATGGCTCTTCCGTTGTGCTTTCGGTGAGTAATTTCTGCCATATATCTCCGTATTACTCCCCTCCGAACATCTATCCTCTAGATTACCCCTTCCAAATGTCCCTGCCCATAGTGGAGTACTTCTCTGTCCCTCTCACTCCGGGTTTTATCTTTGTGCTCAAGCGGCCTGCCCTTGATTTATTGTTTTTTTCTTTTTGATTTCTTGATGTTCTGTTTATTATTATTTATTGTATTTTAAATGGTGTTATGATATGTTGTTTTTATATTTTATTATGTTGTATTGCTCTGGGCATGGCCCCATGTTAGCCGCCCCGAGTCCCCATTGGGGAGATGGTGGCGGGGTATAAATAAAGTTTTATTATTTTTTTATTATTATCTTTCTCTTTTTTCTTGGCTTACACATTGATTTACTTATGCATCTCTAGGCTGCAATTAAAAACTTTCCTTAATCTAGCACTAGTACTTACCTCTCTGTTATCTCTGTCAGCTTGAACCAGAATTCCCTTAAAACAGGATTCAACATAATGAACATAATCATTGTACTGTAAAGACAAAAAGAAAAAACACACTCAATATTAGGATTTCTTTAAAGTTACGAAAGCATTAGCAGATAGTGTCATGAATAAAGAATAGCCCCTACAGCTGCACACTATTCTCATAGCTTTTACAGCAAAGTACATATTTTACAATGTAGGCTTCTACAAAGTGCATCTCTGCTTTTTCAAAATAAATCTAGAAGTGGATGAATAGTTAACAGGTTTTTTTCTCAGAAAAAATGCAAGAGTATGCAATGGCAACAAAATGTGATTTAAGATCCCTGGCTGCTACTCTTCTCTTTCTTTCTCCAACTCCTCACATAAATTTCACTGTTTAAAAAAAAGAATTGTGACTGTGTTGCTCTCCATACCATTCCCAGGATGAACTAGCAGTCTAGTTTGCCTCTTACAAAATATTCTCCCCCTCAGTTGTGGTGGCTATTACCATTATTGGTGCAAAATGTATTCAGAAATTGAGAGAGTTAGGAAAACTTTGGATAATGTGGGGAACAACCTGAGGCACTGAGAACAGGATAATTTGGTTCTGAATGAACATCTTGTTACTTGACTTAGGTTTGAATATGTTCATATTATGATACAATTTTGTAAGTTGCTTGTAGAACCTTTGCACCTTCTAAAATAACACATAATTATTCTGGATAAACTATCACTATGAGAAACATTGTGACCACAGAATAATGATGTCCTCCAGTCCCATCATTTCCAATTAGTCCTCTCTCACAGTTAAAGATACTCTTCCAGTCCCACAATTATTATTTTTCCCCACTGAATCTATAGATGCTGGGAATTACTGGATGTTGTCCCCTTGCTTTCCTTAAGCTGATACAAATTGTAAGAACTGCCGAGAAAGGGAGCCTCACTTGATGTTGATGTAGGATTTGCTGTGGGATTTTGTTTCCTTTCAAAAGCAACACAGAACAGAGAAAATATATGAACAGTGTTCTACATATCCAATTACAAAAAATTATATGCAGATCTTTAATATTATCAGAAGTAGGTTACAATAAGAATGATGTTATTGTGGCGAAAGCTCTTAAAATCTGAACAATTTACAGAAAGTAGTAGCAGCAAACCTAAACCAAAGAGAAAACAAGCCAATTCTGTGGGTTGGGACACATTAGGATAATTTTCTGCAGACAGCTTTGTCTCAAAGCAAGCTACTTATATAGCAAATGAGGATAATTTTGAAAAGCTGATTTACTTGAGGACAGAAGCTTGAAACACTGCTTATGCTTTTTCTGACGTGGGGTCAGGAAAGTGTAGAAGAAGAGAAGCACAGCTGGTAGATCTGCTGCCATGGGGCAGCTAATTCACTTGGGATTAACTGCTACTACACCTGCATTTACAAGGGGTTGAATAGGAGTTCTGCCAGTGTCAGAAACCACTTCAATAGCAGCAGAGTTCCTATTTAGCTTGGAGCAGGAAATGCAAGGTCGTTCCAGCCTTGATCATCCATAAGAGCTTGACTAGCCAAAGGATTAAAATGCATGCTAAACTGCCTACTATCATCAAGAAACACAGAAATGAAAGAGAGCCCCATGCTAGACAGCGAGGAAGGAAAGGCCAGGAAATGATCTTGATGATTGCTGGACCACAGATGAGCAAGGAAATGAATACTGTACAGTGGCCCTGGAGAACAGGAGAAAGTTACTGTCTATCTATCAAAATATAAATACATCTGTGTTTATAGAGCCAGCATGGTGTAGTGCTTTGAGCATTGTGCTATTACCCTGGGGACCAGGATTTGATTTTCCACTGAACTACAGGAATCCACTGGGTGACCTTGGGCAAATCAACCTCTTTCAGCCTCAGAGAAAAGCAAAGTCCAAACCCGCTCTGAACAAATCTTACTAAGAAACCCCTGTGATAGGTTCGCTCTAGGGTCACCATAGGTCAGACATGACTTGAAGGCATGCAACAACATTATATATATGTGCTTGTAAGTGAAAGAGGTTGACAGAGAAAGTGCATACTCAATGTGTAGAGCAGAGCTTTCCAAACATTTCATGTGGGTGAAATATTTTTTTAGACATGCATTATTTTGTGACACAGTATTTAAACCCCCTTATATGAGATATGGACACATACTGTACATAAATTGTAACAATGAAACGTACAGGGACACATCATCTCTTGTGAAGGCCTTTGATATTGCTTATTTCACAGAGATTCAGGGGTTTCTCATGTTCGCACAACACATCAACACATTGCAGCCAATATTTTGACACAGAAACTTTCAAACATTTCATGTTGGTTATATACTTTTTATACGTACATCATTTCATGACACAGTAATTCAGTGATACTAGCAAACCAAAGTTAAAACAACCTCTTATAAAATATATGGACACATACTTAAATTATAATAATGAAATGTATAAGAATGCAACGTATCTTATGAAAATCTTTCATTTATTTTTTAAACTATATGATTTGTTGTTTATTTCACATAGACTCAGAGGTTTCTGATTACACTCATGTGACAAACCTACATACTGTAGCAGACACACTGTGTGTCATGACACACAGTTTGGAAAGCTCTGGTCTAGAGCTTTATTGTGTAAAAAGACAAAACAAATTGCTCAGAAGCTAAAATTCATTGCCTCCAAATATGGTGGAGTGTCCTTCTGTGGGGTTTTTAAACAGAGACCAGATGGCTACCTGTTGGGAGTGCTTTGATTGTGTACTCTTACATGGCTGGGGTTGGACTAAGTGGCCCTTGTGGTCTCTTCTAAAGTCCAAGGGCAAAGAAGAATTGATCGGCATGCCAGATCTTTAGAAAGTGAATCTTTGGCCTCTTTATCTCCCATCCCTGGTGTCTCTTTCCTGCCTCCTGAATGACAGGGAGTTCAAACTAGCTGCTTTGTTCATTATTATTTGTATTCCTGAAGGCTGAGGATGTGAGGATTCTTTTGTATTTTAATCCCATGAAAATTGCTCTTGAGAGTAAAAGGTTTGTCCAAGCCTGTTCAAAGTCTTAATCAAATAGCAACGAACTAAATTTAGCAACTGGCATCAGTTTCTGGTATAGACAGCCAAAAACTGAGGTGCCTTGGGGTCTGTATTCCAAAACAATTTCTTCCTGAAACAAGCACAAACCAAGGGAAGGGTTTCTGTTTTTTTCTTCTTCTTCATGTCAGGAGCGACTTGAGAAACTGCAAGTCGCTTCTGGAGTGAGAGAATTGGCCATCTGCAAGGACGTTGCCCAGGGGATGCCCGGATGTTTTGATATTTTAATCATCCTTGTGGGAGGCTTCTTTCATGTCCCAACATGGAGCTGGAGCTGATAGAGGGAGCTCATCCACGCTCTCCCCAGGTTGGATTTGAACCTGGAAGCCTTCAGGTCAGCAACCCAACCTTCAAGTCACTACGCCACCGGGACTCCAAGGGTTTCGGCTAAGAAACTTGTGTTTTCTGGGTAGAAAGCTCTTTTCACAAAATTGTGAAAACAAAAATTAAAAGGGTCTAATTCACAAAGATGATGTTTAAACACTTACAGCAATTATGTTCACAAAGTCATTTTCTCCCAGTGTGTCCAAAATAGTGACAATGGTGTGCTTGGCAATGGTCAGAAGCAGTCCCTTCATGCTCCCACTGATATCCACCACAATTACAATATCTTTGGGCGATGTGGCTGCCTGGATATACCTTGACAGGAACAGGAAAGGGAAGCAATCAATATAAAGTAGATGTGCAAGCAAGGCAAACAAGAAGATTTCAGGGATATCATGGAATACATTACACTGATACGGAGAAGAGATGAATAAGTTAAGTATGGTAGATTCAACCATGGTAGATTCTACCATTCTTCGGTTGACCAAAAGAAGGTATAAATCAAAAGTAATTTGGTCCTTTCATATTTCACTTGATGATTCTAGGATGCATCTACTACTCATACAGGATGCAATCCTATATCCATACCTTAGAGCAGTGGTTCCCAACCTTTGGGCCTCCAGGTATTTTGGACTTCCGCTCCCACAATTGCTGGTAAGCTAGCTGAGATTTCTGGGAGTTGAAGTCCAAACACCTGGAGGCCCAAAGGTTGAGAACCACTGCTCTAGATAGTTCCATTGAAATCAATGAGATGTACTTCTAAGCACATAGATATAGGATTGGAGTGTTATTAGAATTTCGCTGCTCCTTTGGAGTGCTGCAGAACTTAGCAAACATAAGAAAAAAAATTATGAAATCTGGGTAACTAAAAGATAAAGTCTATTTTTAAGAAATAATGTTCCATCAAAACAAACCAATAATTTGAAAATGACTTTAAATGCCTTCATCATTCACGTCTGTTTACATTACATATTCCTATATGGAAAGATCAGCAGCTTGGCTCCTTCCTGTTAGACATCGCAGGCCTTCTGAGAATACCTCCCCATGTAATCTTAGGTCTGCTCTTGAAACTCTAGTTGGCTCCAATTCTTACAAAAATCAAAGGTAGGTGGCTGTAAGGAGAGTCACACAGAAAAGGTGCAATAAGGCCTGTAGTGAAATCCAGATTAGGCCAATTGCCTATAGCTGTAGAAGAGCAATTTTTGCTTGTTATGTGTTAGTATGTGTGCATCCGTGTGGACATGAAGAAATAGGAAACAATTTTAACATTCCCTTTAGACTCTAGGAAGACTATGATGACATGAAGGAGGAAAGGATAAAATAGAATACAGAGTACTTTGACAATATTTAGGTCATGATTCATAAGTGAAAAGTAGAAAAATATATCTTAATGCATGTTGTTGACTTTAGCGAACTAAGCACTTAAACTCTGCATGTTGAAAGAAGGAGAAATGAAGAGCACTAAATATACTATGGAATATATCAATGTCAAAATTTGCATACTTGCACACCTAATTCTTGAAATTATATTAAAGGATGTAGAGAAGACAACAGTTAAACTAAACATCCACAGGATAAGATTTCATCAATATTTTTAAGATGCAGAAATACCATCACTTAAACATGAGAGAAACATGAAATCTTTTCTAAATCTCTCACCAGCCTCGATTCCTGCAGTCAAAAGAAAGAACCCCATTGTCATCTGGTGTCCATTTTATTCCTGAAGAAACATGAAAAAATAAGTTTGCTGTGGATATGGTACACAAAGGAAATAATACACTGCCCATTTTAAGCCAGGAATATGGATTCTTAGTAATAACCCTTCACAGCATTATAATATCATGATTTTTATGTCCTCTTGAGATGGAGCAAATGTAAATGTCCATAGTATTCTATGAATGATGCTAATTTTAAAAGCAATTCCTGAGGAGGAATTTGCCTTTTTATAGCACATTGTCATTCAGTATCCTGAGATCCCCCTGCCTCTATACTAGTATGGTGCTTTAAGGAATTATATATGCACAAGAAACAGATGCTTGTATCCAAATGACTTACAAACTGACTTGAAAGAACAGCCTGAATTTGGCAAAAGAAAATGTGAGGATGACAGAGAATGAATGCAAGCACATGTATCTAAAATTTAATAAGGAAAGAGGATCTTATAGAGGAAGCCCATCTTGAGAGTAAAATTTGATGGCAGCTGAATGAAGCTATAATCAATCTTATAATTGTAGGCTATTTGCATGCCCCGCACAACAGATCTTTTGTTGTTGCCTCTAACTTTTATCCTATCCAGCCTAACAAAAAGCATTTGCAGTCCAAAACCATCTTATAGACCACAGATTCTCCATTTCTCACGCCTGATGTAAGGACATATCAGCACAAAAAGTTGTCTTGTCCTACCTACTTTTTTCGTGTCAGGAGCGACTTGAGAAACTGCAAGTCGCTTCTGGTGTGAGAGAATTGGCTGTCTGCAAGGTCCTTGCCCGGGTACGCTCAGATGTTTGATGTTTTACCATCCTTGTGGGAGGCTTCTCTCATGCCCCTGCCTGTAAGCTGGAGCTGACAGAGGGAGCTCACCCACTCTCCCCAGATTTGAACCGCCGACCTGTCGGACAGCAGTCCTGCCGGCACAAGGGTTTTACCCATTGCGCCACCACAGGCTCCTGTCCTACTTACTATGTTATAACTATCTTAAACTAGTGGAGTCATCTAGTTAGCTATTGTGTGTTGCAAGATTACCTTGTAACCTGTTTCTTTTTCGAGATAATAGGCTAAACCTGGGGCCTCTCCATGCAAACCATGTACTTTAGTATCAATCATCATCCCAATCTAGGAGATATGAGGTATCCCTAATGGAGAGATCTGCTATCAGCTCTGGCTCTGCCCATCACCTTCCACAGGACATTGATTCATAGAAGAAGGCTTATCAGTAGTCAAGCTAAGCATGACAGACAGAGTATTTGACACGGAGACATCTAAATCTGGCAATGCATTTCCTGGGGAAAGCTAACAGACTTTTCTTCTCTGCATTAGAGCAGGGTCATACAGGCTCTTGACAGTTAGCATGTGTCCATCTTTTTAATTCCACTGAATATTTTATTGGCTGTTCTGATTGTGATTGTATGACTTTTGACATTCTTTCATTTTGACTGCTCTTAATGTATTGTGAGATGTCCTCAATATTATACAGAACAGATAAAATGTATTAATTAGATAAATACACAGCCCTCTCTTGGCATGGGTTGCATAACTGCAATTCCTCTATGCCTTAGAGCAGAACAAAAATCAGAAAACATTAAAGTCACAATTAATTGTCCAAAGAGTAGGAGTAATTATTTTGGGTTTTTATAGCAATATATTCAAAAAGCAAATAAATGTTTTGCGACTTCCCTATACGCACATTAATTCCACTAGGAGTAAAGATAACACAGAGAAAGAAATGTATTTGAACAGACATTCCCAACCTGGTGGCCACGCAGTCTGTTGGGCTACAGCTACCTTAATCCCATGGCTATGTTTACGGTGTGGTATCCGGACTTTCAGTTGTATGTGCATAGCTATACAGGCAGTCTCAGAGTTTCAGACATCTGACTTACAAATGACTCATAGATAAGAATGGGGTTGAAACAAAGAAAGTAAGAGAAATCTACCCCTTGGGAGGGAAATCCGCTCTTGGAAGAGTTATCATGGGGGAAAAGGTGTCTCCACTGAAGCTTTATCACCAATCCTTGTTTCCACAAGCCAAATTTTTCATAATCCAGTTATCACAGGGACAGAAAGTGAGGTCAAATCTTCTGAACAAGGACACAGATAGCAAAACAAACACCACAGGGATGTTCACCCTACCCTATGCTATCCAAAGCTATATATGTGTGTGCATATGTGTGTATGGTTGGAGTTACACTTAAAAATGTACCATGTATCAAAAGCCCTCTATATTCATGTGTCTAACTATCACAGATATGATTATTTTCATGTTTGCCATCAACATTAGATACGGTAAATGTTTTAAATATGTTTATTCATTTCTTATTGTAATTTTGTTTTTATAGGCTATTGTTTTATATATGCAATTATGTATATTGTATTGTATTGTCTTTTACATACTGTTGTGAGCCACTTTGGGTCCCGTTTAGGGAGAAAAGCGGAATACAAATAAAGATTAATGTATTATTATAATGACAATTCACGTTCACTTCTCTTGCTCCTGTGGCATTCCTTCCAAAGAGGGAATATGGGCTGCCTCCATCACAGGTAATGCAAAACTATACTGGGGCAACAGGAGAAATAAGGACACCTGGAGAGAGGGGGTAGACTGTGGTTGTGGCAGGACCCATCCCTGCAGAGTGACAGGTCTAAGGATAACAAACCCTATCCACTGATTTTTCATGCTTCCCCATGTCTGGTGAGTATGCCAGCCGCCTGCTTCTGCCTTGCAAAGGGATAAGCAGAAATGCTATAACTGAGCAGTTGGCATGCTCCCCATAGATGGGAGTTTGGGAGGGCCAAGGGACATTCACATTTTTTTCCCACTTTTGCAAGGGTCCTGTCCTCCTAACTTCCAAGAATGTAGAGAGCTGACTTTCTTCTCTAATAAGGATAAATGTAATTCCATTACATAACTTTTTTTGTAGTTGCTATGACAATGATGTATAATAAAGATGAAATAATGATAATGAATGGGACTCATGGATCTCCATCATTCACAGATTCACCGTTAACCGAAACCAACTTGATAGCAAATAACAACAGCAACACTAACTACTCTACATTTGACTGACAGAAAGCAGGCACAAAGAGGGCAAAGTGAAGATCTTCTAAATGATATTGATTTCAGAAAGGCATTCTTGGGCATCCATCCACTTCTTTCATTGAAATCAACAGGATTTTCATGTCATAAGTATGCTTATATCCATGTTTACTAAGCACTGCCAAGTCAGTACTCATAGGGCATTATAGCTTCAAAGGTGTAACCACTAACTGGTTCAGGGTTGTTATGTGTTTTCCGGGCTGTATGGCCATGTTCCAGAAGCATTCTCTCCTGACGTTTTGCCCACATCTATGGCAGGCATCCTCAGAGGTGTGCGGTGTGAAATATACTTCACACCTGAGGATTCCTGCCATAGATGTGGGCGAAATGTCAGGAGAGAATGCTTCTGGAACATGGCCATACAGCCTGGAAAATGCACAACAACCCTGTGATTCTGGCCATGAAAGCCTTCGGCAACACTAACTGGTTCTTTTACACTGCATATCTCTACTACAGAATCTCAAAACCGATTCTAGCATTGGGTAGTCCTTTTGTCAACATTTAAAAAACCCAGATTTCTGAGAAAAAAAATCATGCATGACATCTTGTACCTGGATAAAGCCTGAAGAATCCCGTAGAGCTGCCAAAGTATTGCCACGTGAGGGTTGGATCTCTTTCAAAATTGTCCACAAAAATAGGGTTCAATGCCTCAGACATATATACCCCATTCAAAATAGCAGGATCTGTGCCAAAACAAGGGAATAATGCAACAATTTGTTTTAAAAATGAATTATGAAGGAATAAAAGGTTGTGAAGGTTCTCCACTGGCTCTGCTTTCAGATCTTTTCCTGAACTGGTATTTGAAATACTTTAACTGGAGGTGTTTGTGATTATACTTAGAATCTAAAGGGCAAACTGCACGGATTAATAACTCTGCCTGACTATGGTTTGTGGGAGCTGAAGCTCAAAACATTTCTGCTTTAGTCTAAAGGCACAAAGCATGTTCCTGTTCCCTGAATGAAGATGCATTATGAGGAGGGCACCTGAAAATCTCATATCCAAGGAAGAAACTGAACAAGAATAAAGGCATGAATAGATACAGCTCTTCTATTCCTAAGGTTACCGAGCTATATTCTCTTTCTTCTATGGATTTGTCGTCATTTTATCAACAAAAGGAAGCAGAAGTGTTGTACCTTTGTTGTAAACATTTGTAGGAAGCTGTATATCACTAAACGTTGTGTTCACCAGCAGGTTATTGAAGTGTTCATTTGGTTCCAGAATGAATTCATCACCAAGCTCCACATAATCACCCTTCTCATCCCTTTGGTTAATGAGAACGGCATTGTAATAATCAAACTGGCAAAGAAGAGAAACACTGATCAGTAAAGAATATTGAAAAACATGAATATGGGACATCTTAATGTGATCCACCTTTAAATTTTACATATAACTTTATGTACACTATTTTAATTTGAGAGTTTCAGAAGAACTTCTCAATCCAGTTGAAACCAAGCATGTTAGGTGGCTAACAATAATTTGGTAACTCTACAAAAAGAATGTTTGGCAATGTAATGGCCTGGGGGGTTCAATGGAGTTTATTCTCAGGAAAATAACAACAGCAACCAATTTTACTTGTTATCCATTTCTCTTCGTGGCTTGAGGCAGGGTACAACATAGTCAAAACACACATAGAAAACACATAAACATTAAATGCATATATTAAAATACGTAATACAAACATGAATAAAATATAAAGTTAGAATTCATAGTTTAAAATTGAGTAAGAAGGCCTGCCAGTAGATTTAAGACTGCAACCTGCCACTGCACTATATTGTTACTCAGAGTTGAGCCCCAATGAATTCAGTGAAGCTCATTCTTTGGCATGAACATACAGATTTTCAGTCTAAGTGGTTAAACACATGAGGATTCTTTGATGGATTGGACTACCAGTGTTGCTTCTGGGACACTTGCTATCCAGAGTGCAGTGGTTCAGGGAGGCTGTGATTTGGAAACTATAAATCATTTCACATACCAGCATCCCACATCAAAGAAGCCTAAACAAAAGTTCAATTGAGCATGTAATTAAAAACTATTGTAGACTGTTCCCCAAATCACCCTGTTTTGTGTCATGGTTTGAGCCTTAAGTGTCTGTTCTCTTAGGTCTGACATCACATCTACATGCTTGTGCCTATATGTGTGTGAGCTGGTATCCTCCTCTTTTCAGAGTTTGGACTTCCATATTTGAGCATGTACATAATGTATATGGCTCTACGCAAACGGTACAGAGATGGAAGTGACATGGAGCATATCCCTTGTTAGACACTTCCATGCATTAATTTCAATCCAAATAAACCCTGGAAAGGGCCATTATCTTTAACAATACTAAAACAAAAAAAATCTGTATCTCAGGTTATACAAAATTTTGATTCATAGCTAATAAAAATACAGATAATACCTGTTCACTTAAGACACATTTACATCAGCCCTTAACAAATCTAATCAAAGAGCAAGATTCTTGGAAGGTGGAGCCATCATTGGCTACTATTAATTTATTTACTATAGAAAAGGGAAGGGTAATATTCAATATCATTCAATGTCTTGATTGAACATTACTGCTGGATTTTTTATAACTGCACTTCGTAGTCATTGAGAGGTGAACTAACCTGCACTAAATGAAATTCCCTCTCCCTTTAAATATAGAGGAACCCTCTCTTTTTTGAAATAAGCTATGCTTCTCCTGCCTGTGCTGTAAATTCCACGCAGATGCTGGATATTTTCCAGTGACCTACATTCTCAGACTCATATTATATTCTACTGGATTTAACAGTGATGAATTTGTTGAACATATAGCTGAATTCCAATCCTTCAAACAGCTTTGGTAACACAGAATGCCTGGATAATTGGCAGTTTTGCTCACTGGCTGCCTGCAGATTCAAGAAATCATAGCAAAAGTTCATTAAATGTCAAAGTTTGAAGATCAGGGACAGGAACAGTTAGAGTGAATGATTCATTATATATATTTGTAGATCCTCTTTAAGTTGGCCTTTGAATCAGTATCCTGCTTAGTCCTTCCAAAAAAATTTTTTTGGGTCTTGGCAGTTAACTGAATAACTTCTTCATTTGCCTTTGGTTCAAACATTGAAACAGTGAACTAAGGTCTGCATCAAAGCAAACAAACACAGAGGATCCAATTTAATACATCAGTTCATTATCTTGACAGCTGTAACCAGACTGACCTCAGATTGTTAGGGATTACCCTATTGCTATCAAACAATTCCAAATCTTTTCTGTTGCGTTTATCATGAACGCACTAGTTGATTGCAAAGAGTAAAGTTCACAACAAAATGTCAGCCCACACTAGAATGCATCTTTTTTTTCAACAGCCTTTGGTCTGAATCCTATTTTATTTAAACCAGCATCCAAAAATCTTGCTTGCATCCCCTGCTTCAAAAGTTCCACTTATTCTCAGGGTCTCTGGTTGAACATTATTGCTGGATTTTTGCAGTAATGTTGATTTGTGTTTGCTTTTTTATAAAATATTCCAAGCCTTTAATGGATTACAAAATTCTATTCTCCAAAATACTTTAAGAAATTTATTTTAGCAAATTTCATTGGAGCTGAATTATTAAGATCAATTTTATTGAATAAGGACCCAACTATAAAAGGCCCCAACTATGGATGCATCTAGAATGAATGCAGTTTGACACCACTTGAACTGCCATGGCTCAATGCTATGTTGTAGTTTTACAAGGGTTTCAGCCTTTTCTGCCAAAGTACTGGTGCCTCACCAAACTACAAATCCCATGAACACATAACATTGAGCCATTGTGCCAAACTGCATTCATTCTATAGTGTAGATGCACCTTATGTGTGCAATGCCTATGGGTATGCATTTGTATAGATCGCTAGTTTCCAGTTAGTCTTTCAGATTTTGCCTTGATACAAGGAGATGGGACAGCAGACATGGTTGAGGTTTTCCCACCCAGTTGATAAAATATGGTAAAATGCTAGTTAAATAATTACAATAATGTTAAATGGTTAACTTCATCATTGCTATCCTTTGAGGCTCACACAACCATGCCAAACCAGGTTAAGTTAAAGGAGTCAGATTTCTCAAGCAGTAATCAGGACCCTGGAAAGCTCTCAATAGGTTCTTTTAGTTCTGTGGTCCTCAATCTGTGAGTCCCCAGATGTTTTGGCCTTCAATTCCCAGTGAGCAACCTGGCTGCAGCTCTTTGGACTAGATGAAGTTTCCGAGCAGTCTTAAGAGGCAGCCTTGTGTAGAGTGAGTTATGGCAATCCAAACATGTTATAAATGTATAAGGACCTCATCACATGGACCGTGAGAAGCGTTGGGGGCTGTCTGTTTAGCAAAAGAAATAGTACTGTTGTTATTTATTTATTTATTTATTTACTTTTATCCCGCTTTTCTCCCATGGATGGCACTCAAAGCATCCCGTTTCAAGTTCTGTCTTCCCCTCACACATTTCTGTCTTCAGGTTTTCGCCCGTTGTTGCCTGCGTTTGAACCATCAAATAGGAAATTCCTTTCTCCTCTCTCTCTATTGCTTTTTTTTAATCAGGGAAATCTTCATTATACAAAAGCCAAGAAATATCTTGCCTTGCCCAAAGCCTCTTACATTGAAGGAGACTGGCAACACTTTGAAACCTCTTCTTTCCATGGTATAAAATTGCCCTGCCCAAAGCCCCTTACATTAAAGGAGACTGGACACAATTTTTAAAATTCTTCTTTCAATGGGATCCCTTGCCCTCCCCAAAGCCCCACACACCAGAGGAGGCAATGTCTCCACTCATGTCATAGTTTTAAATCATTCCTTTCAATGAGATCTTCCCCTCTTCTGTTTGATTTCCTCCCCTTGAGTACATCAGTAGAATTTAAACTCCGCTTTTAACACTTTTTCAATGGAACCTTCCCTCTAATTTTAACACTCCTTTCAATTTGGTGGTCTCCCTCTAGAGGAGATCAGCACATTTTAAAAACACTTCTTTTCAATAGGATCCACACTGTATTTAAACCACTTTAAACAACAGAAGGGTCATGGAGGGGCACTTCATATAATGGAGTGTAACAGAGAAATCCACCACTTCCTATGGAGCCTAGATTACTGTTATAGAAAAAAATACAATGACAACAAAGTGGTGAGAAACACCCATTCCTCCACATCACTGAAATGAATCAACACAGGCAAATCTGTCAGATCCCATCAAATGTGTTTTTTGGCATTAGCGACAGTACTATCATGCACCAGGGGCTCAGAACACAACTACTCAACTGTGTTTTGAGTTTTCTCCTTTTAGCACACTTCAATTCAATTTCAAGGAAAAAGGGCAATGGATGACTGCTGGAAGTAGGCAAATACCATGTAATGGGCAACGTGCCTCTTCGTCCTTGAAATGGAGATAAAGTGTCCTACAATGAGGAAAATGTTTCAGGTGATGAGGTCATAAATTAAACAAACAATCTGATTCAATCACGCTACTTTAGGATATGTCACTGCAAGCTAGAATGCCTGATGTACTTTGAATTGTCAGAGTAGTACTTGAAAAAAAGTCATATTATTTTAAATTACATTCTTTTCCTATAATTGGAAATTGAGTTTAATATAATGTATATAGGTCTATTAATAATAAATCATGCACTACAAGAAAGATAAATAAAAAAATGGCAATTTGGCCATCTTTGCTAAAATTGTTTTTAGATCCCTTTTCTTTAATTTAATATTTTTCTTTACTTGAAAGTCCTGCCTTTGTGAAAGCCAGCTACTGTATTCTATCAAGAAAACCATTTCCACAATCATAAGGAAGTGGACTGTGAAGGTTTCCAATGTGCTACTGAGAAAAGCCAATGCCACTTCCATATGGATGAGATAAATGTTATGGTTTGTGGTTAAATGCCATCAACCAGATGTTGACTTTGGCAACCCCATGAATGAAAGACCTTCAAGTCAAATACAAAACTTATATAGACATTTCTTCCTATAATTCCACAATGAAGCAAAATCATATTGGGGAAAGGTTCACACATACATAATTAATCACTTGCACTATATTGGTAAGGTGTAAATGAGCCAATAGTACAGACAAAACTTTCAAATAAGCTTGACGTACAGCAGTGTTTTTTATCCCAAGGGTCACATCAATATTACTTGGCTTCACATAACACTTTCTGTTAAAATCCATAAGCAGGCTGTTATTTCCAAGTGTCATCCAGGAATCAGACCATTTAATTCCTGCTGTTCATCATTTGTGAAACAAACTTGGTAAATAATGAATAGTTATGTGAACATCATCCAGGCAGTGAGTCCTGGATTTTTTTTTAAGTTTCCTCTAAACCAGAAGCAAAATAGGGAGTAATGTGACCAAAGAGCAATATAAGGTCACAAGCACAAAATAACACCCAGGAGGGAGGTACGCAATTCACATGGATATACTACACCTTACGGTTTAGTATGGTTATACCAAATATACACATATTTGCTTGTCCTGGATTAAAAGGGGTATTTTGATAGATTAGGCATAGTACAATATGGGATGTTTTCAGCCTCACATGAGATCAAAACACCAATGCTTTTAACAATTGTAACAATGGGGGGAAAGTTGCATATTGAGTTTAAAAGAACACTGCATTTGCAGCAAACATGGTATATTGTGCAAGGAAAAAAACTTCATCTTCATGAAATTTCCAAACCCCTTCCCCAAAATGCATTAAACATCTATTGAGCAGTGAGAAAAGCTCTGAAATTTTTCATGCTCGTGTGTATGAAATAAGCAAATATTTACAGCAATGTAATCCATGAATTTAGCTACCATTACCAGAAAGAAAGAAATCAAATGATGTACAATTACAAGATAAAAATGCATTTTTGTAATAATAACAACAACAACAACAACAACAACAACAACAACAACAACAACAATTTTTGTATGCCGCCTCCATCTCCCCACAGGGGAGCGGCTCACATAGGGACAAGCCCAATCAAATCACATTAACATCATAAAACAACAGTAAAAACAACAAGCATCATACTAAAAACAGATTAAACAGGTCATAATTTGAATAAACATAATTAAAATGCATAAAATATTAACAATCATTCATAAGCCATTAAAAGGTCCAATATAGGACATGAGTGAGCAATTTTTGTAAGCAAATCAATCAAAATGCTATTTTGTTTAATTTTTTAAAAATCTGCAGGTCCTGCAGAAGTGGGACTGAACAGATATATGAGTAAGTAGATGAAATATTAGATCAGACTGATCTTTGTATACTTGGTTTGGCCTTTATTAATTCAGACTGAAGGATTGAATACAGAAGAATTAAGACTTCTTTAAATTCCTTCATGCCATAAAATTATATTTCAAGCATGCTCCAACATCTTTTTAAAATGATAACATGGAGAGATTATTTTTAATTAAAGATCGGTAAATACAGTGGCTTGCAGAGTGAAGTGATACAGTCTGACATAGATCGCTTGGTCTCTAATGCTGTTTGATTCAAGGGCCTTCCCTTCCCCATGGATACCAACATTTGTGAATGCTCAAATCCCATTCAATTCAATGTCATAGTAAAATTGTATTCCTTAAATAAAATGGCAAAATCAAGGTTTGCTTTTTAAAATTTATTTCAAATATTTTCAAGCTGTGGGTGGATATGAATGGCTGACTGTACTAGGCATGTGAAAATTATTATTATTATTATTATTATTATTATTATTATTATTATTATTATTATTATTATTATTTGAAACACAACAAGATGAGTCCACAGCAGACTGGCTGTTTTATTGGATCACACGTCGGACACTTCCCAAGTGTCTAGGACTGTGTGATGTATCGGCGAATAATGTGAGCAGATCCCAATAAGGTGGCCTTCTGCAGCTGGCAGATGGTAATTTTGTCAGCACCGATTGTGTTCAAGTGCAGGCCAAGGTCTTTAGGCACTGCACCCAGTGTGCTGATCACTACTGGGACCACCTTGACTGGCTTGTGCCAGAGTCTTTGTAATTCGATCTTTAAATCCTCATATCGTGCCAGCTTTTCCAGTTGTTTCTCCTCAATCCTGCTGTCACCTGGGATTATTATTATTATTATTATTATTATTATTATTATTATTACTACTACTACAGGAACTGCTATTATCTCAGAATGGTGGTTAAGGTGGCTTTATTGTTGGATGTTATTGCCAGCAAAATGAGGAGGGTCAGATGTTCCCCAAAACTGCCATAGATAACTTTAGAGAGCAGGTGATCAAAATGGTCTTCTTTTATCTGGTGTGCCTGCCTCGCACTACACGTCACATAAATTATGTCCTTGACACTGCAAGATATGTACATGGGACATAAACACTTGAATATAAATGCACAGCTTACCTCCAGGGATGCGTTGAATTCATGGTACAGATCTGCATCTTCTGCTGCTTCAACCAACCGCTATAAAAGAGATATTTTTAAAAAAATGGGGAAAAAAATCAGTCCGAGAAGAGATAGGAAAGCATTTTTAAAAGCATTCTCCACAGAGAGGAACATAAATTAACACTAATGAAAGGACAAGTGAGCCTCGATTAGGAGAATCAACTTCTTGCTCAACAGAGATTTCTGTGCTGTTCACAGCTTCATGTCAGATTCAGTTTTTTTTCCAAAATGGAGACGTGGTAGTTGCCGAAGGAGGTCTCACCTACTGAATTTCTGTCATAAAACAGCTAATAGAATGAAATGTTTGTCGGGGAGGAAAAACTTAACCATGGTACTTTCATGCCTGTCTTCAGATTTTGCTCAACTTCCTCAAAAGGCGGTACAAAAAACTAGAGAGAGCTTTAAAAGGCTAGGCAAGTCTGTCCTGCCGCAAGGCTAAATTTAGCAGCTTGTATTCACAATATCTCAGGGCTGGTTCCAACAGTGCCATGGACTGTTACAAATGTACTGAGTACACTACTTAGAGAGAGAAAATAAATGTACCAGAGAAGTAACATCAAAATGTATTTTTTCCCCCCTGAAATGCAAGCCAGAGGAAAAATAACCAAGTGGTCCTTTCCCCTCATGGTGAAAGTTTCAATGAATAGTCTGCCTGGGTTTATTAAATCAAGAGCAAGCATAATTTATAAATTTCACTAGCCATATCAGATAAGCCACCATAAGGTAAAGGTTTTCCCCTGACGTTAAGTCCAGTCATGTCTGACGCTGGGGGTTGGTGCTCATCTCCATTTCTAAGCCGAAGAGCCGGCGTTGTCCGTAGACACCTCCAAGGTCATGTGGCTGGCATGACTGCATGGAGCGCCATTACCTTCCCACCAGAGCGGTACCTATTGATCTACTCTCATTGGCATGTTTTCAAACTGCTAGGTTGGCAGAAGCTGGAGCTAACAGAGGGCGCTCACTCCGCTCCCGGGATTTGAACCTGTGACCTTTTGGTCTGCAAATTCAGCAGCTCAGTGCTTTAACACACTTCACCATCGGGGCTCCATGTAAGTAAAACTATATTTTGTATGTATAAACCAAATTTTACAGCTGGCAATGTATAGCTTTAAAATGGGCAACTGAGAGCTTAACTACAAAGGATATAGAGCAAACTTTGGCCCTCCAGGTGTTTTGGACTTCAACTCCCACAATTCCTAACCGCCAAAACACCTGGAGGGCCAAAGTTTGCCCATGCCAGATATAGAGAAGCCATATAAAAGGCAGCCATAGAAAACTACCAATTTAATAGATGTAGCTTGGGGGGAGGGAGTCAAGGGATGTGTAGCTCCTTCCCTCTGTGTCATCTTCTCCAGTTAAAATTGTCTGCTCCTCCAGTTGCAATTTGTCCATTGTGGGTTGGGGGAGGCATGAAAAAACATTACTAGTCACGAGACAACACAGGATGGGCAAATATGATCAGATACAGCGAGTCTACACTGTTTGTGAAAGCAATTATTAGATGATGAGTATGGACAGGGAAATGGAAGCAATTGTTGGTGACAACAGTAGCAGTGGGAAAAGTCTATCACAGACACAAATCGTTATAGTACTATGCAAAGAAGTGCCTTTTGCAGGAATTAAATTTTTACAAAAAAAAATGTTTGAAGCATGAAAAACATCATTGAAAAATGGAAAAAACTCTTGTAAGGTATCAAAACATGAAAAAGCACTTTCAATCAAGGCAATTTGTAATTAAACTCTACATTCCTAGGAAGTAGTAGGGATTGTAAAGAAAGAAAGAAGTTTATGAAATATGAAAAATTGTTCTCCACTGGGGCAACTGAAGACCAACTGTGCAGTTGTGTAAGTGGTCTTAAGCTACACACAGCTCTCCAGTACCCTCCTGAACTCCTGAACAGTTTGTAGAAGAGGGAATTTTGGCAGGGCTGCTTAGGGTCAGCAGAAATTTTATAGACAATTGTTAAAGACATTAATATAACATATGGTTTTGAAAAAACAGAACCTATGATTCATATGGACATAAAAATACTGCCTTATACCACAGTACTAATCCATCTAGCACAGTTTCATCACTACTTCTGATGGCACCAATTCTCCAGGATCTGATTTATTTAACTAGAAGTGTCAATGTTGGATTCATTTAACTAGAAATGCCAGTGATTGAGCTGAGCCCTTGTAGATAAAAAGCATGCCCCATAACACTGAGCTATGGCTGCTTCATAAATCAAAATCCATACTGGATTTTGATTCAGCAACACCCTTCAGTGCTACTTGGTAAGCAGTGCATGCTGAATAGGAGCGTGATTTCTTCTCATTCATTCTTGTTCTCTCTCACCATTGCCTTGGGAAAAAAATAGTTAATTACCTCAACTGCTTCTACTTTTCTCCGCAGCATGCTTTCCATCTCTTCGGAGAACTTTTTCACCAGCTCCAAGCCATCTACTTCTTCAATCTTCAGAGTTGGTTCCACATCTTTGTATTTCTGTCGAAAGAAATAAGAAAAATAATTGATGAAGAAGAGACTTCACAAGCTATATGAGTGGGCGGTTACAAGGGTAGCTAGCATATACTTGGAATTTTCAACTACAATGTGTATTGATATAAATGGGTTGTGATTAAAGAGAATTAAATTCTTATGAAATAAAAGAAGTCACTGAGGTGCAAGCATGAACTAAACCCATTGCTGAACTCCTCAATTCCAAAACAACTCAGACTTAAAAGGAGAAAAATCATAAAAATGATTATTGGAAAAGCCTTCTGTCATGCTAAAAAAGAGGCCCCAAATCACATAACAAGTGGGGAAAGTGTTAATGATTGTAACATGATTAATTGAAATAACATTAAAAGAGCAGGTTTCCTGAGGGATACACTATTTCTAAGCTGCTTCATTTTGGACAAAGTTTTCCCTTTCAGTAATTTTTTTCTAATACACCAAGCATTTTCTACATCTTTTTGTTTGCAACTTCAACAATATAGTTGTACCAGAAAATATAACTTCTGGAACATTGCTGGGCAACTGGAGAGGGAAAGGAGCAATGAAGCAATGCCAATGCTGATGTGACTCTCTCCAGGTATGATACTCACCTCATATATGAGGCCTGGAGCAAGTAATCCTGGGTTCTCCCTGGCCCCAAGAAGAAAATACAATTGGGCCTAGAAATCCAAAGAGGAACTTGGGCCTGATTCCCCCCCCCCCCCACACACACACCCCAAAGTTATAAACAGCCTTCCTATGAGCAAACACTATAGACTGCATGTAAATGTCAGAAAGCAATGTGTGCACTTTTCTGTCCCCAAGGCTGCTACTCCCAGTTTCTAGAAAACATCAACTAAAAAGTTAAGTCTAAATTCAAACTGTTACTTTTCAAACACTGATAACCTGCAGAGCACAAGTAAACCCTTCAAGCTGAACTGCCTGTTCAGAAGAAATATACAGACACAAAAATCATTAGCACTAGCATTCCCTGTCACAACAATGGCTATGAATTCTCAGTGTTTATCCTGAATAAAAATCACAGCAGAATTTTTAGCTGAGTAAGATAAGATTACCTTTAAAGGTAAGAAAGATAGACAGAACCCACTTCTAAGCAGACATTTACATAATAGAGGAGAGGATGAAATGCAAAATCAAAAAGACAATAGGACATTAATCTGTACAAATTTTAAATAGTTTATTTTCTAGGTGCTGTCTGTTTTTTTTTTGGGGGGGGGGGGGAATACATGCTATTAATGGGTAACCTGAGGATAGGACTTTCTTTTACAGTGGGATTTTAGTAAGACAGAACTCCAATACAATAAAGAAGCATGGTTCTCCCTTTAATTACCATCTCTCCATTTTGGAAATAGGATTTCGTCTTTTACTCACGTTTGATTGGAAAAATATATATACATAAGTAAAGGTAAAGGTAAAGGTTTCCCCTGACGTTAAGTCCAGTCATGTCCGACTCTGGGGGTTGGTGCTCATCTCCATTTTTAAGCCGAAGAGCCGGCATTGTCCACAGAAACCTCCAAGGTCATATGGCCGGCATGACTGCATGGAGCGCTGTTACCTTCCTGCCGGAGTGGTACCTATTGATCTACTCACATTGGCATGTTTTCGAACTGCTAGATTGGCAGAAGCTGGAGCTAACAGAGGGTGCTCACTCCGCTCCCGGGATTCGAACCTGCGACCTTTCAGTCTGCAAGTTCCGCAGCTCAGCGCTTTAACACACTGTGCCACCGGAGGCTCCAATATATACATAATTGACCTGCAAAAGCCTACCAGGATAAGGTAAGTTATCTGCAGTTGCCCGCTCCTGTAAACAGTGGCTCCCCTCAAATGGGCAAAATTAATAAAATGTCCAGAGTCCTTTTGCTGCTGAACCATTTATTTCATGCAGACAGTGGGATTAGACTCTTCAGAAAAATTTTTGAAAATTGGGTAAAACAATTTACAATAGCCTGATTACAGCAAAAACATACAATGATTACTTGGTGAACATTAAAGAAGAAAGTTTAACAACAAGGTTACAGTCAAATATTTTGTGGTGAGGTGGGATAATTAACAAAAGTACTCTCTGATGAAGAAATCAGAATAGAAATAAAGGTTTTCTATATCCTGACTCAGTCATAAATCAAAATGGACACTGAAGTCAAGAAATCAGAAGGGCAACTAGGAAAGAACTACATATATAAGATCCCCAAGTGTAATGATATAAAAAGTTCTTGACATTAACTTAAGTTCTTGCTATTAACTTGCCATTTGCTTTAAGATTTAAAAACTTAACAGTTGTTGTTAGCTACCTTAAGGAGAAATGGGGGCTATTAAATTAGTCCAGTCTATCTTTCAATAAGTCAGTCAATCTGCCATTGTTGATGACACGCAATAGAAAATCAATTTTTGCCATTTTTTCCCAAAGATTGGGGCGTTGAGATTCACAAGCATAGTCAAGAGGAACATACAGCAGACCATACCTTATCAATCCCTATTTTAGATCAAGGACTGTAAAGATCCAAGTTTACAGAAGGTTTATTGAAATATAGCACTTTTCAATATGTACTTTCCATGGCTAATGGCATCTCTTCAGTTATCACTAGTGCCTGATGAGTCATCCTCATCCTATGCTTACTTTTGCTTTTACAGATATTACCAAAGTGATTCAGCTTGTTCTTCCCCCTGCAGCAATGCTGGACACTTCTCCTTTATTCTATCGTGTTTTCTGCTATAAAGACAAGTCAGGGTGGATATGGAGAAGCTGGTTGCTGATTTTGGGCATTTTTAAGAAAAATATATAGAAAAAATGTCCCCTTTCCTTCCCCGGTTGCCCAGCCTTGTTCCAGAAGTTATATTTCCCAACAAAACCATCTTGTTCAAGTTGTAAACAGAATGATGCAGAACATGCTTGATGTGTTAGAAAAGATTTACTGAAAGTGAAAGCTTTGTTCAAAATGAAGCTGTTCAAATAGTGTCTGCCCCAGGAAACCTGCTCTCTTAACATTATTTTCATTAATCATGTCACAATCATCAACCCCCATCCCTTACTTGCTATGTGATTTGGGGCCTTTAAATGAATTGGTCTATCATGACTTTTAGCTTGAGCCCAAGAAACAACTCAGCAACTGAGGGCTCAATTTGCTACTCCACTGCAAGAAATAAGTAAAACTCAGAATGGAAACATCATGTTGGGCTCCATGAGAAAGCAAACAAATGTGTTCTGCAGGAGGCACCTTGATTCCCTATCAGCCCCTCTGATAGTTCGGGAAGTATAAGAAGTTGTCAGAAGCAACAATCTGATTTGTGGCTTGCAGACTCCAACTCTAATGATCCCAGAGAAATGAGGACAAACGCAAAGATGATATATGTTCCACCTGAGTAGGGTGCCTCAGTCCCATGATGAAATTTAGCAGCAAGGCAATAGCAGAGAAAGTGACTGATTAGCTTAGAAAAAGAGGTTTAATAGAGTAATACATCTACCAAAAGACAGTTTCACCCGTAAGCTGCAATAGATACAAGTTTAGCACTGGAGGGTTTTGACAGGGCCTAGCAGCACCAATTCATACATTACAAATCTAGAAAACTTGCTTGTGGTACTTTTGAAGATTTAATTAAGTTTAAAAAATGGCAGCAGCTAAGGGAAAACAAACAGCCTTGAAACTACTGAAAATGAGAGGTTTTTGATGCCTGGTTTTAAGTAGAATGAAACAAGACAGGCTGAATAAGAATTATAGTACTTCTAATAAACATCAATGCAGTTCTGTGCACTCCCGCTACCTGAAAAATGTTCCCTATTTCTGTTGCATATTGATGCAGAGAGAGGGAGAATATTCAGACCACAGAGAAGCAGCTGGTCTCAGGTTCCTTGAGAGAAATAAGGCATCTGCCTTTTCCTTCCCCTGAAAACCCAGAACAGCCAAGGACATATCTATAATGACCACTTATTCCAGAGCTGATCCAGAGGTGATTTAGACCAACACGCACACCCCAGCTGCTTTGGAAACTGAAGGTAGTCCTGACTATCCAGTGGCACGAAATCTGGTTCTGTACTGCCAGGCAGACACCCTTACTGTCTCCCCGTTCTCCTTGTTGCAGCGGCTAGGCTAGTGGTCACTACATGGCTTGTGTCAGTCACACATTGCCTAAGTGACATCAGCCAGGGCACCAGGTGTCGGGGAAGGGATTGCCTCCTCCTTTCCCCCCTTCCTTCTCCATTCATCTTGTCATCCTCACATTAGGAGATAAGCGACTGACACAAACTATGTTGTGTTCACAAGATGACCATGTGGGTAATTGCAACCAGTTCCATTTTCAGTTGGCCCAACTGTTTGAAGAATTCAGAGAAGCCTACAACTTTGGTTAACATGGTCCAAGGCCATATTAAGGTGGCCTTGAGCCACATTAACCTGAATCAGTTCTGTCCGTTATTCAGCCACCATGGATCTGATCTGCCCACTCTTCATGATAAGTGATCAGTGTAGATGTGCCCCAGGTCTTCATAGTTTGAACCACCTCTCCTCTCCCTTTTTCTGCCCACCAGTAAGTAACAGCAGCAGGGACTCAATAGAGCAAATTTTTGCATCAGCCACCCTATTAGTTTCTCACTGGCATGTAAGTGTAACTTATGTATATGTAATTCCCTTTCAGGACAGGGAACTATCCTGAAAGGGAATTACATATAAGTTACACTTACATTCCAGTGAGAAACTACCAAGGTGGCTGATGCAAAAATGAATGCCTGCAGGAGGTAGTGCATAGGAAATGTCTTTCAGATAACATTTCAGAGTAGGTTTGCCAGAGTCAAATTGGAAACAACTCTTGTCCCGTTTTAGTGATTGTGTAGAAAAGGGAATTTCAGCGGGTATTGCTTGTCTCAAGGCCAGAGAGCATGCAACACTGCTAAAATTCCCTCTTCTGCACAACCACTAAAGGAATAGGGGCCTTCTCTAGTTTTCAATCTAGCACAGTGATTTTCAACCTGTGGGTCCCCAGATGTTTTGGCCTTCAACTCCCAGAAATCCTAACAGCTGGTAAACTGGGTGGGATTTCTGGGAGTTATAGGTCAAAACACCTGGGGACCGACAGGTTGAGGACCACTAGTTAGCAACCCTACTTCAGATGCTCTTAACTCTTGTTGGACCAATGTGTATCTGGTGCTGTTGGTAACAAAAAAGAAAAAGAAGCTATAATCATAAATTCCAGCATTAAAAAGAAGTAGGAGACAAAAAAAATCAGACCATCCACTGCCTACATTTTGCATTTGATTTCTTTTCTGCATTCTTTTCCATATTAATGAGTCTTGGAAATGCCAAGAAACTAATTACTTTTGTATGTGGTGCCAGCATAAAGCTGTCCAAATGATCTGGACAGAATTAACATCCTGACTAGGCATAAATTAAGGCTTTCTTTTATTGCTATTTTTGTAAACTATCTCAGGGATATGGACTACACCATTAGACCATTCCTTTTAGCTGCAAATAACAAAGCCTTTGCTAATAAATGTAAAAATCAAGATAAATTAGGGAATGTACAATTAATCTAGTCATGGAATTGGCTAATTTTATTGGCATGAATAACAATGGCTAAGGATTAATGCTGGAATATCATGCAGTTTTCTTTAACATATCATGGAATTATGTAAAGAAGCAACCAAATAATAATAATGGGAAGAAGAAGAGGAGGAAGAAAAATGTACTACTACCAAGACTGCAAGAGAACAACATTTCCCCCAGGCAAACTACAAAAGGGGAGGAATTTAAGGATGAAGACACGAACCTGGATTATTATAAAATATCACAAGGCCAATGCCAAGATTGTTGTTTTTAATGTGCTGTTTATATCATTTTTGTATATTCATTCCATACAATTTTCTTTTTACATACATTGTTCTAACTTCAGTTCATTCTAGTTAGTTCTAACATTAAGCAGGTAGCAAAGCAAAGTGAGCTTCTCAGCAATGGGTGACGTTCCATCATTCCTTTTCTAACTGACTTCATCTATTCTGAACAGTACTGAACTGCTGGGCCCCAAAAATATTAAAGTGACAGGATGCTCTCTCCAGTGTCTACCCATTTAAGGCCACTACACACATTTCAAGACACACAGGAGCAAACAAAATCCAATGCCCTCAAAGAAGTTTGCTTGGGCTTCTTTAAGACCCCCATTTTAAATCCATGGGAGCACAAGTTGTGAATGGACTGATTCCCCCCTCTCCATTTTTCTTTCCATCTATATGTGAAAGCATTTAAGGCTGCCACTGGGTACCTTCCTGTAACAATTATTGGCAGTAGTTTTGATTGCATTTGTTTCTCCAAAAATTACAATAATACCCTGCACTATTTACACATTCTACATTATTCTGCACAAAAACAGTGTGAAGTAACCACGTGAAAAAAATACCATGCAACACCATATAGTGAACATAAAGGAAAGAAAACAAAGTAAATAGACTTATGATATCCTAACAATTGTTTTTCCAGTAGGTAAGAAATATAATTTACATCTTGAAAAAAATGGAAAAACCTGGGGTTCCTTCTTGCTCTCTCCCTTTTTACTGGTGTTTGTTAATTCATATAAGTCAACTAATCAAAATTTACTAATCAATTTGGACAGGGATATAACAGAGGTGGTCCCCCCCATGTCATCTAGTAAAATCAGTCCTCCCCAATAAACTAAACAATGCCACTTCAGGCCATAAAGTATTTCATAATCTGTAATGGATATATTTCTAAAATGTATACATTCAAGGATATTTCCTTGGATTTTTTTTATCACATTCCATCAAAATTTACTGATTTATTTATTTATTTTATTTACAGTATTTATATTCTGCCCTTCTCACCCCGAAGGGGACTCAGGGCGGATCACATTATACACGCATAAGGCAAACATTCAATGCCCATAAACACATCAAATAGAGACCGAGACAGACAGATGCAGAGGCAATTTATCCTTCTCCTGAGGGGATGTTCGATTCTGGCCACAGGGGGGAGCAGTTGCTTCATCATCCACTCTGACAGCACTTCCTCATTCCAGGTCAAATATTAGTTAAACTTGCCTCCCCACTATTATAAGTGGTACCTTATTTCCTACTTGATAGATGCAACTATCTTTCGGGTTGCTAGGTCAGCAACGAGCAGGGGCTATTTTTTATTTTTAATTGACGAGTGCTCACCCCGCCACAGCTGGCCTCGAACTCATGACCTCATGGTCAAAGTGATTTACTGCAGCTGCTCAACAGCTTGCGCCACATCCCAGCCCCCATATATCCAAAAAAAATTTATAATCTCTTGTATTACCATTTTTTTATATTAGCCTCCATGGAATGTGGTCTTTCTTGAATATAGAAAAATCTCCAGTAGGTTTGCTTTATACTGCATCTGGTACCTGATAAAGACCTTTCCCATTTCTCAGGCTTTTTAACTTTTGAGGAAGTTTTATAAATCTACTTGAAAATCTCATAGAAAGAATATGGCATAAATATTTCACCTAAATAAAAATAATACCCTTTTTTGTTGTGAATACAACAATGCTTAGTATTGAAGAATAAAGAATGCCTCAGTGATGGACAGTAATAATAGAGTTAGATATCTTGAGTGACCTACTACCTCTTCACATGGTTCAAAATTTGACAGTGGTGGTGGGTTGTTGTTGTTTTTTTACTTTAGCCATGGAGCTTGATGACTCCCACCACACCCTGGAAAAGTACTTCTAGGGCAGCTCTGTGGCTGAACTGCTGCAAATACCCTGCTGCTGCCACCAAATTGCCAGCAGTGGTCTATGGGAGGCTCCTCGTCTTTCCATTAGGAAAGATGGGTTGAGACAGTTCAAAAAGACTTCATCCCATGTGATGAGACAGGGGGGAAGCCGGGACAGAGCAGGGTGCAGGGCAATGGATCCCCATGGCTTTTGTGCAGGTGCCGTTGAGATTGCCGCAATCCACAGCGATCCACAATAATTTCGGGGCACATGTGAAGAAGTCCTTAAAGTGTCTTCTCTCTATGTCTACCTCTCCTGACCTCTCTGTGATGTAAACTGATATTCTTAGGGATCTTTCCCACCACTTCCTCTCCCCATGAATCCCCTCTTGACTTTCCAAGGTGTAGCTAAGTTAGATCAACATCCTGACTTAGTACGGCTTTTTACAGTTGAGTTCCTACAATAAAGCTTAGTTTCTTTCTCCAAGTCTTTGTTATGCTTGCTCCTTAAATCAAGATCTCTAACCACTGCCTAGAACTCTTAAGATTTTTAAGCAGCTCTCTCCTGGAATGGTAGTGTTGCGTAGTTCTCAGATTTTGAAGGTAAAAAGTTTGAAATGAATGCAACAGGCTCTGTACACTAGCTGAGCATCTTACTATTTTCTTTTCTATACTTTTAAAAGAGTACTCTGTGTGTGAGGATATTTACCAGTATTTGTTTACGCAACTGACATATCACTTACCTTCTGCAATAAAAGAGAACCAGAATACTTCGAAACAAGGTAAAATAAGTCCCCACCAAAGGCATCTGCCCAGGATTTCACTCTACATAAGAAAACAAATAAAAGTAGCATCAATAATCTCAAACTAGACAATTGATCAGAAGCAGAGCTTTGGAAAATTACATTTTTGGAGTACAAAGAAGTGGATTACAAACTTTTGGAATACTTCCTGGATGGTATTCTGCAAGTTGTGATACAAATGAATAATATTTCCAAGCTCTGCTCAGAATTGTTCATCTGGTCATTTCAAACACTATGATTTTCTTCCTTCAATGGCATCTCCAGATTCTTGGATTTTCCTTGTGCAAAATGTTCTCGTTTGGCCTGTTCTTTCATTTCCAACACAATTCATTTGCCTTCCCTCTGAATGCAAACCACACTAACACTTGGATAGAAAGCCAAGGCAGAGATAGAAATCAGGAGGGATGATTAATTATGGGGTTCAGCAGTGACCTGCATGTTGCAATATGTGTCATGGTATATGTCCGGCAACAATGACTCCTGCTGACACCAAAGCTGAGCAGTTGGATGTTTTAAGCATCTCAGCATTTAGGAGCAATCAGAACCAAAAGCCCTGTATTCTGGTCCAGGGATCTATTGACACAACTACATTGCAATTATTCCATTTCAAATGCCCATGGAATCCTGTGTTTTTAAAAAATTTAACAAGGCAGTGGATGACTCTTGATTAGGCATGGGCAAACTTCAGTTCTTCAGATGTTTTGGACTTCAACTCCAATTGGGATTTCTGGAAGCTGAATTCCAAAAGCATCCAGAGGGCCACAGTTTGCCCATGCCTGTTCTAGATCACCTCAAATGGGGTCCCCTCAATTTAGGGGTCCTGAAATTTTTTTTCTGAACATCACCTAGCGGGATTGTTTTAGACATTTACATGACTCTACAGTGCAGTGTTTACAGTGGACTCTGCAAAAGATGGAGGTTATGAGTCAGACCTGATAGAGAGAAACAGTTGATGGAAGTAAAAGCAATGGCATGGATGAGATGAAAAGTCAATGTAATGTCAGACCTGCAACTCTAAGTTGCATCACATGACGGCACAGAAAGGCTTTCCTTTCTATTGAAGGAAAACAGGCCAAAACGGGATTAGAAATTCTTGCTAAGAACAAGCAATGTATATGTGGTAAAAAGCAGTAAAGGCCGATCAATTGCTGTCTGATTTATAGAGGGAAACTTATAATAGTTCCAACTACATTGGGAGCAATATTACAACCAACATATTACCCAACTGAGGCAGAATAGTAATTGTAACAATTCATAATGAATCTAGAAGTGCGAATACTGATCATATAAAGTGAGTGCAAAGGCCCTGCAATGCAGAATAAGAAGTTGCTTTAGCCCTGAAAATCCTTCCTAGTCAAAATGAAGGCAATTGAGTAGCTTTTCTCAGAAGATGCCATATCCCTCAACTGTTTGGAAAATCACAGGCATGTCCTATGAGATTAACAAATTCACAACTCCAGAACAAATTCTCCTTCCCCAACAACATTCATCCTCTAAATAAGTGCTTGGAGTTCCCAGGTGGGATACAGGAAAAAATTCTTGGTTTCAAAGAGCTGTATAGAAATATCAGCAGGTGTTACTTGTCATTGAAGTGACAGCTGCTGAAATGCCCTCTTCTGCTCAACTATTAAAGGTACAGGAACCCTGTTTATCCAACAACTCCAGCTAACAGTGGGATAGGGAATGCATTAGGAGTCAGCATGGCATAGTGGTTTGAGTATTTGGCGATGATTTTGGAGACCAGGATTCAAATTCTCACTCAGCTATGAACCAATTGGGCCTTTGATCACTGGGAGACCTTGAGCAATTCACATTTTCTCTGTCTCAGAGGAACCCAGTAATAGGTCAGAAGCAACTTGAACTAGAAGGAAAGTCATTCTGTCTTTGGGCTGCCTGTCTATTTCCTGTTGCTATTAGTAACAAGATAATTGGGAAACTACAAAAAGAAAGAGGATCTCTTCCATATTTGTGTGCGTGCATGCTTTTCTAACACCATCGATTCTGTTGGCCATTAACAATATATTTAAAGCTATTTGCCATCACTTCCACTGGATTACCCCAAGTTCTTGTTCTCTGTGTAAAAAGATGTATTTCATACTCTGAAAATTTTCACGGATGAAAATCAGGATACATGTGGCCAGGCAAGATCAGAGCATGATCAAAATAGCAGTCCTTAATTTTCTCAGTCTAAGGAAGGGCAAGATACTACCCTCTTCTCTCCCCACTGAATGTAAACTACTTCTCAAATTGGAATTAAATTTGAAACAACTGAAGAAAGCCAAGAGCAAAGGAAGAAAGTGGAAGAAGTGGAAAGAAACTGGGAGATTTAAAAAATTTTAAAGCGGCAAAAATGCTGGAGAACAGTAAAGAAATTGGGATTTCCCCTGTCAAAAAGGAATTGTTGGTGGGAATGGTATTTGCATTCCCTTCACCTCGTCTTTTCAGCAAGAGAAAACTTTGAGACTCCAGACTTTTCAAAAGTCAATGGAACTTTTCATTCATTTTAATTTCCCGTTTCCAATACACTTCCCAGACTCCAGATGAAATAACTAGAATAATTTGAACATGGTTCCACCTTTGTTTTATAGAGAAAGTGTGATTTTCCAGATACTGCTAGATTCTAACTCCCATCAACCCTTGGTAGTTTGGGCAAATGTAAGGCACGAGCAGGAAGCAGGTCTGTGCTCAGCTGGCCCAGAAGGTAGAACCAAGTCCAATGGTTTTAAATTGCAGAAAGGTAGGTTTTAAACATCAAAAGGGATTTCTTGACAGCAAGTGTAGTTCAGCAATTGATCTATTATTTTGTTAGACAGTATTTTGCTAGTGTGATATTATCTTTGTAGTTTGTCAATTGAAAACCAGCTCTTTTGCACTTTGTATCAGTTTGCAGAAAAAGAAATATGCTGAGGCGAAGAAAGTGGGAGGAAAAAGAAATTGGGAAGTTTGAAAAGCTATGAAAAGGAGGAACAACAGAGAATTACATAATCAGGATTGTTCCTGCCAAATCAGGACAGTTGGGGGTTTGCTTCATAATATATTCTACCTTCTGTGGTATAGAGCTGTAACTAAAGCAGAATCAGGAACCAATTTCCTAGGCCTAGAATGGATACAATCTTAGCACAGGGTTGGGAATCGCGTAGCTTGAAAAATAGTATTCTCAGAAACAATGCTGAAGAAATCTGGGAGATGCCAATGAAAAACATCCAAAAGGCAGTATAACATTTACACATTGCTGGTTAAAAAAAAACAAAAACAAAAACCCTTCTTTTCATTTCCAGTGTTCCTGTAGTATTTCCTATGTTTCCATACCACTAAAATTACTTCTAAACTGTCTGGAACAATCTCACCAAAAAGCTAAGGACAACTAGGCCCTACGACTATAAAGTGCTATTTCGTTAGGGAACCACAAAATATTGGCAGTGATAGTCCCAATAAATCATCTGTCTTCCCACTTTTCTACTGCATTAAAATGTTTTTTCTCCTTTTCTCACTTTTCCCTTTTATTCTCCTACTTCCTTGTTCCGAACTGAGTTCAGAGGGCAAAAGTGAGGAGAGGAGAGAAGGGATCAGATTGTTACCCTTCCGAGTATGCTCAAGCAAAAGCTAGCTACTGCAGCCACTTCTAGTATGTTAATTTTTCTTCATTAATGATGTTTACTATCTTGACATCTTGTAATGTTGCTTAGCTACAAATGTACTGATTTTTATCTGGAAATGTTGAAGAGTATGGAATCTAATCATAGCCAGCTAAGGCAATGCAGCAGCATTTCCTCTCCTTTTTTTGCCTATTATGTTTATGACAAATTGTTCAAGACGCAAATCTTCTTTCTGGCTTTTTGGATTTTAAGTTAAAATACAAGGCAGAATCAGAAATAGGCAGCAAGTCCTTCGGGAAATTATTCTTTGTAACTACAGGGAAATTGAATGGGAGCTTTGGCATACTCTTTCAGAAACACATAAGAAAATTAATATATTTTAAACTAAAGTGATTTGTACTCTTGTTGCAAGCTATTGTATATTTTACCAAGCTTTTAAACATTGTCACCTGAGGTGTATCGCATATTGATTTGAATGTATTAGTGGTTTTGAGCAGAGGTGGGAAGGAAGCCCATTTGTTTCTATTAGATCACTGTTTCTTATGATCTGCAAAAATATGCTGTGCTTCACCACCTGTTTGAATTATTCACTTCTGGATCTGATCAGATATCAGCTTTAAAAGAAACCAAAATCTGTACCTCGTCAACTGCACTTTCACAATATATGTAGAACTGTACAATCCCTTAACACCCTTCTGAAGTAACTACAGAGCAAACTACAGAACAAAAAGTGATAATTTCTGGGACTGGCTAAGAGTGCACAACTGTTACATCAAAAAGGGAGGTTCTTAGGTCCATTAACACTGAAAGCCTGTTTAATTCCCCTTCGTACTATCATGTCCCCCAAACCCTAACCAGCACATTGTCCTGAATAAAATTCAAATTATTCAGAACAAATCAGTAATATGTATAAACCACTTCATAATAATTGTGTGTGTGTGTGTGTGTGTGTGTGGGGTAAACGAGAAGAAAAAAAAAGGAGAATTTGGGGCTACCCAATCATCCTTAGTAACAGAAGAAAGAGTAAATGTACTTGAGAGAGAAGTCTGACATTACACACATTAAATTTGTGGTTCCCAACCTTTGGTCCTCCAGGTGTTTTGGACTTCAACTTCCAGAAATCCCAGCCATCTTACCAGCTGTTAGGTATTGTGTGAGATGAAGTCCAAACACCTGAAGGACCCGAGGTTGGGAAGCACTGCATTAATTAAACACTATAAAAGTGGATAGCGGGACAGGAAGACTTTTTTTTCCATTTGGTGAAAGAAGAGACTGGGTACGGTTCAGAGGACACACAAAATACCAACAAAAGTAGCTTGGTGGTTGCCCAGAGCTAACTAGCAAGGACATGGGGAATAGGGGAAAGGGAAGGCCACTTACGTTTCAAGTGGTATCTTTATCTGGGACCTGGTGAAGGGCAGGAGGCAGGCGAGTGAGAGAAAAAGCCATAAGGGGCCACCTGGCAGCATCCTCCACACCAAAACCTTCAGTAGCTGGATCAATTGCATAGACACAGAAATTCCTGGTGATGTTTGCTTTCCTTAGGATGGTCCTGGCATCAGTTGTGCAGGCCCCAGCATGATGCTCTGCTGGGGTAAGGCTGGGAGCGCTGTGACCTGGGAACATTTAATTCTTCATCCTAGGTTGTGTTGAAATACCACTTCTTCCCACCTCTTTCCAAATAGGCTGCAGCTCCCTGAGGGGCCCAGCATCTGAATCTCCAGAATTAGACAGGGAAACTCCAAGAAATCAACCACCCCATGACAGCAATGAACTACAGAGGGAGCTTAGCTTCCATGCCCTGCAGAAATGGCAGACTCAGAGGGGAACTCTGCAAACGGCAGAAGCAGCAGTATCTACGTAATCCACTGCCGGCCCTTTAATCCTCTGGTAGAGCAGCAACAGCAGCAGATTTAGGGAACTGGAGTGGGATAAAATCAGCCAGGATTACTCTGATTTTCAAAGACAGGCATCAGTCTGTCCAATCAGAGCTCAGAACTAGCCAACTCCAACCCTACTTTAAAGGGACACGGCATCATGGCTTCAAAAATAAAAAAGCTTTACGACCTTTGATCCCTGCACTTGCTTTTGATATAGCAGACAGCGTCAGCTTGCTTACATTCCATATTCCCTCCAAACCCAATTTGATTCTTTATTTCTATGCCTTTTCTCATCTCCTTGGAAGTATTAAATATATGACCGCAAAAAAAAATCCTGTTTATCGAGAGATGTGTATAATCCCAGCGAAAGCAAAGAGGAAAAAATAGATCACGTGGGGCAAAATATAATTTGAGCTTTCAATTTTAATGAATTATTAGTTGCATGTGACTGTGAATTATTGGCTGTTGGATTCCCAGCTTCCAAACAGAAAAGGGCTGCCCCTGACTTTAGAGTCTTTATGTCATTGCCCCTAAAGAATTCTTGTCTAACAGTTTGTATTAGTGCAATAAAGATGCAAGCATTTATAGGGATGAGGGGATCAAAATACACTCCCATTATCTCCAACATCACCTCCATAATCTAGAACAACAAATAAAAAAACTCCCAATAAATAAAGAAAATTACAAGAGAAACAACAGAGAGTATAATTCACTCAAAGTCAACCAGTAGGTTTCCATGGCTTATGGGGCCTCCCAGTATCAACACTCAAGCCATTATGTTGTGCCAGCATTTATATAAATTGTATTATGTTATACTATAATGTTAAAATGAAACTAAATGTGTTTTTTCTGTTTCTTCTATCTGCTGCAGTCTACTTCTAGATCCTGCAGATACTGTACAACCATAGGAGTACCTGCCAAGACACTATTTATATAACGTTTCTAGCCTCCAGATTATTTTGTATTTTGCTCCACTGGCTTCATAGATTAATATGGCTGCTCATCTGTGACCAGAAGGCTTGTGGTTCTGTGTTTTCCCTGTGTGGTTGCAAGAAAAGACAGAATCCATTTTGCTTTATTCTCTGCTTATACTAGCTCATTTACAGTCCAAAGGAAATTTAATTTTTAAAAATGGCCTGCCTAGCTGACCAGCTTTGTACTTTGAAGACAGTTTGGAAGACTGAACGGAAGAGTAATGGCCCACAGCAGGTGGCTGAGTTAGTGGGAAACATCCAGGGAGATGCAGCAGTTATGTCTGTGAAATCCCTCTCATTTAGCTTCCTCATCAGTCTTTTGGAAGAGAGAAAGAAAAAAACATATTAATGAAATTCAGACATGAGAAGAATTCAAAATACCATACACAATAGATAACAGAGGGAACATGGGCCTAATCCAGTGCATATATTTCTAAGAACCTGCAGAATTACCCAAGGACCTTAGCAAAGAGCAAGCCCCAGCTAAATGTTGATAAAAATAAGAAGAAAACCTGAAGAATTCATTCATGGGGTTGAGCGAAGAGTCTAACCACCTTATCACATGACGAAATTTCCCAGTCGTGGGACACTTCATCCTCTATCCAAACATGGAGAGGCACTGAACTCATCATATGAATTAAACTACTTCTGGCAGTTATGCATAACCCTCCACGGTGGAAAAGAGGCAGAAGTGTCCTGAAAGGAGGGAACTCTGGCAATAAAACTCATCAAATTGAAAAATTTCCCCCTCGTAGGACTCTTCAGCCTTTTTTCAAGCATGGAGAGGCACAGAGCTCATCACACATTCCAGGGTTGAAAAGAGGCTGAAATGTCCCAAAAAGAAGGAACTCTGAACACGGGCCACCATTCGTCTTCAGAGCTCCTACCTCTTATCACACTTTACTCACATCTTTACAAGTGAAAAACAAATGTGATGAGAACCATCAAAAGTTTCCCATTCTGTTTCATTGTCCAACTGTCAGCAGTCTGTTGTATCCTATGGGATTTCATGAAGAACCATAGGATTCCTTGGAAAGCAGTGGTTTTAACTTGGATCACTGTCTCTTGTATCCTCTAGGGTTCCATGCAGATCAAGAGGATCCCATGGAAAGCAATGGTTTTAACCTGGATTGCTGTCTCTTGTATCCTCTGGGGTTCCATGCAGATCATTGGATCCCACAGAAAGCAATGGTTTTAACCTGGCTTGCTGTCTCTTGTATCCTCTGGGGTTTGGGGCAGAACAATTTTTCCCAAGGAAAGATAAGGTTTTGCTTTTTTCCAAATAATTTTTATTAAACATTTACTAGGAGAGTGGGGGGTGGGTCTCTTAAGTTTCCACGTGTAACTGTGAGTGTGATGAGGAGGCAGAACACGAAATGGGACTGTTGATGATGTAAGAGGGACGATTCTCTACTCTTAAAGGAATGGTCACCCATGCTTTCCCCTCTCAATATGATGAGGTTGTAAAACTCCATGGTCAGAGAGGGGGCATCCAACCTCCCAAATGACAAGTTCCATAAGTTTCAAAATATATCACTGAATCATTAAGTTAGGCTGGTCTGTGTCATTATATTTCCCATGCCTGGTTGTGAACACTGGACAGTAAAGGAAGTATGAGAGGAAGAAAAAATAATTTGAAATGTGCTTGAAAAGGGGCTCTACCATGGACTACTAAAAAGAAAATAAGTCAGAGGAAATCAAACCTGAACTCTCATTAGAAGTTAAGATTACCAAACTGAGACTGTCATACTTTAGACAAATCATGAGAAGACATGACTCAGTTAGCTTAGTAAGGTAAGACAGAAAAAGGAAAAGGGGAAGCTGGGATTCCAAATAAATTCAATCAAGGATGCCATGGCCTTGAGTCTGCAACACCTGAGCAGGGCTGTTGGGAATACAATGACTTGGAGGACTCTCATTTATGGGATTGCCATAAACTGGAGTTGACTTGGAAGTAGTTTTGTTGTTTATTCATTCAGTCGCTTCCGATTCTTCGTGACCTCATTGACCAGCCCACGCCAGAGCTCCCTGTCAGTCATCTCCATCCCAGTTCCTTCAAGGTCAAGGATACCATCCATCCATCTTGCCCTTGGTCGGCCCCTCTTCCTTTTTCCTTCCATTTTCCCCAGCATCATTATCTTCTCCAAGCGTTCCTGTCTTCTCATTATGTGGCCAAAGTACATCTTTGCCTCTAATATCCTTCCCTCCAGTGAGTGGAAGTAGTTAGCAACAACAAAGGCTGGGGATTTTGTGTGTGTGCATGTCAGGAGCGACTTGAGAAACTGCAAGTAGCTTCTGGTGTGAGAGAATTGGCCATCTGCAAGGACATTGCCCAGGGGACGCCCAGATGTTTTGATGTTTTTTACCACCCTTGTGGGAAGCTTCTCTCATGTCCCTGCATGGAGCTGGAGTTGATAGAGGGAGCTGGGGATGAAGAAGTTGCAATACAACAACCTCTGAGGATCAGTGTGATACCCATGCCTATCCAAGATAAAACCAGCATTATACCATAAATTGAGAGATAGAAGCCTTTTCTTCTATGCCAGCTCCTCATTCTGAAAAACATGTTGAGCTAAATAGTAAGCTAGATTACTTTACCACCTGGTTTCCAACCTGTCTGTTACCAAGTTTTTTTCTGGCCAATTGGCCGCTTGCCTATCCATGTTAGAACAGGAGCCTAGCTACAGCCTTTCATGTTGCCAAGGAAGCTGATTCCTAAGTTTTCAGAACTAGAAATTCAGTGACAAGCAATGAGTTTAATTTCAGTTGATAGGATTTACTGCTTGGGTTGAGAGAGATAATTCAGGAATGTTTAGTGCAATTACCATCCACAGATAATACAAACAACACTGAAGCACTGGAGCACTTTTATAGGGGTTGGAGTAAAGAAATTAACATCCTATCTCCTTACGCTTAGTATACTACTGCTTCCAATCAGAACATCAATATAACCCTCAAGGAGGTAGGAGTAGGAAGCAGCGGTAATATGATCCTCAGATGTGAAAGTGAGTCTACCACTATGGTAGACCATGTAGGGAGAGGGTGTGCATTTAGCAGCTGGGGGGCCCCCATCGAAGTTATCCAGGGGAGGGGGAGATACGGGAAAGGGAGGCATAACTTAATTCGGCCTAGGGTGAGAAATAGAGTGCTTGTAGATCTAAAACGACCTCCTGACATAGTAAAGTTGGGTGCCCAGGTTGGCGGACCCTCCGATCTGAAGGTGGTGCTGCTGAACGCCAGGTCTGTCAACGGTAAAGCTGCAATCATCCAGGATCTCATTCTGGATGGGCGGGCAGACCTGGCATGCATAACTGAGACCTGGTTGGACGAGGCTGGGGGAGTTAACCTTACCCAGCTTTGTCCACCAGGATATACCGTGCAGCACCAACCAAGATCTGGAGGGAGGGGAGGAGGGGTTGCAGTGGTCTATAAGGAGTCCATCCCCCTGACCAGGTGCCCCATCCCTCAGTCTACCTTGTTTGAGTGTGCTCATCTGAGGGTAGGGAGCCGGGACAGTTTAGGGATTCTGCTAGTGTACCGACCACCCCGCTGCACTACAGTCTCCCTGCCTGAGTTAGCTGGGGTGGTCTCAGGCCTGGCTTTGGAGTCCCAACGGCTCATTGTGCTGGGGGACTTCAATATCCATGCCGAGGCCACTCCCTCCGGTGCAGCTCAGGGCTTCATGGCCGCCATGGCAACCATGGGGCTGTCCCAATTAGTATCTGGCCCTACCCACAGAGCGGGGCACACACTTGACTTGATTTTCTGCCAGGGATGGGAGGAAGGTGGCGGTGTGGAGGAGCTCACCATCACTCCGTTGCCATGGACCGACCATCACCTGATCAGGTTTAGACTCACTGCACCCCCCAACCTCCGCAGGGGTGGAGGACCTAAAATGGTCCGCCCCAGGAGGCTTATGGATGGATTCCTGACGGCCCTTGGGGAATTCCCCGCCACCTCGGCTGGTGATTCTGTCGATGCTCTGGTCACCCTCTGGAACAAGGAGGCGGCTAGGGCAATAGACACGATCGCTCCAGAACGTCCCCTCTCGAGTACCCGAGCTAAACCATCTCCTTGGTTTACTGAGGAGTTGGCAGCGATGAAGCGAAAGAAGAGGGAACTAGAGGGCGTGTGGCGTTCGGAGCCAAGCGGGCCAAACCGAACACGGCTGTGTTCCTATCTTAGGGCATATGCCGCGGCAACAGATGCTGCAAAGAACGTTTTCTTTGCAGCTAATATTGCGTCGGCAAAGAACCGTCCGGAGGAGCTGTTCCGAGTTGTCAGAGGTTTGTTATATCCCGTCCCTCAAGACGGGATCCCTGACAACTCGGCAGCCCGCTGTGAAGCATTTGCTCGGTTCTTTGCGGACAAAGTCGCTTTGATCCGTTCTGGCTTTGACACCATATTAACGGCAGTCTCCGAGGATGTAACACGAGCACCTGCTTTTCCTATCTTGATGGATTCATTTCAATTGGTTCAGCCTGAGGACGTGGACAAGGTGCTTGGAGAGGTGAGGGCTACCACATGCATCCTAGACCCCTGCCCATCCTGGCTGGTGAGAGAAGCCAGAGGGGGATTGGCTGAGTGGGTGAAGGTGGTGGTGAATGCCTCCCTTCGGGAAGGCATATTTCCAGCGAGCCTGAAATTGGCTGTGATCAAACCGCTGTTGAAGAAGCCATCACTGGACCCCACTCAATTGGAGAACTTTCGGCCTATTTCCAATCTCCCCTTTTTGGGCAAGGTCATGGAACGTGTGGTGGCCGCACAACTCCAGGCATTCTTGGTAGATACCGATTTTCTGGATCCGGCACAGTCTGGCTTCAGGCCGGGGCATGGTACCGAGACAGCCTTGGTCGCCTTAGTCGATGATCTACGCCGGGAACTGGACAGGGGGAGTGTGTCCCTGCTGGTTCTGCTGGACCTCTCAGCGGCCTTCGATACCGTCGATCACGGTATCCTTCTGGGACGCCTCGCTGGGATGGGTCTCGGAGGTACTGTTCTGCAGTGGCTCCGGTCCTTCCTGGAGGGTCGGTCCCAGATGGTGTCATTGGGGGACACCTGCTCGGCCCCACAACCATTGACTTGTGGGGTCCCGCAGGGTTCAGTACTGTCCCCCATGTTGTTCAACATCTACATGAAGCCACTGGGAGAGATCATCCGGAGTTTCGGGGTCCGGTGTCATCTGTACGCAGATGATGTCCAGCTCTGTCACTCCTTCCCACCTGTCACTAAGGAGGCTGTCCAGGTCCTGAACCGGTGTCTGGCTGCTGTGTCGGACTGGATGAGGGTGAACAAATTGAAACTGAATCCAGACAAGACAGAGGTCCTCCTGGTCAGTCGTAGGGCCGAACAGGGAATAGGGTTACAGCCTGTGCTGGACGGGGTCGCACTCCCCCTGAAGACACAGGTTCGCAGTCTGGGGGTCCTCCTGGACTCATCGCTGAGCCTGGAGCCCCAGGTCTCGGCGGTGGCCAGGGGAGCCTTCGCACAACTAAGACTTGTGCGTCAGCTGCGCCCGTTCCTTGGGAGGTCTGACTTGGCCACAGTGGTCCACGCTCTGGTTACAGCTCGTTTGGACTACTGCAACGCTCTCTACGTGGGGTTGCCTTTGAAGACGGCCCGGAAGCTCCAACCAGTACAACGGGCGGCAGCCAGATTAATAACTGGGGCAGCTTACAGGGAGCATACCACCCCCTTGTTAAGCCAGCTCCACTGGCTGCCGATATGCTACCGAGCCCAATTCAAAGTGCTGGTCTTGACCTATAAAGCCCTAAACGGTTCTGGCCCAATCTACTTGTCCGAACGTATCTCCTCCTATGAGCCAGGAAGATCCCTAAGGTCATCTGGAGAGGCCCTGCTCTCAGTCCCGCCTGCCTCACAGGCACGGCTGGTGGGGACGAGGGACAGGGCCTTCTCGGTGGTGGCTCCCCGGCTGTGGAACACCCTCCCCAGAGAAATACGGCACGCCCCAACCCTTCTGAGTTTTAGAAAAGCCCTGAAAACATGGCTATGTGCCCAGGCTTTCAAAGATTAAATGATAAAAGACGACCCTGGACTGATTTACGGCTACAGCACGAGGATTTTGGAGGAATGGATTTTAATCATATGTTTTATATTTTTCTATTGTTTAATTGTTTTATTGGATTTTCATTGCTGTTTTAATTATGTGCAGGCATTGAATTGTTGCCAATTTGTACGCCGCCCTGAGTCCCTTCGGGTGAGAAGGGCGGGATATAAATGTTGTAAATAAATAAATAAATAAATAAATTTATTTGCTTAATATCTGAATCTTAGCACTAAATGTTCACCTATATTGTCAGCACTTATCTCTAACATTTCCTGTGAGGCATTGTATATATTAAGCTGCACTCAGAAGATGGTACCAAAATGTCAGTGAAGTATTGAAAAGAATATCTGATTTTACATTATTTCTTGTCAGTATATTTACAATTCAAATATACATAAAGAATTTTGATCTTTCTACAGACTGGCTCATACACATTTCAGTTTTTTAAATTAGATTTCATGGCTCATATGGTTTATAATTCATTTTGATTGATGCACTTTGCTCACCACTGATTTTATGCTTCTTGTCAAGTGTATTCAGGAGTCTGAAGAGTAGTATCAGTTTTAATCTATATTTTTTGTATGTTTCAGTTTCACATGTGACACACCATAAATTCTGAGGACAAGAGTGGAAAAAATACAATAAAGATTTCAAAGAGATTATAAGCCTTCATTTTCTCTAATACATTTTTTAAAATTGTGGGTAAATAGATTAGAGTCAAATGCAAAAAAAAAAAAAATTAGAATCTTAAGAATTTACTGCCTATTCAGGAAAACCAGTTCTATAACATCCCTGATGGTTAGTCAAAATCTTTAAGGAGTGAGCGCTCACTACCTTCTGAGACAGTCTTTTTCACCATTTAAGTACTAAGTTGTCAGGCTTACTTCAAAGGACCAGTCTGAACGCAGATCAAAGACAGCTGCTCTCAAACACAATCTTTATTGAAGAATACATGACTTTGGAAAAGTCGAGAATGACCTAATGTTTACATACATCTAATTTTATCACTTCTGATGCAACGTAACATCACACGCAAATATCATCATCAAACCCCACCTTCTGGATCACATTTCCACCAAGGTTTCTATCCCCCCCACACTACAGCAATTATAATTGTTTATACTTTCACCCCTGAGTTCCCAGGCTCATTTTATCTTCTACCGCCAGGTGCTCGCATGTTTATGTTATGAAGTCAGATTCAGGGCTTGGAAATTCAGCCCTGGGATCTGGCTGCATGACATGGCGCCCCCGTTTTCTTCGTCCTCCTCTTCGGTTCTTCTTTCACCATAGTCCTGAAACAAATCAAACAATAATTCTATGGGTCCATTTTGTCTAAAGTCCCCATATATTTTTTCAGCAAGCTGCGATGGAAGACTGGGTGTATTTTCCCTAAACTTTTTGGCAATGCCAATTGGAAAGTCACTTCATTGATAACACCCTGTATTCTGAATGGTCCAATATATTTGGGGCCCAGTTTTCTTGAAGGTAACCCCAATTTGATGTTTTGGGTACTTAACCACACTAGATCTCCTTTATCTAATTTATCGCCTTCCACCCTCTTTCTGTCTGCGAACGTTTTATACTTTTTGTGTGCTTCTTTTAACGAAGCAGTCACTTGATTCCAACATTCCATCATTTGCGTTTTCCATTTCCCTGCCTCTGTTTCTTCATTTTCTGTCCACCTCGGCAATTGGGGTAAAGGTTGTATTTCATACCCGTAAACTACTTCAAAGGGGGTTTTGTTTGTTGCTGAATGTATAGTTGAATTAAAGGCTAGTTCCGCAAACGCCAACCACCTAGACCAGTCATTTTGTCTCATGTTAGAGTACATTCGAAGGAACTGCCCAAGCGTTTGCTGAGTACGTTCTACCGCCCCGTTTGTCATGGGGTGAAAAGCAGAACTTAAACTCCTTTCTGCTCCTAGCATTTCCAAGAATTTTTCCCAAAATTTTGCTGTGAATTGTACTCCTCTGTCACTGACTACTCTACTTGGACATCCATGTAATTTGTAAATATGGTTTATGTACAATTCAGCTAGTTTCTCAGCCGATGGTAGCTTCGTCAGTGCTATAAAGTGGGCCTGTTTAGAAAACAGGTCTAATACTGTCCAAATATAACGATGTCCTTTGCTGACTGGCAGTTCTCCCACAAAGTCCATAGCTACACATTCCCAAGGCCTGGTAGGTTCCGCTACTGTCTGTAACAATCCCATAGGCTTCCCTCCTCCCGATTTATTTCTGGCACAATCATCACATTGGACAACATGATTCTTTATGTCCTTCCTCATTCCTGGCCACCAACAATGTTTTGCTATTGCCTTTGTTGTTTTGGTAATTCCTGTATGACCAGCGCTCTGGTTGTTGTGAAAACGATGCAGAATCTTAATCCTTAATATTGCTGGGATATACAGTTTCTTGTTTACAAACCAAAATCCCCCCTTCTGGTCCCCCTTTTCTGCGTTGGACGCGATCCATTGATCTCCTTTATAAGACTGTTCTAGTTCATTTCCCCAGTTATCTTCCCCGCCGAGTTCGACAAAAGCCGTGTCCTCCTTTTGGGTTTGTGCTCTTGTCCTGACAGCTAAGCCCCATTGTTTGTCAGAGAATATTGTCCCCTCCTTTGCTGTGGTTAGGCCTTCGTGTTGAGGCATGCGTGAAAGAGCATCTGCCAAGACATTCTGTTTCCCTTGAAAAAACTTTAATTGGAAATCGAATCTGCTGAAGTATTGCGCCCATCTGATTTGTTTGGGGGACAATTTTCTAGGAGACTTTAAATACTGGAGATTCTTATGGTCAGACCAAATTTCGAATGGGATTCCGCTTCCTTCGAGGAAGTGTCGCCAGCATTCTAAGGCTTTTAATATGGCTAATGCCTCTTTTTCCCATATTGGCCAACTTTTTTCAGTTTCGCTGAACTTCCGTGACAAATATCCACAGGGTTTTAAGTTCCCATTTTGATCCTTTTGCAATAGCACTGCCCCGTACGCACAGTCTGAGGCATCGCAATGGATTATGAAAGGGCTCCTGATATCAGGGTGTTTTAGGATGGGTCCTTCAGTGAAGCATTCTTTTAAGGTCTCGAATGCCTTTTGGCATTCTGGCGTCCAACTCAGTTTGGCGCCGGGAGCTTTCACTTTTGCTGTCTCCCCTTTCCCTTTTGTTTTTAAAAGTTCTGTAAGGGGTGCGGTTATTTGTGCAAAGCCTTTTATGAAGGGTCTGTAAAAATTTGCAAACCCCAGAAATGATTGTAATTGCCTCCTTGTTTGAGGCACTCCCCATTCTTTCACATCTGCTACTTTAGCTGGATCCATAGCTAACCCTTCTGGAGACATCCGATATCCCAGAAAGTCAATTTGAGTTTTATTAAATTCACATTTGGACAGTTTTGCGTACAGCTTTGCTTCTCTTAGTCTCTGCAAAACTTCCCGGACCAATTTTACGTGCTTTTCCTTATCTTCAGAAATGATCAAGATATCATCAAGGAATATGAACACCCCTCTGTACAATAACGGGTGTAGTATTTCATTTATAAGCTGCATAAAGCAGCCGCTTCCATTTTTTAACCCGAAAGGCAAAATTTCGTATTCAAAATGGCCGAATGCGCAGGAAAATGCGGTTTTCCAAGTATCCTCCGGTTTGATCCTTAATTTATGATACGCTTCAATTAAATCCAGTTTAGTAAATATGCTCCCTTTCTTCAATACGGTAATTAAATCCTTGACTAAGGGCATAGGGTATTTATTGTCCTTGGTAATTGCGTTTAAATTTCGATAATCAATGCACAATCTTAGGGAATTGTCTTTCTTTCTCCTAAATAACACTGGAGCCCCGAGAGGAGAATTAGATGGCTTAATGAAGCCTCGAGCCAGGTTTTTATCAATGTATTTTCTCAATTCCTCCTTCTCTTGCACAGACATGGGATACACTTTTGGTTTTGGTAAGTCTGCTCCTGGGGTTATTTCAATCCCTACTTCTATATTTCTTTTGGGAGGCAATTTACTGGCCTCTTTCTGATTGAAAACATCCGCAAAGTCTCTGTATTCAGGTGGCAATAGCTGTGGGTCTATTTCCCCTGCTTCGTCTTCCTCGTCCTCCTCTTCTGCAATTTTGCTTATCTCCCATTGCATCTGCTGTTCTTTAAATGCTAAGCTTTTTCCTCTCCAATCTACTTCAGGATTTGCTTGTTCGAGCCATGGTATCCCCAATATTACATGGTATGTGGCAATAGGGGCTATCACAAAGGATATTCTTCCTCCCCATTTGCCTATTTTGCATGGAACTCCCCGTAATTCCTTTGTAGATACTTCCCCAGCAGCGACTGATCCATCTAGCTGCGAAAATGCAATTGGGGAGTCAAGTGCCATCTGCTGGCATTTCAGCGCTCCTGCTAATTCTGGGGTTATAATGTTCCTAGAACACCCGCAGTCTACAAACGCCTTGCAGGTGGCCCGATTTTCTAGCCCCGAGATGCAAATTGGTACTACTATCATGCGTTTGTCCCGACTCACCAATCTTTCCGAAGATTCTGGGACCTGCACCTCCTCCTCCGCACGCCTCCCGGTTGCTGGCTTGGGCTTTGGGGCTTTTGGCGGCTCCCCTTTCCGGGCCCAGCATTCCGCTGCTCGGTGGCCCGTCTTCCCACATACAAAGCATCCCGGTTTAGGTTTGTTGTCGTCTCCTCTGGAGGGAATCCCCGGCCTCCCTCCGGGTCTTTCTTGCTTCCTCGTTTCTCCTCGACCTCTCGCCACCGGTCTTTGCTGGCCGCTGCTGCTCCTGAAGCGCTTTACTTGTGCCAGGGTAGATTCGACGCGCCCCGCTAGTTGAATCCATCCCTGGAGCGTCTCGGGGTCGTCTCTGTGCGCTGCCCAGCTGAAAATCTCGGGGCGTAGTCCCTCTTTAAATAGTTCCACTTTGGTTACTTCAGACCACTCCGGTACCCTTTCCGCGAGGTGGAGGAATTCCTCTGCGTACTCGGGCACCGTTTTGTCCCTCTGTTTTATTCCTTTCAGCTGGTCTCGAGCCCTCAACTGCTCTAGCCGGTCTCTGAACCGGTTCTCCAGTGCGGCGAGGAAGCGGGGCACTGACCTCAGGCATGGGTCGCGTCTGGCATGCAATTGCACATACCAGCTGGCTGCTCCTCGCTTTAGTGTGTTGCCGATGGCTCGAACCCTGCTTGCTTCGGAGGGAAATGTGTGTGCGTTGTCTTCCATGTATCCTCTAATGCTAATTAGAAAAAAGTTCAGTTCCTCTGATTCCCCTCCGTATTCCAGCTTGAGATCTTCCCTTCTAGGCATCCATTCTGCAGCCCTTTGATATTGTCTGGGCGGCATGGGGAAGGGTTGCATCAGGTTTCCTCGGGTGGCTCCTTGGAACACGCCGCGCCCCACTCCGGTGGTCATTCTGCGCGGCTCCTGGAAGTCTGCCGCCGCTGTTGGCTCTTCCGCCCATCCGCATACTGGCCTAGCTGTAGCCCCCTCATCTCGCCTTTCCTCGTCGTACGGCACATCCTCCTCCTCTTCCTGGACCCCCCGCTCCTCTCCGCCTTCGTCTGCGAATCCACTGGACCCGATCCCTGGCCCCAGTGGCCTTTCCACCCCGACGCCCATTCGGGGGGTTGGGAGCTCTGTTGGAGACGGCGGCCTCAGGGTCCCCAGGGCTCGCTGACGCTCCACTTCTCGCGCCATGCTGTCCCGGAACTGCAGCTCCTGCCAGTATTCCTCATCTCCCTCGTCCCTTGCCGCCACGGGGCTCTGCGTTGACGCCCGCTGGCCCCTCTGGCTCCAATCTCCTTCTTTGCTTGGTTCTCTCTCGGCGCCATATCGGCTGGCCTCCTTCTGGAGATTCTCTTCCAATAATGGCACCAATCTCCCCACGGTTTCCGACAGCCTGGATAAATTAGTTTCCAGGATGGATAACCGCAGGGCCACGGTCTCCGGCATACTTCCTCCAGATCCCCAACTGGTTTCTGCAGCTGCAGAGACGCCTCTTCCGAGCCTGGGAATTCTCTGGGTCACGCCGTTCGGCTTGGGGTACCCCGTAGAGGAAGCTATGGCTTGCAGCGTCTCTTCTCTCTTCGGCCGGGCCCCTTGCAAAGGCCTCTCTGCCTCATTTGGGCTTTGATCTTCTTCCTCGCTCATTATCACTTCACTGCGAATTCCGCAGGAGGGTGAGAAATGGGATTCTCGACTTTAATGTCAGGCTTACTTCAAAGGACCAGTCTGAACGCAGATCAAAGACAGCTGCTCTCAAACACAATCTTTATTGAAGAATACATGACTTTGGAAAAGTCGAGAATGACCTAATGTTTACATACATCTAATTTTATCACTTCTGATGCAACGTAACATCACACGCAAATATCATCATCAAACCCCACCTTCTGGATCACATTTCCACCAAGGTTTCTATCCCCCCCACACTACAGCAATTATAATTGTTTATACTTTCACCCCTGAGTTCCCAGGCTCATTTTATCTTCTACCGCCAGGTGCTCGCATGTTTATGTTATGAAGTCAGATTCAGGGCTTGGAAATTCAGCCCTGGGATCTGGCTGCATGACACTAAGTTGTGGCTCTCCTTCAACCTGAAGGCCAAATTAAATTTCATGGGGCATCATTCCCGACATAAGAGAAGAAAAGGTGGCACCTAAAATACCAGTATGTTTTAGTTTAAAGCTCTTACCTGACAACAGGTCATACTCTCCAAAACTTCACAGATATGGCCAAGCAACATCAGAGTGTGGTCAAGATCACAAAGGTTATTAATGAGGAAGAATATACAAGCTAGAATTGATTTCAGCCTCAAGGGCTTCTTATGGAGGGAATGGGCCTGTCGTCTGTGTTATTTCATATGTGAACTGTTTTAAAAGTGTGGAGATGGGGGGTGGAGTGAGGGAATTGTCTTCCGACCTCCAGATTCACACAGAAATGACAGAAGACACTTATTTATACCTGGGATGAGATCTGTCAGATTTGCCCGGGCTACCTCGTTTCAGTGATGTTGAGGAATGGGTGTTCCTATGGGCAGTCTCCAACTGATCATCGATGCTCCATTTCTCTCCAAAGTCCTGTTGCATGATCCTTTCACAGTAATTTTTAAAAAATAATTTAATCATTGCAAACTGGGCAATTTCAAGATATTGCTACATTGCTGTATTTTCTCCTTCCTTGAAGCCTTGGCTTTCCAAATTACACTATAGCTAGCTTGTTAATACTTTTTTAAACCTTTTCATTACAAATTAAAGGAGATACTAATGGCTGTGTTTTAGAAAGCCATGGAACAATTTATAAAAACCTAATTCTGCCTTAAATCTACTGTCTTCCCAGTAATGCAGTATTTCAGACTTCCACGATTTTAAAGTTTTCCCTGGTTTTTTCTTAAAGAAGAAAAATACAGAATAGGTGGAGACTACACTCACTCATGTGAGAGCTCAGAATGCACATTTCAGTAGAAAGGGTAAAAAATAAGAGTGTGTGATGGAGTTGGAAATATTATCCAATTTCATTTCAAAAGCAATGGGAGATACATTATGGAAAGAAAATGATCCCCCTCACTTTCCTCCTGCTTTTTGCAACTCATGGGATGAAATCCCAGGTCTAATAGTTTGAAGTTACAGCAATTTGAAGTTGCATTAGAAGGAACAGTAAGAGCAGTTCAGCAATGGAATCAATTACTTCTATTTGACCACAATAAGTTTTGCGAGATATGGTTATCCCATAATTTAGTGGTGGACAACTAATTGGAGGACAGAGAACATTTTTCACACAGTCAGACCTTCTGGTGACACTGGCATTTACAACACACCAGAAGTGACATCATAGTCATGTTTGACCTCTTTGCAACTGGAAATGGGGGAGGGGGATTTAGGATGTTGGAAGGCAAACCACCGTGCCTATATGCAGTTTGTGTGTCTTTAGTTTACCATCACTTGCTCCTAAACTGCCAGAATTTGGAAGTTCACAGGAGGGTTCAAGAATATGAAAGTGGGGTTCAGGGGTCACATGCTTCTCCTTCTACACCTCACAATAGTTATAGAAAAATATATTTACATTATCGAGATCAACCTGCTATTTCTTCTGGCCTTGCATCTTTCTGTTATTGACTCTGACATTGCTTTTTGTCTTCTGTTGAACTTGATTTTATTTATCATCCATCATGTTGTGTGTCCTCATTCAACAAATTTGCTCTTTGAGTTCCTTGTCATAAACATGTTCTCTTTTTGTGCCTAATGGCTGACTCAAACAAACAAATCTGAATATGAGTTTATTTATTGAGCAAGCTGTTTAGTAATGGGCGGCCTGCCTAAATTATGCAGACCAGAGCATTCTCTGTAGGTTAAAGGCTATTGCTTCAAGCCATTATCACACACTTATGTTTTATTCCTCATTCCTTACTGTACACCCTTTTTGAAAAGGAACAAAGAAGATTAGAGTTTAAACACCTCTCATAACACTTTAGAGCAGGAGGATTCTGTCAAAATTATTATTTGTGACTAAGGTGACATGGTACCAGTATTTCCCTACAGCATATTCTGTCATCCTGGCCACTCTGCAGATATAAAATAGCTTAGAAGTTGTCAAAATGAAATACTTATTCAGTAAAGTACACCCAAGGAAGTAGGTAATATTCTCCTTTCTTATAGATTTTCAGTCTTAACAAGCAGCAGGAGTCATCCTGGTTTTCAAGGCAGAAAAAAGTATGTTCCAGCATGTTAATTCCAATATTGTTCAACCAAACTGAGCTTAAAGCCACCACTTAATGCCATAGATTCCCATGCACTCATGCAGCCTTTCCGAAGCTGCCATCTTCCAAATACGTCAGCTATATCATACTGGAGATGTTGGGAAGTACAGTCCAAGACAGCTGGAGGGAAACACTGCAATGTTATGAATGTGGGTTCCTATTATCTGTGACTGCTTGGGTTTATTTAAAAACGTTGAAACAGGGACAGGCAATTGTTTGATTGTCCAGATGCTGTTAAGCTATAATGCCCATCATTTTTGTCACTGTTTGTCTCAATTGGTCATTTAAGTTTCATAGTCATGGACTGGTTAGGAATGTTTGTGAACCATTTGTTTCGTGGCAGTTTAAGTTATTAGCTTTTCTAGGGTCGATGGAGTTGCAATCCAACAACATCTGGGGGTCACAGAATCCCCTTCTCGTGTTATTTATTTGAGAGCTTACTGGTAACTCTCTCCTGGTGTAGGAACCATGTCAGGTTACAACATTTTCTTTAAAAAGTTCCACCCATGTTAACTTCATTCCTTATTGCCGTCTTTGCAAACTAGAAGGCAGGCATTTAGACCATGGGTGCATCAACACTGTAGAATGAAAGCAGTTGCACACCTTTTTAACTGCCATGGCTTAATGCTATGTAATTATGGTAGGAGTGGTTTGGTGAGGCAAACAGTATTTGGCAGAGAAGGATAAAGACAACTACACCTTCATCTGTGAAATGTTGTTGGATATGAATACTCCTTAAGAAAGCCCTATTATATCCATGCATAAACATACACATAGACTCATTCTTATGGTTGAAGGTATCTGTATGCTATGTGAACCAACATATTTCTGCCCTGCTATGGAAAAAATACGTTTAGTGTCAATCCTGGATGGGAACATACCCTTTTTGTCCTAGATTCTCAGAAGGGGGATTGAGAGCCAGTTAGAAGGGGTAAGTGGGAAGGATAGATAAAGTGGAAGTTTTTTTTTAATTGGGAAAGTGTATACATTCTTCAAAACATAGTTAAACAAAAATGCTCCTGATATAATACATTCCTATGTGAGCTTGCTTGCTGTATGGTCTATGAAACACTGTGCATCTATTTATTCAAAGAACTGAGTGAAAATATTCAGCTGGAAAACGGGAGTGGGCACTCCCTTTGTCCATCACAATGGACCCAAACAGTAGTGTAGTGTAGCCTGGCCTAATGGTGTCAGAATGCCAGGTTGTTTTAATTTGGTATATCATTCACCAACATCTTCATTCATCTGTATTCTCTCTACACATGAGACCTCACAGTAGCTGGGTGTAGATGGCTACATGTTCTTATAGGAATGATATAGTGTTGGAACCTGTCTCATTATGGGAAATATTTGGAGTAGATTAGTCTTGGATGGGCCATTGAGAGCCATTATCTAAATTGAGACCCCAAAGTGGTGTGGTTTGAGTGTTGGATAGACACAAATAAACCAGGGTTTGAATCCCTGCTTGGCCATGGAAACTCACTGTATGGCTTTAGAGAAATCATACCCTCCTAGTCTCAGAAAAAGGCAAGGACAACCCCCCTGAACATATTCTGACAAGAAAAGCCCATTATAGGATCGTCTTAGAGCCACCATAGGTAAGAAATGACTTGAAGACACACAACAGCAACAATATTTTTTACATAAGTGTTTGTCCTCCTATTAGATGAAAATTGCCCAAACTGGTTTCTTGATATGACTCAATACAGCTGCCTGTATTTGAGGATTTTTCCTATGGAGCGCGTCGCTGTGGGGAGATTTACCTTACCACTATAGCGGTTTGCACCAGCAGACCCAAATATGTCATTCTGCAGGGAACCAGTCACTTGGCAACCACGTGAGTCCAGGTTGCAAGACTACGCTGTACAAACTCTGAGAAGACAACAACTGATGGCTGAGCAGCTTCCAACCTTGTAGGTGGTAATGGCCTAGTTTTCAGATATGATCAAATCTTTAGCTTGTAATCATCTTGCCACTGTAAAAGCAAGCATATGTTTTATGTATACCAAGAAAAATATAATGAATAGTAAATCTTCCATATAACATTGTTCCATATCAAATTATATGGATCAGAATAGGCTTTTGATTTGATGCTGTCTTATCAGGAATCTAAGAAACACACTTCCATTCTCTCTCCAAATATCTGTTTTACAACTTGAGAGCAGATATTAATCTTTATATTTATTTTTTAAATGCATTTCCCCTTAGCAATCACATTGTGCTTTAGTTGTGTTGACATGAAGTGAAAGAGATTAGGTTTAGAGCTTTGCACGGCTGTTAGATAAGGAGAGAGCCACTGATTCGACAGGGAGAAGGGAGGGTCTGCCTTACAGCACGTAGAAGAAGCTACCATTTACCCAACCGAAAAAAAATGGAAACATCTGCTCTCCCTATTTTTATTTATTTATTTGAAAAAATGTATTTTAATTCAGTTAATGATGACAAATGCTTCTCTGCTCCCTAGGTTGTATGCTCACGTGGTATTCCCCCCCCCCCCCAACTGCCCCTTCGTGCTCTGGGTTTCCTGCGGCAGCTGCTAAGAATAACAATGGATATCCTGGACTGAAGATGCTGCGGGTGAGAAAACGCCTGGGTTGTGCTGGACTACTTAAGCAAATCTATATTTAGATCACAGTGCGGGAAAGCACCTGTCAGTTGGCATTAATTGGAATGAACTCCTTGAGGCGCCTTTCATAAACTGGAGGAAAAATATGAAGTTTATCAGAACACAATAAAAATAAAAGATGAATTAAGAGGTTGCAGTTGGAAAATAATAAACAATAGGTCAGGGCAATTTTCGCTTATGTTAACTCACTATTATCTATATAGTATGACTCCCTTATCCACGTATTTGATATCAATGGTTTTACATATCCACGTTCAAAAAAATATTCCTCTCTGGAAATGTTTGTGTGCCTCTCCAAGTTCTTCAGCGTGATTCTATAGTAGAACAAGACTTTATTACGGTCCATGACCAGCACAGAGAGGGGCACAATGCCCTGCGATGAGGAATCACATAGATCATAACAAAGCCTTGTTGTTGGTTCTTGATTCTATAGTATGCTTCCAGGTCAAGTAGAGTCAACATTTAGGGTTTGTTTTATCCACGGTTTCAGGTATCTATGGGCTTTTTGGAATATATCCTTCAGTGACATGGGGGTTATATTTCTGGACTTACCACAAACAGACAAGATTGAGTGAAACTGCCCCACAAGTATCTGTACAGCTACTGAGGGTAAATATTTATTGAAGGTTTAAGAATGTGCTAATAAGAATGTGCTAATTGTTAGCACATACTGTTAGAAGCAAATCCATCAACTGGATGAAGGGAAATGGTGGAATGCTGACAGTTACAAATAAGCATAAAACCCCAGCTAAATTTTAATGACAATTCTGAGAGAAGCTCTTCAGGATGCTATTGTGTGTTGTGGGGCGCGGGAATGATGATCAAAGTAGGAGAATTTTGATCAGCTTTATGGCAGAACATCAATCAGAAATATATTTTTTGTTTGGAAATTGTTTTTCTTTTAAAAAAATCCAGTAGAGAAGAAGAAGCTATTAAGAATAATTTTATTCAAAAATGTATTTATTTTTGTTTATATCATGCTTTCATTCTACTATGCTCAAAGCAATACACATGGCTCTTGTCTTCTCTATTTTATCCTCACAATAATTCTATGAGGTGGTTTAGATTAGTCCAAAATCTCCTTGTTGGTTTTATGGATTAGAGAGAATGTTTCTTTTAATTCTGGTAGAAATGAAAATATCATGAGATGATTATAAATATAACCTTTATTGGTTGCTGTAAAAGGAGGTTGCTGGGAGCAACAGAAAAGATTGTTTTTATGGGGTTGTAGATACATATCCAAGATGGTGAAACTATATTAAGAGAAAACAGTGACTGAATTCTGCAGTTATTAACTGAAAGAAATGAAAATTGATTCAAAAGCAATGACTTTTGACATCCACGACCTGTTTCAGTCCCATTCCTCCCTTGCCCCTGCCACATCCGTGCAACCTTGTTCATACATTACAGAGAAAAGGTTTATGTTTTCTTCAAAGTTAGGAGCTGCACAAGAGCCCATGGCACCTTTAAAGGTAACAGATTTATTATAGTGTCAGTTTTTGTAGTTACAGTCCATTTCTCCAGCATCTCATGAAAGTTTATGCCATAACAAATTTGTTGGTCCTGATGGTCCCTCAAGACTCTGCTGTTTTGCTACAACAGGCAAAAAAAGTGTGTGTGTGTGTGTGTGTGTGTATGTATGTGCCTTCAAGTCACAGGTAAGCTGTTTTTAAATAGGACATGGGGAAAGAGGTGTCAGGATGATGGAAGAAGGGATGCCTACGTTTCATGTACAATTTTGAAAAAGCCAATTGTTGGGTTAAGTATTTTTTAATAAAAAAAACAAAACAAAAAACAAAAAAGCTGTCAGGAAATACAATATACTAGCTTGGGTACCCGGCAATGCCCGGGTTATTTGAAAAGGGCCTTGTTTGTTTTTGGGTGTTAGGTAATATCAGTTTGGTTAAATGTTACTCTATGTCTTAGAAAAAAAAACCTCAGTCTTTCCTTTTGGTTTTTATGAATGCTCCCATTAGAAAATACATAAGTATGTGGGTGAAGTGCAATTCCCCAAAATCTTGGGTCAACCGCTCCAAAAATTCCCCCAGTATTCACAGTTAGCAATGTTGGGTCTGTGTGCCAAATTTGGTCCAGATCCGTCACCTGCTGGGTTCAGTGTTCTCTTGATAAGGGTGAACTACAACTCCCAGATTCCCTGGGCAATCGGCCCAAAACTGTGCTAGTATTCACAGTTGGCCATGTTGGGTCTGTGTCAAGTTTGGTCCAGATCCCTTGCTGGGTTCAGTGTTCTCTGAATACAGGTGAACGATAAGTCTCTGGTGCTAAAGTCAATCACCCGCAAAGCCTGCCAGTATTCACACTTGGCTATGTCGGGTCTGTGTACCGAGTTTGGTCCAGATCCGTCATTGGTGGGATTCAGAGGGATCATAGAATACAGGTGAACTATAACTATCAGAGTTAAAGGTCAATCACCCCCAAAGCCCACCAGTGTTCCCCATTGGCCATGTTGAATTTGTATGCCAAGTTTGGTCCAGATCCGTCATCAGATGGGTTCAGTGTCCTCTGAATACGTGTGAACTATAACTCCTCTATGTCAAGGTCAATCACCCCCAAACCCCGCCAGTATGCAAATTTGGCCATGTAGGGTCCGTATGCCAAGTTAGTTCCAGGTCTATCGCTGGTGGGGTTCAAAGTTCTCTTTTGAAGGTGAACTATACTAGAGCCTGTTTGTGGAGGTTGGAGGCTGTCTGTATGAGCAGGCACCCATGCCACATACATACAGATTTTCACTTTTATTATGTGTATAGATAAAATAGATACTGCTCTCTACTAACCTGGTGCTAGTCTATCCAGAATATAAACTACTCTCAAGCATTGTGCTACATTATGTTGGATCACCAGACTTCCTGACTTGGTTAAAGTATAGTAAAGAGAAGTAGTTTGTACTGAACTAACCACTGTTCCTTGTTCATTTCCAACATTACACGCACATTACACGTGCAGTCAAAGGGACCAAGATCAAACTGCCACAAGCCCATCTCAATCTATGTCTTCTCCCTTCAAAGCTCACCTGCCTTTAAAACTCCGCTCCCATTTCCGCTCTTTTTTCTCTGTGTATCTTCCAACTTCACCATCTTTGGCAAGGAGCCGTGGTGGCGCAATGAGTTAAACCCTTATACCAGCTGAACTGCTGACCTGTAGGTTGAGTTGCTGACCTGAAGGTTGCTGGTTCAAATCCGCGAGATGGGGTGAGCTCCCATCTGTCAGCTCTAGCTTGCAGGGACATGAGAGAAGCCTTCCAGCAGGATGGTAACATATCTAGGCGTCCCCTGGGGAATGTCTCTGTAGACAGCCAATTCTCTCACACCAGAAGCAACTTGTAGTATGTTCTCAAGTTGCTTCTGACATGATTAAAAAAATCTTTGGCCATCAAAGTTGTTCCCAGAATCCGCATCTTATTTCTTTTAATTCTTTCTCAAAACGAATTATTTCCCAAAAATCTGTGGCATCAATTCTTAATCCTCGTACTTTATTCTGAATCATCCTAAAGAAGCACAGCTGAAAGCAATAGATATTATCCCATGTTGAACTAAAAACTATGCTTCTGTCCTTAACAGCAATTCAGATTCTCTCTTCAGATCAGAAAACTCTCTTCGACATAATCCCTCCCCTATGATGAACTCCCACAATTCTCTGTAGACAAATAATTTACAGCTAACAAGGTGGGCGCATAATTCTACTTAACAAACAAGAATCATATACTTCAAATTCCTGCTTCTCATGCCATTATAAACTGCTTTGCACTAATGTAAGAAGCACCTTATGAAATGCGTTTTCCGAAGAGTTATATATGTTCAGTTGAAATCTTAAAATCATAACTCTTAAAAAGCATTCAACCAAGAGCCCAAAATCCTTTAGCCCTTGTCATAATAAGTTGAATTCAAAGCACAATCTGTGTGATCTGTTTTATTTTGTTTACAAATAAATAATTGAAAGGTTGTCCAATATACTCATAGAAAACACAGTGAAAATAAAATTATCCATCATTTTACTAGTTTTATTATTTAAAAGTAATAAAAGCAATCCTTAAAATGCATATAGAAGCATTATGCTCTGGCACTTGCCTTTACATCAAAATGCAAGAACAGTCACCTTCTAAGGAATGTAATTCTATGATATGCTATGAATATAGAGAATTCCTTCTTTTACAAAAGTAGCTTTTTGAAAAGACAAAAATGTGGGGCTGTGCAGTGGTACACACAATCCAAATACAGGCAGTCCCCAAGTTAAGAACAAGATAGGTTCTGTAGTTTTGTCCTTAAGTTGAATTTATATGCAATTTGGTTGTTTCTAACTCAGTAACTGCCTGCACTGGAATTTTAACAGTTCCCACTGATCTTATTGATACTTTTTTTTGCTACATACAGTTCAATGCCGAAAACTTAAAATTCCCCCCATAGGAATGTATAGACATTTATTTATTTATTTATTTATTTATTTATTACATGCATTTATACCCCGCCCTTCTCCCCGAGGGGACTCAGAGCGGCTTACATTCTGCCACGAGGGCCAGCAACAAATATACTATAAAACAAAACAATTAAAACATGATAAAAGTATACAAAAATTAAAACGCTGCAAGTGACATGCTCTCAGAAACTATCATTGATGTGTAATTCATCCTGCTTAATTATATCACTAACTCCCACCTCTGTGAAACTATCTGGAACTGCATCATCAGGGCCTGCTCCCCTGGGCCATTTTGGGGTGGTCCCTAGGGGCTTGTTGACGCTAGCAAAAAAATCAGCTTTTTCCTGGTACACATTGGCCCTGCAGTGACCCTGTTGACTCCATCATACACATCATAGTCAGCTAGCCATAATCAGATACATTTTCCTCTGCTGAACTCACCTTGCTGTTAGGGGACTGTCCGCATTTGTGTTATTTTCAGCCACACGGTTGTACATGCTCCACTTTTTGTTTTGTTTTTTATTTATTTCATTCATGCAAATAAACATCTTTTCTGCTAAGTGGAGGTGCACTAATGCTAATATACTAATAAGCAAGTATCTGCACACACAACATTTTATTATAAAAAATGAAAATTTGATCCAGGAAAACACTACTTCCTGGCAGAAATGCTCACCTCCTACCAGCCAATTCTGCCCATCACTAACACCTCTCCCAAAGCAATTTACCTGGACAGCCAGTCACATGTCTAAAAGTTTGGATTTTCTATAAACCCCCGTGCTTTTTTTTCATGTCAGGAGTGACTTGAGAAACTGAAAGTCACTTCTGGTGTAAAAGAATTGGCCATCTACAAGGACGTTGCCCAGCGGATGCCAGGATGTTTTTTGATGTTTTTATCATCCTTGTGGGAGACTTCTCTCATGTCCCGGCATGGAGCCCCATGCTGAAAAACAAGATTATTAGAAATGCTTTAAAATCCAAAGAAACACATTACAAAGAAATAATCTCAGATGTTATTTATGAGAATCAGAGCCCCTACAATTTTGTTAGTCTGTGTAGAAAAGCCCTAGGTCTCATGTTTGGACCCAGAATCTCGGGATCTGGTTTTCTCTTTGCTGGCAGGCCTATGTGTGATGCTTCCCATTTTATCTTTGCAGAAAGAGCCTTGATTTGTCTCTGGATGGCCCGTGAGGTCTCTTCCAACTCTACTATTCTATGATTCTATTCTATGATTCATGCCATGACATTAAAAATAATAAGAAAAATCCATCTCTTGCTGCAAAATGCCAATGGATGGAAACTAATTTATTTACTAATTTTACAAAAAGTAAAAGTGATAGGGGAAAGGCACAATTCATATTCCATACAGTATGAAGTTATTTCTTTTGCCTTTCTGTCCTCTCTGATGGAACCAGTTTTTAGGTTTCCAAATCACTTAGAAAACCTGGGTATCGCGATTACAGTGGGCAAATCACCAGCCACAATATAATATAATAATAAAACTTTATTTATATCCCGCCCTATCTATCTCCCCAAGGGGACTGGCATATGGTTCCTTGATGCCAGTTTTAATTCTCTGAAAAGCAATCTGTCCCAATCAAGGGCTTTCACAGCGGCATTATTTTCCTAAACAACAGTCCTAGCCTGCCACCTTGTGTTCACCAACAGATAGCCTTCCTTGTTGCATAATACAAGAATATCTGCCTTGGAAAACAACAATCTAACACAGTACCTAGGTTGAAAGAAAAGTCCACTTTTTAAAAAGAAACACACCAAAGAATGAGAATAGCAAAAACAAAGTATCAATCTTTTTGTAAGCTGATATAAACCACAAACTGATAGGAACCTATGTAAGAAAAAGGTTTTCGGATATTTAAAGTTGTGGCTTAGTCTCAGTCCCAGCGAAGCATTACACTATGTAACAAATTTGAAAAAAATTCTCTTCCTGGTTTGAAAGTGTTATTCCTATTTAATTGTGTGGTAAGTCCTTTGAAAGCAGTTGTTAATACTCAAAGAACTTTGTTTTTCTGACTGCCACAAACTACATTGAATTGGTTGAGACTCGACGAGATATTCGTTGAAATTCTATAGCAAAATATGCTGCAAGATGTCACACAAAAACAATGTTTTTGCAGTTTAATATTTTCCCCATGTTTTTTATGATAAAACCAATTAGTAAATGACATTTATAACCCAGGAACGAAAATCATGTTACGTAGTGTTATGGGTTTGCTGTGGTTGTTTTTGTCTGCCTATACCTCCAAGTCATTTCCAACTTAAAGTGAACCTATCCTATTATGGGGTTTTCTTGAAAAGATTTGTTCAGAGGGAATTTGCCTTTACCCTCCTCTGAGAAAATGTGACTTGCCCAAGGTCACCCAATGGGCTTCCATGACTGATCATAGTCTCCAAAGTTGCAATCCAGCGCTCAAAACACGATACCACATTGGCTCTGTTATGGTTGATGCTCACTAATTTCTCAGCATGAAATATACCCTGTTTCCCTCCAAATAAGACAGGGTCTTATATTAATTTTTGCTCCAAAAGATGCATTAGGGGTTGTTTTCAGGGACAGTATTATTTTTCCAAATTGTCTTTTTAAATGAACTATATAGGGCTTATTTTTGAAATAGGGCTTATATTTCAAGAATCTTCAGGAATGCTGAAAATTTGTGACAGGTCTTATTTTCAAGATAGGTCTTATTTTGGGGGGAACTTGCCAAGGAACACAACAGCAAAGAGTTATAGAAATCGTTTTATGTGATTGTAGTTATTTTTAAATGTCAAACATAAGACATCACAAACATTTGACTAAGAATTGTTGTCTCCTACAGACTTATTTTGTGCAGCTTTTCTCTTGCTGACATCATTCTGGAGAAAGAATCATATAATTGATTACCATAAAAAGACAGCAGAGGCATTAATTCCACATATTTTGGCATGGGATCCAATTCACTAAAAGTGGTTTGATATAGCAACCACAGCACTAGAAAATCCAATTTCACATCTTTGCTTGTTTATGAAGCTCTCAGAGTGGTTGTGGGCATGTTACACGCTGTCATCCTAATTAGCCTCATAAGGATTTCGTGAAGCTAGAAGGTTGTTCTGCGCAACTTGGAGAAAATGAGGATAAAAATATTACTGCAGTAAAATGGTAGCTGTAAGCATGATCCATGCTGCTATTTCGTCTGATTGGAAGCGATTCCCAGTAAACACCATTTGCAGCAGTCTGCAGGGAGATATTAGTGTGTTGCTTTTGATCTGTACCAACCTTACATCAGTACTCTGCTTCTTGCTCCATTGGGATCTTGGCCTTAGATAATGGTGGGAAAGCTGTAGGAAGAATAGATAGGGTTAGCTCCCCCTTTTTTTCTTTCCCTTTTTTGCTTGTTTGCTAAGGACATAACTGCCTCATATACTCAGCTGTATGTTTCTGCTGTTTATCACATGTAGTTGGCAAACTGGGATTGAAATGGGACCGTCGCCAGTATGCCACTTCCGTGTGATATACCCATCTTCTGCTGTTGATGGGAAAACCTGTCAATAGCCACAGATCATGCCATGTTCTCATCACTTACTAGTTGCAATGAGTTAATTCTGCTTCTGTGCTGGCACGCCAGTGATGAAGAGATGTCAGGTGATGGGATTCTTCCCCTCACAGTAATTCATTGAATTTCAGACTGTTTTTTCCCTGTTTTTTTCTTTTAATTTACCTTCACTTGGATAGTGAAATTGCTTTAAAAAATTATTTTTCAAAAATATTGGAGCAGCAGAACTGCAAAAGTGCAGAATTCTTTGGGGTGTTTACTTCAACCAGCCAGAACCCAATTGGTGACCGTCACCCAGAAGACCTTTTCATCAGTTGCCGCAAAACTGTGGAATGACCTACCAGAAGAGCTCTGACAGCTAAATCAGCTGTCAGAATTTAAGACTCAGCTGAAGAATCTTCCAGCAAACCTATTTGGTCTATTTTAAGTTGTGAATGTTAATCTGCATTTCATCAGTCAATTTTAACTTGCATTTTAACTCTATTTATCTTGTTATGTGTATTTTATTAGTGTTTGATCTCTTGTTTTAATACTATTGTACCCCTCCTCAAGCCACAGGGAGAGGTGGGTAATTAATTTTTTGTTGTTGTTGTTGTTGTTAAGCAAAAGTACAACTGCGAGACTTTGGAGCAGCACATCTGCGCAGTTATGTAAGTGATGAGAGATGAGATAGCAAGGATGATCATCATGGTATATTGCTCCTATCTGTAATTGTGCAACTGCTGTGGGATGGTGGCTTCGGTGATACAGTCCTAGGTAAAGGCATCCAAAAGTACAGTAGAGTGTCACTTATCCAAGCTAAATGGGCTGGCAGAACCTTGGATAAGTGAATATCTTGGATAATAAGGAGGGATTAAGGAAAAGCCTATTAAACATCAAAATAGGTTATGATTTTACAAATTAAGCACCAAAACATCATGTTATACAACAAATTTGACAGAAAAAATAGTTCAATATGCAGTAATGTTATGTTGTAATTACTGTATTTACGAATTTAGCACCAAAATATCATGATAGATTGAAAACATTAACTACAAAAATGCCTTGGATAATCCAGAACCTTAGATAAGCAAGTCTTGGATAAGTGAGACTCTATTGTAGTGACTTTCACAATACACAAGCTGGCTCATGGCGAAGTTTACAAAAATTGAGAAGTAACTTTGATATTAAAACAAGATGATATACCTTGGAAATATCTATGTATATCAAGAGCACACAACCTGCATGGACCATTGTAAGAGATGGATGCCTTTGATCCCATTACTGCCGTGCTTGAATCTCCTTCAGTCACCAGTTTCCTGCTGGGGATCACTGGGCTCCCTTCTACACAGCTGAATAAAATCCCACATTTTTTGCTTTGAACTGGGATATATGGCAGTGTGGACTCAGATAACCCAGTTCAAAGCAGATATTGTGGGATTTTCTGCCTTGATATTCTGGGTTATATGGCTGTGTGGAAGGGCTCTGAGAGTCTTCTCTTTACACTTCCTTCCACAGATCCACTCACAGGTTGTGCTTTCGAAGCTAGGAGAGCAGATAGAGAGAAGGAACTTTGGGATGTATGTATATAGATATTTCTGGCCTCTGACACTCAGTCTAGGATCACAGGCTGTTCTCAGTGTATAAATATTCACACCAATCTACAGAACACTGCCAGAGAAAACATGCTGACAAGTGAAAGTTTACTTGTTGCAAATTCTTATGCCTCAGGCTTAGAGACACAGGCGGGTATGAAGAGACACAGATGAAAAATATTAACATTGCATGGATCATCTGCCATTGGTGTTTACATACAGGTGGTTTGGAATTCTGCACAGGAATAAGAAGATAAACTAAAAAGGGGTCTTTGGTTCACAAAACCATTTACTCTTACTTGACTTTAGTGACACTGGTTCACATTGACTAAACACAACTGGGGACATCAATAGTGACAGAGCTGTTGTAGGAGGACAACAGCTCATGACCTGCTCATAATACAGATGGGTTGAAACATTACATTTAATTACTGCATAGATGACAACCATACATATGCAAAGATATGTGGCAGTGGACATTACCTTGTATCTACTGAGTATAAGCTTAAGATGCTTGTTGGCCTAAAGGTGCAAGCTGGTATGATATCAGTTAGATGCGTATGTCAGAGGAGTAGGTTATAAAAATTTCTTCATCCCGGATCTTGGAATCTTACTTATAATAACTTTTCTAAATCCAGATTCACTTAAAGGTTCATTCTACTTTGATGTTTCTTCTTAGTGATTCCATAATTTTCCAGTACTTACTCAAATATAACAGAGTAGATATTTATGTAAGACTTGCAGTACAATCAGATGAAAGTTTGCTGTACTAATGTGTTTACCCACTGAATCCAAATTTTCATCCTTCAAGCTAAATTAAATACATGCCAGCAGATAGAAAGAGAAGGCGCATTAGAGATCTAATTGCTGAGTCTGGCCTTTGCTAAGCAAAGTAATTCATTAAACAACATTAATTAATTTTATCTGCAGCTACCGTGAACTGTATGCCTTTGACATTTGGGCAGTACTTGTACATGATGCAAGTTTGTGGAAGCAGAGATTTGGCTGACTCTCAGGAGTGATTGTACAGTGTATGTGGGTAGCTATAAGAAGAACAGGGGAGGAAACCACGCTGTACAAGCACAAATCCACCCATAGTTTTTTCGGTCCAGGTCTTTTTTTTTTTTTTTTTTTTTTTTTTTGCTGAGTCTCAAACATGTTTTATAGGATAATAGATACCATGAACAGCAATCCTATTTTGAAATGAGCCTTAACTCACAGAAGGGGGAAATGTGACATTACTCTTTGTTTCTAATCACAAATATTCCTGAAATGGCAAAATTTTGAAAGCATTGTTGAAATAATATTTTGCCACTTGAATAAAACCAGTAATAGAGATTAGAATAAATTGTTCTTTTCTGCCAAAACAGTACTTACACAAAATTTCCTGGAGTGCTTTTCCTTTGTGCTTGCGCTCTCTCCCCTCTGTTTTGGTTGTGATTTTGCTGCCCTTTATAACTGTCTTCATGTGATGTATGGGGAAGCCTTCTCACCCCTCAGAAAAGGGTACTTCCACATATTTCCCCCCTGAAAAATATTTTTGTTCTGAAAGGATCTGCCAGAGCCTATGTTTTGAACTGTCTGTGTATTTTCCGAGTATACTCAAATACAACTATGTTCTGCTTTTGTTAATTGCTTTGATAAAATGTATTTCCTCTCCAATGAACCTCACACTGCAGATTACAGCTTTTAAGCCATATGCAGATGCATCGCAAGCCAATTTGAAAGTAGACTGATAATATGTCATGCCTCTTGATGAGAAACTGGAAACTGCAGATTCCAGTTACGAAAGGAACTCATGACGTGTCCTTTAAATACATATTTGTTCAGTCGCTTCCCCCATATTCCAAGATGTTGTCTAGGTGACAGCCTATGTCTAGGAGAGCTTGTAAAAATCTGTCATTTGAAGGATAGTAGGAGCAGATGCACTTTCAAAAGATAAACAATTCTAGGGAACAGATTTTGGGGGACACTTACTGTCAGGATCTGCTTTGATTTAGTTTTCCTGAACACCTGCAAGTGCAATTGTGCCACAATTACTTGACTAAAATGTTTTGCTTCATCTCAAAGACAAGCAAATATTCAGGTGGCTGACAGCATACTATAGTACAAGGTAACATTAGTGATCTTCCAGAAAATTGTATGTTTCTGCAAAATGAGCATAAGTGAAATAGCTGGAATTTGTGTAAGTAAAAATTCACCATTTTGGAATTTCGGGGCTATGAGCCAAGTTCAAGCCTCCTTGAAGTTTGATCTCAGCTTGTAATTATGAAAGTTTTAGCACCATACTTCCCTAGATCTAGAGTTGTAGAATTCCTTTGGTGGTAATATTATGGACATTGAGATCCCTTGAAAATGTGATGTAATAAGATCTCTAATAAAGCCTCTGGATATTATTGCAGCTAATTCTATACTGGAATATGACAACGAGATAAAACTAGTACTAGTACCTGGGTATTGCAACAAAAAACCATGGAAACAACATTCCAAGAATCTTGGCACTGCAAATAGTTTCCAAAGTAGTAATATGCTGCTTCCCAAGATCCCTTGGAATCTGCTTCTCTGAAAATGTGTGAGCTTCAGGAAACCTTCGCCTCGGTTTCCCAACATCTCTACTTGAATTTCTCACAACCAACCAAAGAACAGACCTTATTAAAATAGGTTCTGGCTCATTTCCTAGTGATTCTCATTAGGTTTGATGGACCAGAATAAACTGGCTACTATTTGAATGTAGAAGAGAAGCAAAACTTCCTAAGAAAATGTTGTACAGAATTAGCCTGTGCCTGTGAATACATGATTTCATTTTTTTCCCCTATGTCAATACATAAGGGAAAGAAAATATGTACAATAGTGGAACCTTGTCACGACCCAGGCTACAGAGCACCAATAACCATACGCAGAGGCCAGATTCTATCTAATATCTTTATTAAGGAAATATATAAAGTTAATAAAAGCAAATGTAAAAGTTAGTCCAGAAGCAGACCTTTCAGGAAAGGTCAAAATTAGTCCAAGGAAACAATGTCCAATATGAAATATTAAGGTCCAAAGTTGTAATCCAATAACCGAAACACTCACTTTGCCAGGCAAAGTGAGGGGAGATGACAAGGTCCTTTAGTCCATGAACTTGAGCAAGGCTAGGAAATAACTTGATACTTGAAACAAGGCTTGAATCGTGGAACAAGGTAACGAGGAACAAGAACAAGGTCCGTGGAATAACTTGGTAAAATCCGTGAAACAAGGCAAGGTTTAGTCCTGGGAAACAAGGCAAGGTCCGTAGGTAAACAAAGGCTGGGAAACAGGAGCGAAGGCTGGAAACAAGGACAAGGCTTGAGCAGGAACGAGGCTTGAAGCGGAGCGCGCTGTTCAGACACAACTCGCTCCGGAGGCTGACGAATTGACTCCGCGAAGTTACTTCGCGGGTAAAACACCTATATAGAGTCTAACTTTCCCGCCGAAGCAGTTCTCTGGGAACCAGAAACGAAAGCTAAACTCTGAGACCAGATGTTTGACTCCTTAAAGATTCTCACGAAAAGCAGACTTAATTGGCTACATTCTTAGCTGCTATTCTAGCACTCCTGCGCGAAGCTGCTTCCAAACCCCTCTGTTGTTTACAAAACTCATGGCGAGAGAACACGGGAGATGTAGGCTCAGGGTTTGTTTGACATACTTCTGGGACACAACTTTCTTGCAGGTGCAAGGTTCCCAGATCTGCCTGGGAAAGATCTGGCTGAGAAGATTCCAGTTCTGACTGGGAAGGTAAAAAACCCAAGTTTTCTTCTTCATCGGGCATTACAATGTCATGAGCAGGACTACAAGGCCCATGAGTCATCACAAACCTTGACTTAAGACATCCCAACTTAAAACCATTCTGAGTTAATAGCTGGCCCTCTGCCCGGGTTTCACTTTGACATACGAGCAGTGTTTTGAGTTAAGTGCTAGTGCCAGCAGAGGGAGAGCTAGCGCGAAGCAGCCTCCATGCCTCATGCCTTGTGCTCTTGTCTGCTTTGGGAGGTTGCTCTCCACTTTACTCATGTCGGCTTTGAGGAACTTTGGGTTAGTTGATTTTATGAGGTTTTTATTCTCAGCATGTTTGGCTTCATGAAGAGAGAGAGGGAGAAAGAGAGGGAGGGAAGGTGGAATGAGTACAATATTGAAGAAAATGATGCTTCTGCCTCTTCACTTTCTGCTTTGTGCTTCCTCGCCACAACTTTGTGCTTCTGCCATTTTTAAATTGATCTTGTTATTTATAAAGTACATTTTCTTACTTTAAAACACATAACAAAAATGTGTGTGTGTGTGTTGGGCCCCCAGAATGAATTAATAGCATTTCAATGGGAAAATTGTTTTGATATAAGAGCAATTTGAGTTAAGAGCTCAATCATGGAATGAATTAAACTCTCAACTCAAGTTATCACTGTATATGCCAGAACATTGCTTCTAGGCAACGCAATCTCCACTGAGTGGTTCTGCAAAGCCTGTAAAATGCCTCCTCCTACCTCGGCAACATAAAGCCAAATCTCAGATATGCAATGGGCAGGAATGACAGGCACTTGCTACTTATATAATAAAACAACCCGTGCATAAGCTTTCCAGTCCATGCCATGCATAACATTAGAAAACTTATTAAAATTTCACATCACAAAGCCATTATCAAATTCTGTGCAAAAATGTTGTTTTTCCATCTCATTTTATTCCAAATGTCATAAGCATCTTTTTTAATTATTATCCTTCAAATGTAGGGACAATGAGTCATCAGTTCCAACTTTCTTGTTTTGACATGTCTCCCATTTTCTCATGCTTTCTATTAGTTCAAATTATACAGCTTAACAATAAGCCCTATTTCCAATTTTATTTAATAGTCTGCTTGGCTGCAGTCTGTTGAGGAGGGGAGGGGAAATGGCAGAAAGGAGAAAGAAAGAAAGAAAGAAAGAAAGAAAGAAAGAAAGAAAGAAAGAAAGAAAGAAAGAAAGAAAGAAAGAAAGAAAGAAAGAATCAGCAGCCAAGGCCCAAGTCTTCACAGCTGCACAAATCCCATTCACTCAAGTGCAAGATTTCTGAGGATTATTAAAGAGATGATTTAACTGGGGTGGGAGGTGGGTGGCAAAGGAAAGTGATCCCATTATAATTCAGAAATGTCTTTTGAAGAGATTCATGTGGATGTAGCAAAATATACTGAAATATATCAGGAGGATTAATAAAACCAATTAAGAAATTCAGCATTGGCAACCAATGGGAAAGCAAAACCATATTTGAAACTGCCACCGCTAGAGAAATCTAGATTTGTCTGGAATCACTAAGAGTCAACAGTGTAAAAAGCATGGGTTGGTATGCCATCCTTACCTCTATTGCTTATTCCTGCTGGACCTCTCCTTACTACCCTGTACTTCGTTCAGCTTTAACATATGGAGCAACATCTACATCTCTCCTCAGTATAAATGCTACCACATTTCTTCTTAGATTTTCATTTACTGAGTAGAACATGGTGTAATTATCTGACTCAGAATGTCTCATTCCTGCCCATTTTATCTCTCTCACCTCAAGTAATGCAATGTTAATATATTCTATTTCTTGTTTTACTATGTCTCGTTTCCCCCGATTTCACATTCTATATTCTTATTCTCTGTGTTGTCCAGCTTCAGACTTTCCTTTCACCTCTAAGCATATCAACACCGGACATCGTTTTTGCTTGAGTACAGTTGCATCATTAGACACACAGCTACTTCTAGTTGTCCTCTGCTGTATCAAATAGCTCATTGAGTGCCATCTAATCTAGGAATGCCATCTTCTGATACCATTGTTTCATCATAGGGTTTTTCATGGTAGAAGACATTCAAAAGTGGTTTACTGTATCTCCTTCACTGTATCAACAAGCCATGGTGCCACTAACATTTTCTTTCAGAGGTCCTCCACCGATGTCATCATGCACTGTTGCTGCTGCTGCTGCTGGACAGTAGCTGTTTAATACATTTAGTCTAGCTTCTCAGCAACAGCCTATCTGACATTGGAGCCCTCCTGCCATCAGTATATGACCTTTTGCCTCGTGCAATCTTAACCACCATAACAAAATACCGTATATACTTGAGTATAAGCTGACCAGAATATAAGCTGTGGCACCTAATTTTACCACAAAAAAACTGGGAAATCATTGACTCAAGTATAAGCCAAGGGTGTGAAATTTCAGAAATAAAAATAGATACCAATAAAATTACATTAATTGAAGCATCAATAGGTTAAATGTTTTTGAATATTTACATCAAGCTCTAATTTAAGATAAGATTGTCCAACTCTGATTAAATCATTATTCTAATCTTCTTCAATGTAAATGTGCTTATGTATACTTTGAATAATAATAGAGTAAAATAATACATGTAATAATAATAATAAATACAGGAATATAATACATGTAATAATAAATAGAGTAGAATAATAAATGTAATAATAATAATAAGATCAGAGTGAATTAATAAATGTATTATTATTATTATTATTATTATTATTATTAATAATAATAGAGTAAAATAAATGTAATAGTAGCAACAATAATAGAGCGCAATAATAAATGTAATAATAGAGAAAATAATAAATATAATAACACCAATAATAATAGAGAAAAATAATAAATGTATCATATATTTTCGAGTATAAGCTGACCCAAATATAAGCCAACCAGGATCCTCACCCGAGTATAAGCCGAGGGGGGCTTTTTAGTCCTAAAAAATGGGATGAAAATCTAGAAACAGAAGAGATTTTTACTATTTGTTATAGTAGTTACAGAGATGACAGTCTGTGCATTCAGTGTTCTCTGCAATGAAGCAAAAGAATATTTCATAGTATCAAAATTAATCACTGATTTTCATCATTAATTGATTAAATGTTCATTGACTTTATATTAATAAATTAATTCATAAGGGGGAAAGCTTGCTTTCACTCTTCTTATCACTCTCTTTGTGTTCACGTGGGACCTCATCAGATGTTGTTCCCTCTGTGTCTATACACTTAAAATAGGGTCCCACAGAGCCCATCAGACAACACAAGAGTGTTCTGTGTAGTCTGTATGACTCTGTTTCTGAAGTGTATAGAAATGGGAGATTTCTCTACACTTCAATGGTCTACCTGCACATAGAAATAGTTAAAAGTGGGTAATGTACCATGGGATGGGAACCACCACCCCCCACGGGATGAGATCCTATACACACATTTGTTGTTGTAGTTACTAGAGTTTCTAGTAACTTCCTGTGTGAGAAAAATGTTTCTACTAGCGTCTTGTGTAAGAGAAAATGAAGAAAGGATGCCTCATCTAAGAAAATGCTTTGTCTATGGATTAGCAAATATTTGCAATTGAAATAACCAACTCTTTTTTAAAAAAGTATCTTGCAAATTAATTGGGGCCTTTCCAGTGATTAAGAGCTCCTTAAATCAATCTGCTGAATGTTGAGTCCCACTATTGTGCAAGGAAGTCAGATTCTGGGATTAAATTGTGTCATACAAACAGAATTCCTGATTTAAACAGGGTCATCTTAAGAACAAGGTCACCCTAGAGGACTTCAATTTTTAAAGGGAAAAATTTAGGAAGAGAATATATCTAGCTTACAATTGGCTTTGTAAGTGTTCCTTATTTTAAGCATAAATATTTTTTGTTATTTCTTTTTTCCTAAAAGCCTCTAGAGCCCATAATATCACAGAAAAACAAAACTACTTATCAGTACAAATTAAAGCAATAAAACTACAAAAGCAGTTATCACAAGAAAACAAGAACAAGCTGCTGCAATAACCTGTGTAAAATAGCAACCAACAAACCAGTAAATTATATCCCACTAAGAACTCCCATCCTTATTTCTTTGTGCATGTTCCAAAGTTTGAAATTTCCTTCCTTCTTTTATTTCTTTATGGTTATTGCAAATGACAGTAAGGATCAAATCAAAGAAGGGTAGACAAACCAATTCCATTAAAATGAATTTTGACTCATAGAATAACAGAATGTAAAAAACCTATTTTCAGAAGCATAGTGGGGTTTGGATGCACTGCAATGCATGCAAAGAAACTAAAATATGTCACCACTGCTCAGTCTAATTATCTCTAGCTTTAATTGGACAGTTATTCCTGTATTATAGTTATCATTATTGACAACACTTGGTAACCAATTATAATTAAGTAATATAGGTGGGGAAGGAGCTAAATTGGGGAGAAAGACTGACTCATCCATAAGATATATTCTTGTCAAACAAATATCTCAGATGGTAAAATCAGAAACTGGAAAATCACTTCAGTGTATACATGTCTTCTGTACAACAAGTAAAAGGAGACAATTAAGGACCTCATCACATGAAGACCGAAAAGCTGTGGGACAGTGGGGGACAGCCGGGGGGGGGGGGGGAGAGAAAGACGTCCTCAACCTCAGCAACAAGGAGTGGATGAAGAATTAGGGGAAATCCAACCCAAATAGGGAAACAAGTCATCCAGGAATACCTATTCGCTCTAAACGAATTCAAGTTCCCAGGGCGAGATCAACTACATCAAAGAGTATTGAAGGAACTAGTGGAAGTCATTTCGGAACCACTGACAATAATCTTTGAGAGTTCTTGGAGAATGCGAGAAGTCCCAGCAGATTGGAGGAGGAAAAATGTGGCCCCTATCTTCAAGAAAGGAAAAAAGGACGACCCATGACCCCCATGGGCTAGGCCCCCATGACCTTCTGGAAAACAAACTAGTCAAATGTGGGCTAGGCAAAACTACAGTTAGGTGGATCTGTAATTGGTTAAGTGAACAAACCCAACAGGTGATCACCAATGCTTCCTCTTCATCCTGGAAAGAAGTGATGATTGGGTTGCCGCAGGGTTCCGTCCTGGGCCCGGTTCTGTTCAAGATCTTTATTAATGACTTAGATGAAGGGCTAGAAGGCATGATCATCATGTTAGCAGATGACACCAAATTGGGAGGGATAGCTAATACTCCGAAAGACAGGAGCAGAATTCAAAATGATCTTTGAATTCAAAATGCGCCTCTAATTGTATATTTATATGGATGTTTTTACTAATGTTAATTATTCTAGCTGTAACTGTTTTTTATATACTATGTTTTTACACTATGTCATTTCAGCATCTAATGATTGCTAATTGTAAGGCTGCCCCGAGTCCCCCCTCAGGGGTGAGAAGGACGGGATATAAATGCTCAAAATAAATAGGTAAATAAAACTTAACAGATTAGACAAACTAACAAAATGAAGTTCAACAGGGAAAATGCAAGATACTCCATTTAGGCATAAAAATGAAATGCAAAGATACAGAATGGGGAATGCCTGGCTCGACAACAGTATGTGTGAAAAACATCTTGGAGTCCTCGTGGACAACAAGTTAAACATGAGCCAACAATGTAATACAGCAGCTAAAACTGGCAATGGGATTTTGGCCTGCATAAATAGGACGCAGGGCTGTAGCCAGAGGGGGAGGGGGGTTTAAGGGTTCTAACCTCCCCCCCCGAAACCTGGTTTATTCGTGAATTTTAATTGGTTAACCAATGTATAAGTAAACAACGGTTTTTAACCTGACACATTTCGGGGGGGGGGGTTGAACTTTTAACCCCCACCCCCCACCCCCCCACCCCCAGCTACGGCCCTGAATAGGAGTATAGTGTTTTGATCCAGGAAAGTCATGCTACCCTTCTATTCTGCCTTGGACGGACCACACCCTGGAATACTGTGTCCAATTCTGGGCACTGCAATTTAAGGGGGAGGTTGACAAGCTGGAATGAGTCCAGAGGAGGGAAACTAAAATGATCAAGGGTCTAGAGAACAAGCCCTATGCGGAGAGGATTAAAGAGCTGAGCATGTTTAGCCTGCAGAAGAGAAAACTGAGAGAAGACATGATAGCCATGTATAAATACATGAGGAGAAATCATAGGGAGGAGGGAGCAAGTTTGTTTTCTGCTGACCTGGAGACTAGGACGCAGAACAGTGACTTCAAATTACAGGAAAGGAGATTTCACCTGAACATTAGGAAGAACTTCCTCACTGTAAGAGCTGTTCAGCAGTGGAACTTTCTGCCCTGGAGTGTGGTGGAGGCTCCTTCTTTGGAGGCTTTTAAGTAGAGGCTGGATGGCCATCTATCAGGGGTGCTTTGAATGTGATTTTCCTGCTTCTTGGCAGGGGGCTGGACTAGATGGCCACGAGGTCTCTTCCAACTCTATGGTTCTATGAAACCACGGGGCAGTGTACTGATTTGTCCCCTTCTCTGTTGTCCCTGGCTTCCTCCCACATCCTCCCGACTTCTCAGAGTTCAGTGTCTCTGTGCTGCCAGCATGTTGTCGGCATGAAGCCCTGTCAGAAGTAGCCTGGCGTCATCTGATGGGCTCCAGCGGACTCTGTACTGGCAGCGAGGAGAAGATGCTTCTTGGCCTCCATGTGATCAGGTCATACATTTCTCTACAATCAAGAAGAAGGTGCATCAAACTAACCCTGACTGGGACTGCCTTCCACCTGGAAACCGATGTCCTCACTGTGGAAGAACATCCAGGTCCAAAATAGGACTCCACAGTCACCTATGTATCCACCGCCAAGACATTGCTCTTGGAAGGCCATCAGACTCAGGCAGAGAGGGGATAGCCTAAGTAAAAGTGCAATCAAGGCATCAGAAAATCTAGGAAGGTTTTCCATATAACAATTTTCATAGACATTTCTGTAATGCTTTCTCAAATTACTATTTAGATTTTAATGGGAATTATATTAATAATAGATAATAATAGATAATGTAGGAACTGGAAATTTTTTTGAATATGCCTTGTCTAAGAAAATCCTAAAATAGGTTGACAGGTGATTTGAAGGCATATATGGACATAAGACAAGAGTTTGCTTTAAGTCTTTCTAGGTTCTCCTGTGATACACAAACAAGGATACCTACTTGGTGCAATGCTGATACTGCTTAAATTGTTTCCCATTTTAGATACCAAGCTGATAGTTTCCTTGCTGTTATGTCCATGCTTCTTTGCTTTAAGAACCTCCAAAATCTCATTCATGGGGCTCGCTTTTTTAACATGGCATGTAACATTTCAGATAGCTGAAAACAACATTATCACAAGAGGATTACACGATGCAGTAAGGGAAGGATCAAATAGCCAAGGACAGAGGATGACGCCTCACCTGAATATATTCACCTTTGGCTTCGATAAATATGTGGAGGACACCCACTTCTTTACTGTCATCTGAATTCAGACTTCAGGCCTAATTCCTTTGTTAACCCCTGCTGTGGTTTCACTTGCTCTTGCTGAGTTAAGCTGGAAATGAAGGGTGACGTTTTTAAAAAATGAATGAGAAAATGGAATTCATTCCCAATTGCTTCAAATAATTTAGGAGACATTTAAAACCGTTTCATGGTGTGTGTTTTTCCTGCATTGTATCCTGAATGAAAAGCGTAGGTTTGCCTAAGGTTGATAATGTGATTTCTCCAATTGTGTGCACATTGGACCATAAAATACTTTAATATCACCAACTCAGACACAGCTTGTATAGCCAGGAGGTACATTAAAGTGTAACTCATTTCATGATTGTTGGTAGTGGAAGGGTAGCAAATATGTGCAAAGAAGTCTTTAACTGCTAGTAAATGACCAATTTCCTGGCCCAGCTGTTTTATAATAACTGCAAACTGCTGAGAATACTAAGATGCAGTAACTTGGCTAAACTACACTGTGGTTTTAACTAGATTAATTGTTGCTATTATAATCACTAAACATGGTTTACAATCATGCAAATACTCTACAAGCCAGTCTTTTACTGGAATAAATTAGTGGTGTGAGAGATATTTAATCACCAACAATTGTGAGATAAGTTTATTTACAAAATGAACTATCCCAATTGTGCTGTTCAAGGATGGCAGCTTGTTTTCTCCAAAATCTAGGATAGGCTACAGTATTATAGTACCACAGATGTACAGGAGAAGTCAATATCAGGAAGCTGTCTGCTCCTAGCTTTGTCTATGGAACAAAGCAAGCATAACCTACAACATTTCACAGGTGAAAACCTGGAAATGTGTAACTGAGAAACTTCTGAGTTTGATGAAGATGAAAAATGTTATTAATGAGAGGGAATGCACAGGATAGGAGAGGATGCAGCAATTCGCTTTTGCCTAAGTCTACAGAGAAGACTCAGACAGAATATTGTATTCTTTCTTTCCCCTACTGCAGAGTTGAGTACAAACTACTTATGATTTATATATAAACAAAACACACACACCATTAGATTAAAAGCACAAACACTTCTAAAGATTTAATAGTATAAGTGGCAGTTTAAAGTAATTTCTGAAGAATAAAATAGATACATTATAAAGACAAGCAGCAGACCTAAGAAAAGTAGAAAATTAGAAATAAATATCAGGCATTAAAGTAACAGATAAAAATACCAGCTAGAAGCACAAAGCACCCATTCTATTGCCTCAGGTTTTTCCCTTACTTCTCATGAAAAATGTTGCTTCTGATTTTGAAAGTTTAGGTGATTAATCTTATTCAAATTATGCTTTTAGACCACTTCCTGTTGAAAAAAACTACAGAAGACTGACAACAATGTGGCAAAACTGTGCCCTCCAACATCCTTGGAGACTTGGGGGTGGGGGCAAATTGGAACACAAAAACTTGTCACAGTTTTTTGGATGGGGTTGAACTTGCAGCAATCCGAAATTTCCTGGAAGACTGATGTAGCATACCTGATAAGTGATAATAGCTCTGCAATTTTGCAGGTTCAGGGTCCCAGCATGCCTAGGCTCCGAAGGATCAAATAAGACATGAATGGGTTGAAGGCAAGGAACAGAGACTTTATTCACTTCAGCCAAAAGAGGACATCAGAGAGTCTGCAGTCTCAAATCAGACATAAAGCAATTGATTCATACAGATACATTTATAGAGGCTTAACAACTATTCAAACAATGGCCTTCTCCCACTCAGAGCACTGATTGGTGCAAATTGGTGCCAGTTACGAGCCGTGAACTGATCGATGGAGCCATGCTCTCTGCCACTGTTACTGATTGGTTTCCTAGTCTGGTGGGAATTTTAACAAACTGCTTGTGGTTATTTTCTGGACTTGTTATGTTAGTGCAAAGGGTGCTTTGCTGACTACATCTAGCAGTTGCCCAGAATCCAGACCACTTTGTCTTTTGAGTGCTTTGAACCTAATTTTAACAGCCTGGGGGAAGCATAATGTAGTATAAAATACTTAGTGCCAGCCTATATTAGCAGATAGACAACTAGAGATGCATAGAAGAGAGATTGCAGAAGTTTGGGTTCATAAATAGTGTGTCCTAAAGACCATCAAATAGCCCTGTTAATCTTTATGGTTCCTTAAGACAGTTTCTTTTCCTACAAAAAAAAAAAAACAACACACTTTATCTCTTGAATAGCCATTTCTTACAGCTTAAGGTTTTCCCCCAAATAAATTAAATGGCAGTTATACAGATACATTTTTGGGCATTTGTATGGCTTTCTGTGTAGTTTTTTTAAACAGAAAAATACCAACTTGTTCAATTTTTTTTTGAGGGGGGAAGGCTTAGAGGCTTGGCAAGAGACTTCAGAACCAATAAAGTAGGGTTCCAAGACCACAAGTTGCACTTTTCTGTCACTGATATAAATAATAGAATACCAAAACCTTTAGTGGACTCAATTTAGATTTATTTTAAAGGAGGATACACTAGCAAAAATATCTCTGAGTATTCTTTGCAAAAGAAAAACCTTTGAAATGCATGGGATCGTATAAGTTGATAGTTGACTTGAAGGTGCACTCGTATCTTCTGGCCAACTGTAACAACTCTACAGAGATGATGGGATTTCAAAGAACTTGAAATACTCACATAAGTCATCAATCTTCAATTATAACAACCAGATGGAAGCAAGTTTTCATCTTCCTTTTTCATTTAAAATTACTGCAGTGTTTAGGGGTAATTTCTAATGACGGTTAATTCTCAGATTCTGCCCATTAAGACTCTGTCTTTAATTAGACAACCTTAAGGCTGGACCTATCAGTCTTATGTGTGGTCAGTCCATCTTGATGGGAAAGCCCATAATGCAGGACATTTGAAAGAGCTGCTGTTTGAAAGTCAGTAGACGTCTAAAATACAAGCCTCCTAAAGAATTCTAGTACCGTCCTATATTATATTAAGTACATACATAATCTTTATTGAAAGTGTCTTTGCTTGTAAAATCTGAGTTTCATTAAAGGCACTAAAGCATGTTTCAGGAACATTAATTTTCAAAATAGCCCTATTTTAAAAGGTCAGAAAATCTACCAAGGCAAGACAAATCAAAGCAATTCAGACCATACAAAACAAAATGCAAATAAGTACATTTTTTCTAAGCTATTTTTCCTTGTCAGAGTCATAACATGATTATATTAATCATTACAGATGAGAAAATTCTGCTTACCCTATTGAAAAAATAACTCACTGAGACACCCACAATTAATTTTGTCAGTAAAAGAATACAGTACTTTACAAAGCAATTTTTCCTAGGATTATTTAAATATAAATCCCATTGATTTCAGCGAGACTGATTCTATGCAGAACTCTGCATAAGATTTCCATCTGAGCAAGCTTTCTGTTTTAATAAGTTCTAACAATTGTGTTGCTATTTTTACACAAAATGAGTGAACATTATAAGAATAATCTACACTGAACTAACATGCAAAAACACATAAAATACAATTATAGGATCGTAGAGTTGAAAAGGACTGCAAGGGTCCATGTATCTAATACCCTGATGTGCAAGAATACACACATAAAAGATTTTGGTTATGACTGGCATCTCTTCCATGCCAGAGAGATGATAAATCCACTCCAGTTTTTAGTCTGAACTTTATGTAAACTATTCAAAGGACTGATACTATTTGTGGGGCAGGATTCAGCACACTGGATACCTCTTTTAAAGTATGGGGGAAATCCAAAGTGGATTGACTGATATGGAAACTACCAGTCACTCTGGTTGGCCATCAGTGCTTTTTTTAATGAGCTCTGCAACCAAATAAAGCCAAAGGCAATAAATGAACACTATAAATGTATGTTCAAAAATAAATTGTGAACAACGCAGTATTGTGTGAGCCCTCTTTCACAGAGAGATAGTTAAACTCCATTTGCAAGGGTTTATCTAAATAGGAGTCCCGGTGGCGAAGTGTATTAAAGCACTGAGCTGCTGAACTTGCAGATCGAAAGGTCCCAGGTTCATATCCCGGGAGCAGAGTGAGCGCCCGCTGTTAGCTCCAGCTTCTGCCAACCTAGCAGTTTGAAAACATGCCAATGTGAGTAGATCAATAGGTACCGCTCCGGCAGGAAGGTAACGGCGCTCCATGCAGTCATGCCGGCCACATGACCTTGGAGGTGTCTAGGGACAACCCCGGCTCTTTGGCTTAGAAATGGAGATGAGCACCAACCCCCAGAGTCAGACATGACTGGACTTAACATCAGGGGAAACCTTTACCTTTTTATCTAAATCTTTAGGAGCCCCCAGTGGTGCAATGGGTTAAACTCTTGTGCTGGCAGGACTGCTGACAGAAAGATTGGCAATTTGAATCCAAGTAGGGTGAGCTCCCATCTGTCAGCTCTAGCTTCCCATGCAGGGGCATGAGAAAAGCCTCCCACAGGATGGTAAAACATCTGGGCATCCCCTGGGCAACGTCTTTGCAGACAGTCAATTCTCTCACACCAGAAGCGACTTGCAGTTTCTCAAGTTGTTCCTGACATGAAAAAAATCTAAATCTTTGAAAAATATGTTGCCAACAAGACAGTATTTTATTTGGCTGGTCTGTAAAGCTGTTTCTCTCAGGCACTAATATTGTGGTCTGAAAAGACAAGAAATCTAGGGTAGCAAGAATAAAAAATGGGAGAGATCTCCAATACTTTTAATGTTTTTAAGAGAAGATTGCATTTCAGCAGGTGCTGCTTGTTACCTGGTTACATGACAAGCATCACCTGCTGAATTTTTCTTTTCTATACAATCATTAAAGGTATAAATGCCCTCTTACAATTTTAATCTGTCAACCTTACATAAATCCTTCAGCCTGTCAAACTGTGCAAATAACCCAGCAGCTTTACTATGATTATGCCCCAGCCTCTAGGTCCTCTTCTTATCTTTTAGATTCCATATTGATGCCATCTCCACCAACAAAGGTTTTAATGCGTCTAGCTTTGTCCCACATCACAAAATATATTTTTGAATTTTACATAATTTAGAACAGGGTTGGGGAACATGTGGATCTACAAAGTTTGTTGTGCTACAGTTCCCACTATCCTGTATCACTGGCTATATTGCTGGGGACTGATAGGACCTATATTCCCAAAATTATGTTGTTGTTGTTTATTCATTCAGTCGCTTCCGACTCTTCGTGACCTCATGGACCAGCTTCCTGTTGGCCATCGCTGCCCCCAGTTCCTTCAAGCCAGTCACTTCAAGGATATCATCCATCCATCTGGCCCTTGGTCGGCCTCTCTTCCTTTTTCCATTTTCCCCAGCATCATGATCTTTGCCAAGCTTTCCTGTCTTCTCATTATGTGGCCAAAGTACTTTATCTCCCAAAATTACAGGAGTTCCTTACTCCTAATGTAAACCCTTTGCCGCTGGAAACCATACGTATGCATTGCATCCCTTATCCCTAATGTAAACAGACAGCGTACATCTATTTGCACAAAAGCGAGCTTGGGATACTTTCTGAACTTTTAGGCTTGAGTCCTATTTGTAATTCTAACTAGAGTAAATCCACTGAGTACTGAATCAATACTTGCACAAATCCCATAGAATCAACGAGTCTACACTTGCTGGTCTCTGCTTTTCATACATCACTACCACCTTCCCTCTGATAATGTAACTTTGTATTTGGAGCATGTTCGCTTCCTAAAGGAGTTGTTTGATTTTCTGGGCTTCGCTGGGAATTTAGGCCTTAGTATTTTCTGAGAGATCTGGTGCTTCTGCCTTCTACTTTAAAACTGGACCAGAGTTCAAAGTATACACAATTTTTTTCTACACCCTATACCTATTCAAAGAGTCCATTGTTGGCAATTGCATGTCCTGGCATCTGTTAGGGAATTAATTTGCATTTATTGAGGTGGGTGGTGAAATTATCACTATAACTAGAGAAACAGCACCAATGTTTAAAATGCCACATCCATTTTTGTGGAAAAATGTTCTAATCTCTACCCCTAATTTTATACTTGTCTATATAAAGGATTTAACACAATAGGTTGTAATGGCTCCAGGATTACTGTATACATAATTTAGGAGATGCTGTTAGTTTTAGATTGTGCAAATATGTCCACATTTTGTGCAGGAAATTAAACCTTGAGGACAAGCCAACAAACCCCACTCCAGACATGTTTAACAGAAGATTGAATGAAAGTGATAATGAGTCATTACAATGCTTGAATTGGAAAGTATATATATAATGCCATTTTTCAAACAGAAGATGAAAATAAAACTCATTCTTGAACCATCTCAAGACAGAAGTTTAAGCCACACCTTTATTACGGAAGTTTGGGATACATTTTTGTAATAAATGTTTGGTTTTGAATACCCAGAGTCTAAATGTATGAACTGAGTTCTATCAGTGTCGGTGTGACTGATTTCCAATTAGGTAGCCATGATATATGTTTAAAATGCTATAATGTTTAAAGCACTCAAGATGTTGTATGTGTCATTGAATTAAAGATATTAAGATTCAATTAACAAACAATATTAATATAATGTGTTGTCGAAGGCTTTCATGGCCGGGATCACAGGGTTGTTGTATGTCTTTCGGGCTGTGTGGCCATGTTCCAGAAGCATTCTCTCCTGACGTTTCACCCACATCTATGGCAGGCATCCTCTGAGGATGCCTGCCATAGATGTGGGTGAAACATCAGGAGAGAATGCTTCTGGAACATGGCCACACAGCCCGAAAGACATACAACAACCCAATATTAATATAATATTTACAAAGAAGTAAAATGGCTCCGAGTTCTGTTGTGTTTTACTGTCTGGTAGGCTGCTTAAGGGTTGCCATAATTTAGAAATAAGTTGAAGGCACAATCATAGCAAAGACTAGCTTTTGCTATATACAGTATTTCAAAGAATCCTCCAAGGTTGAGTCAGTCACTTCAAGGATAACATCCATCCATCTTGCCCTTGGTCGGCCTCTCTTCCTTTTTCCTTCCTTTTTCCTTTCATTTTCCCCAGCATCATTATCTTTTCCAAGCTTTCATGTCTTCTCATTATGTGGCCAAAGTACTTCATCTTTGCCTTTAATATCCTTCCCTCCAGTGAGCAGATGGGCCTTATTTCCTGGAGTATGGACTGGATCTTTTTGTGGTCCAAGGCACTCTCATAATTTTCCTCCCACACCACAGCTCAAAAGCATCTATCTTCCTTCGCTCAGCCTTCCTTATGGTCCAACTCTCGCATCCATAGGTTACTACGGGGGATAACACTGCTTTAACTATGTGGACCTTCTTTGTCAGTGTGATGTCTGTACTCTTAGTATTTCATTGAGATCAGTCATTGCTCACCTCCCAAGAAGTAACGTCTTCTGATTTCCTGGGTGCAGTCCGCATCTGCAGTAATCTTCGCGCCTAATAATACAAGGCCTGTCACTGCCTCCACGTTTTCTCCCTCTATCTGCCAGTTATCAATCAATCTGGTTGCCATAATCTTGGCTTTTTTGGATGTTTAACTGCAACCCAGCTTTTGCACTTTCTTCTTTGGCTGTAGTTAGAAGCCTGCTCAGCTCCTTCTCGCTTTCAGCCATCAAAGTGGTATCATCTGCATATCTGAGATTGTTAATGTTTCTTCCAGCAATTTTAACTCCAGCCTTGGATTCATCATGCCCCGCACGTCACATGATGTATTCTGTATACAAGTTGAATAGGTAGGGTGAGAGTATACAACCCTGCCATATTCCTTTCCCAATCTTAAACCAGTCTGTTGTTCCATGGTCTATTCTTACCGTTTCTACTTGGCTGTTATACAGATTCCTCAAGAGACAGACAAGGTTAGTCTATACCTATACCTATACCACCAAGAACGTGCCACAATTTATTATGATCCACACAGTCAAAGGCTTAAGAACAGTCAATAAAACAGAAATAGATGTTTTCTGAGACTCTCCGCCTTATTCCACATTTCCTTACTGGCATGTGAAATAAGTGCTACTGTACAAAAGTTTGAGCATTCTTTAGCTCCATACCTTTTTTGGTATGGGGATATAAGTTGATTTTTCCCAGTCTGATGGCCATTCTTGTGTTTTCCATATTTGCTGGCATATGACATGCATCACCTTGACAGCATCATCTTTCAAGATTTTAAACAGTTCAGCTGGGATCCCATCGTCTCCTGCTGCCTTGTTATTAGCAATGCTTCTTAAGATCCATTCAACCTCACTCCCGCTTTTGGTCTAAAACTATTAAGCTGTTTGTGATTCCTTTATTTTTATCACTTTTAAACTTATTTATTATGCAATGCTTTTGATACGAACCTCACTCCTCAGGATGTCTGGTTCTAATTCACTCACCATACCATCAAAACTATCCTCAATATTATTATCTTTTCTATAGAGATCTTCTGTATATTCGTGCCAAGTAAATAGTGCTTACCATTACTATAGTACCAAAGCTGTCCAAAAAACAGTCCCAATTATCTGGAAAATGTGGTGACAATAGTGCCTTTCTGGGAGCTTTTTTCCTGGCTGCTGTCCCAATCCCGGATGCAAGGCACATAGGAAAAAAACACACAAATTCTTCCTCAAAAACACAAGACTAAACTGGAGGTGTTAATTTTATTGCTTCAAAACCTTAAGCAAAAGATCTGATTTCAAAGTGAATTGGGAAGAACAACGTGTGATATATCAGGACTGAAATCATGGTAAAGCTTCATTATTTCCCATGTGAAGATTCAGCCCTAAAAAAGAACAGAGAACATTTCCCCTGTTTTATCCTGGCTAGCATACTCTGTTTCAACTGCTATCTTTAACTAACAAGCATTTCCAAGAATTGAGACAAACTTGCTGATAGCAGTTTTTTTAGAGATGACTCAGAAGTTCATCTTTCCCTTTGGAATAAGTCATGGTTGAATAAGATTTGGTTCCACCTCCTATTTTGAAAGACTCTGATACATCTTGTACCCTGCAGCCCAAGACTCAGCAACTAAGTTACAGTCATGTGCAGCTGGGCCTTTTCTATGAACAGCTGCAGAATAGTTTAAGCCTCCACAGACTTGCTTTCCATAAATGAAGATGAACCTCGGTTGCAGATAAGAGTTGACTGGAATAGAGCGAAAGACTGAATTAAGCTGGTTAATATCAAAGATGTGCCCTGAAGTCAGTGGAACTAATGAGAAATGAGCCCTTTGAAAAAAGAAGCCAGGTGCAATAATTTTGAAATGCTGAATACACCAATGTTTTTTTTCCCTATAGTTTTTCATCAACAGTGTTTCCCCCTCCTCTTGTATGTAATCCTTTGCCACATAAGACTTTCATGTCAGGACCATTTTGTACTTAACTGACTGTCTTCTTAAAGATACTTTATAAGCACTTAAGAGGTATTTGAAATAATGCCCTCCACAATCAAGCAAATTGAAACATAATCCATGCAATCATTGCAATCCATGCTCCTGGTCAGTTGAAAGACAGATGAAAGAGTCTGTGCTGGATAAGGTTACCCTCCCTGTGAAATCTCAGGCTTGCAGCTTGCGTGGTCGCTTTCCTAGACTTAACCCTGAGCCTGGATGCCCAGGTTTAAGTGGTGGCCAAAAGTGCATTTGTAAACTTATGACTAGTGTGCTAGCTGTGCCTGTTCCTTATGAAGCCAGATCTGGCTAGAAAAGGTAAATGTTTTCCCCTGACATTAAGTCTATCGTACCCGATTCTGGGGGTTGATGCTCATCTCCATTTCGAAGCCAAAGAGCCAGTGTTGTCTTTAAATACCTCCAAGTTCATGTGGCCAGCATGACTGCGTAGAGCGCTGTTACCTTCCCGTTAGAGTGGTACCTATTTATCTACTCACATTTGCATGTTTTCAAACTGCTAGGTTGGCAGAAGCTGGGGCTAACAGTGAGAGCTCACCCCTCTCCCCAGATCCGAACCGCTGACCTTCTGGTCAGCAAGTTCAGCAGCTCAGCGGTTTAATCGATCTGGCTATAGTAACAGGCAATTACATCATAATTGGACTACTGCAATGTACTTTGTGTGAGAATACCTTTGGAAACTGTTTCTCAACTTCAGAGGATCCAAAAATCTGTTGCCAGAATGCTGACTGGAAATATATGGATCCCTTGCTAATACAGCTTCTCTGGCTACCACTTTCTTTCTTGGCACAATTCAAAGTGTTGGTTATGCTATAGAGCACTATACAACTTAGATCAAGAATATCTGAAAGATATCTTTAAAGAGAATCATAACATGCACAGGGAAAGGTTTTCTCTCATTCCTGCTACCATCAGAAAGCTCACTTGTTGAAGAGACAGGAGAGCCTTTTAAGCAGCTATCCCAACCAGGCTTTTAAGCAGCTATCCCAACCGGGGCCGGGCTGTGGCGCAGCTGGCTAGTAACCAGCTGCTATAAATCACTACTGACCGAGAGGTCATGAGTTCGAAGCCCGGGTCGGGTTAAGCCTCCGACCATTAATAGCCCCGGCTTGCTGTTGACCTATGCAGCCCCAAAAGACAGTTGCACCTGTCAATTAGGGAAATTTAGGGACGCTTTATGCGGGAGGCTAATTTACAACACCATAAAACTGCCAGCAAAACACGAGGAAAGGAATGCGGAAGTACAGCCACTACTGGACGGTGAAGCAACAGCTGTGGCCGGAATCGTGAAGCTGGAAAAATATTAAAAAATGCCTCTGAGTCTGTCTAATGTATGTTGTTTGTCTGTTGGCATTGAATGTTTGCCATATATGTGTTCATTGTAATCCGCCCTGAGTCCCCTTCGGGGTGAGAAGGGCGGAATATAAATACTGTAAATAAATAAATAAATAAAACCTTTGGAATTGTGATGACTCATGGGCCTTGTAGTCCTGCTCATGACATTGTAATGCCTGATGAGGAAGAAAACTTGGGTTTTTTACCTTCCCAGTCAGAACTGGAATCTTCTCAGCCAGATCTTTCCCAGGCAGATCTGGGAACCTTGCACCTGCAAGAAAGTTGTGTCCCAGAAGTATGTCAAACAAACCCTGAGCCTACATCTCCCGTGTTCTCTCGCCATGAGTTTTGTAAACAACAGAGGGGTTTGGAAGCAGCTTCGCGCAGGAGTGCGAGGATAGCAGCTAAGAATGTACCCAATTAAGTCTGCTTTTCGTGAGAATCTTTAAGGAGTCAGACATCTGGTCTCAGAGTTTAGCTTTCGTTTCTGGTTCCCAGAGAACTGCTTTGGCGGGAAAGTTAGACTCTATATAGGTGTTTTACCCGCGTAGTAACTTCGCGGAGTCAATTCGTCAGCCTCCGGAGCGAGTTGTGTCTGGACAGCGCGCTCCGATTCAAGCCTCGTTCCTGCTCAAGCCTTGCCTTGTTTCCAGCCTCCGCTCCTGTTTCCCAGCCTTTGTTTACCAACGGATCTTGCCTTGTTTCCCAGGACTAACCCTTGCCTTGTTTCACGGATTTTACCAAGTTATTCCACGGACCTTGTTCTTGTTCCTCGTTACCTTGTTCCACGTTTCAAGCCTTGTTTCAAGTATCAAGTTATTTCCTAGCCTTGCTCAAGTTCATGGACTAAAGGACCTTGTCATCTCCCCTCACTTTGCTTGGCAAAGTGAGTGTTTCGGTTATTGGATTACAACTTTGGACCTTAATATTTCATATTGGACATTGTTTCTTTGGACTAATTTTGACCTTTCCTGAAAGGTCTGCTTCTGGACTAACTTTTACATTTGTTTTTACTAACTTTATATATTTCCTTAATAAAGATATTAGATAGAATCTGGCCTCTGCGTATGGTTATTGGTGCTCTGTAGCCTGGGTCGTGACAGGTTGACTCCGCCACCCTAAGCACCAATTAACCTCAGCCAGAATGTCTACCGGAACCGTACCTGGGCCGAGCGGCCAGCCGATTACCTACACCATCGACAAGGATGAGGTGGACCGAATCCGTGATAAGCTCAATGCACAGGATGGGGAAATAAAGGGTTTGAAGGAACGCGGAATCCGTCTTCCGGCCATGGCGTTGCCAACCAAGTTTACTGGAGAAGCTTCTAAGGTTCATGTTTTCCGTCGCCAATGCCAAGCTTATCTAGAGGCCCGTGATGCCGAGTTTCCCCAGGAAGACATCAAGGTGGCGTGGATTTACAGTCTCCTAGACGGGCCAGCGGCTAACTGGGCGACGGCTCTGTTCGACCAAGCCTCCCCACATCTAAGGTCAGCGCAACATTTCTTGGACCACCTTAAGGCGACCTGGGGAATCGAGGACAATTTGGAGGCCGCCGGGCACAAACTCCGCCGCCTCTTCCAAGGAGACAGACCCATGTCTCAGTACATAGCCGAGTTCCGAGTGCTGGCCCACAACACCGGCTGGAACGATGTTGCCCTCAGAGGACAATTTCGGGAGGGTCTCAACATTGAAATGCTGGAGGAAATCTCCAAGGTGGATCCTCCCCAAACGCTGGAAGCACTCATCGATCAATGTTTACGGGCTGAAGTCATGATTGCCAACAGAAAACAGTGGGTCCGAGGCCAGAGCGGTAGAGCTGGGGCAAAACCCTCCGCTCCCGCCAGCGTTCAGCCGCGTCCAGTGTGGAGACCCCCACCACCATCCCCATACCCCAGAGGGAGCGAGGAGGTGCCGATGCAGTTGGGCAATGTGCGTCCCAGATTAGATGCCGCCGAGAAGGCCCGCCGCCAACGCCTAAATCTCTGCTGGTATTGCGGGAATGGGGGCCACTTCGCCAGAGAGTGCCCAGCCAAAGGGAAGCCCGCCGCCCGTCTTGCGGCGGCGTCCTCCACGGAGACGAAGGCGTCTGAGGCGGCTGGCACACAGCCGGCGGGGGAAGCCAACGACCGGGCGTAGAGAGGCTCGCCAACCCGGTCAAGAAACCCATTCAAGAGCCGCCAACCGGGGTCCTGTTCCTTCTAGTGGTCACCTTATGGTCAGCAAAAAGGGGACCCGTCATGATCCACGCCATGATAGACTCAGGAGCTACCAACAATTTCATTGATAGAGAGTATGCCAACTCTCTGGGATTACAATATCATGACTTCAAGAATGCCCGTGTGGTGCAAGCCATTGATGGTCGCCCTCTCAAGACGGGCCCCGTAAGCCAGTGGTCGGAACCCACCAGGATGTGGATAAGGGAACATATGGAAGAGATTTCCTTCTTTGTTACTGAGGTTCCCCATTTCCCTGTGATTTTGGGGATTCCATGGCTGACACTTCACGACCCAAGCATCTCCTGGTCCAACAGAGAACTGCAGTTTGCTTCAAAGTACTGCCAAAATCATTGCCTCGTAGCCAAGGTCTGCCATGCCACAGACACCGAGCCCATTATCACCTTGCCAAAGAAGTACTCCGAGTATTGGGATGTATTCAGTGAAAAAGAAGCCGAAAGGTTACCCTCACATAGACCTTATGACTGTGCCATTGACTTGGTGGAGGGGGCCCCGATCCCGCGAGGGCATCTCTACTCCCTGACTGAACCAGAGCAAGAAGCTCTCAGGGAATTCATAGAGACAAACCTTCGCAAGGGATTCATCAGACCCTCTCAATCCCCAGCCGCCTCCCCAGTGATGTTTGTGAAGAAGAAGTCAGGGGAATTACGCTTGGTGGTGGACTACAGAGCATTGAATAATATCACCAAGCGGAACAGCTACCCCCTGCCCTTAATCTCGGATCTACTAGACCGACTTCGAGGAGCCAAGGTTTACACCAAGCTGGATCTTCGGGGAGCTTACAACTTAGTTCGCATCAGAGAAGGGGACGAGTGGAAGACCGCCTTCCAGACTAAATTCGGATTATTCGAGTCCCGAGTTATGAATTATGGATTATGCGGAGCTCCCGCAACGTTCCAGCATTTTGTCAATGACATTTTCCAGGACTATCTAGATAGGTTCTTGATAATCTACCTGGACGATTTTTTGGTGTTTTCTAGATCACAATCAGAACATGAGAACCACGTCAAAATGGTGTTACAACGATTGCGGGATCATGGACTTTATGCCAAGCTGGAAAAATGCGCTTTTGATCTACAAGAGGTAGATTTCCTTGGATACCGTATCTCGCCTCTAGGGCTCTCCATGGATCCAGCCAAGGTTTCCGCAGTATTGGAATGGCGGGCGCCAACTAACAAGAAGGAGGTGCAGCGATTCTTGGGGTTCGCGAACTACTACCGCAAGTTCATTCCAGATTTTGCCCGCTGGTCTGACCCAATCACTAGCTGCATCCGTGGAAAACGGCCCTTCCGCTGGACTGATCAAGCAGAGAAAGGGTTCCAGCAACTAAAGAAATTGTTCACATCCCAGCCAATCCTTCAGCATCCAGATCCTGAAACCCTTTTTGTGGTGCAAGCGGACGCCTCTGATGTGGCAATTGGGGCTGTGCTCCTACAACCGGTGGGAGATCACCTTCATCCTTGTGCTTATTATTCTCGTCAACTAACCGCACCAGAGAGGAACTATACCATTTGGGAAAAAGAACTATTAGCCATAAAGGCAGCTTTTGAAACTTGGAGACATTGGCTAGAAGGGGCCAAATTTCCCATTGAAGTCCACACTGATCATCGGAATCTAGAACATCTAAGAACTGCCCGCAAGCTAAATCAAAGGCAGCAACGTTGGGCTTTATTCTTTGAACGTTTCAACTTCCAGATTCATTATGTGACCCCAGCCCAAACCAAGCAAGCAGACGCCCTGTCACGTAAACCGGAATACGCTGCAGGACGCAAGGAGACCTTTGAATCCCAACTACTACAACCCGAGAACTTTGCCACGCTCACAGTGGGGAACACCAAATCCACTCCCATTGATTCAACTCCCCCTAATCCAGGGCCCATCTGTGCTCAAGAAATCAGGGCTAGTCAGCAAGCAGATGCCTGGGCGCAGGACCAACTTCGTCAAGGTCTGCACTTTCCCTTTTCGCTTAAAGATGGACTGCTTTGCTATAGAAATCATGTTTATATCCCACCCGGACCGGGCAGGGAAAAAGTACTTCGTCTGTGTCATGACTGCAAACCAGCAGGGCATTTCGGACTATTTAAAACCATCATTTGATCCTAAGAGATTTCTGGTGGCCCAAGATCCGCAAGGATGTGGAAAAATATGTTAACACCTGCCCAGTATGCCAGCGCTCCAAGATAAGAAGGGAGAAGCCCTCAGGGCTTCTACACCCCCTTCCTAACCCATCTCGCCCATGGGAAATAATTTCTGCGGATTTTATCACTGACTTACCACCTTCCTGTGGATTCACCACGATCCTAGTGGTGGTGGACCTTTTCACCAAGTTAGCCCATTTCATTCCCTGTGAAGGTCTTCCCACGGCCCAAGAGACTGCAGATTTATTCCTCCAACATGTTTTCAGACTACATGGATTGCCCAAGAGTTTGGTCACAGACCGTGGATCCCAATTCACCTCACGTTTCTGGAAGGCACTACAAAAACTATTGGGCATAGACTCTCGTTTATCTTCAGCTCATCACCCCCAAACGGATGGGCAAACGGAGCGCACCAATGCCACTTTGGAACAGTACCTTCGCTGTTATGTAAACTACCAACAGGACAATTGGGCTTCTCTGTTACCACTGTCGGAATTTGCCTACAACAATGGAGTCCAGGCTTCTACAAAAGAAACGCCGTTCTTTGCAAACTACGGCTTCCATCCACGTTTCTTTCCCCCTGTCATTGAAACTTCAGAAGTTCCCGCAGCAGAAGATTGGCTGCAGGAACTCACAGCGGTGCAACAACTTTTGCTCCAGCAACTGGAACAAGCCAAGGAGGACTATAAACGTCACGCGGACAAACATCGCCAGCCGGGCCCCGAAATCAAGGTAGGAGATCGGGTTTTTCTGTCCACTCGCTTTTTGCCCTCCCACCGCCCTTGCCGGAAGTTAGATGCCCGTTTCATTGGCCCCTATCCAGTGGTGGCGCAATTAAACCCCGTGACTTTCAAACTCCAACTTCCACGTTCAATGCGCATTCACCCAGTGTTTCACCGCTCCCTGCTCCTTCCGGCGGATGGTGTGCGGCCAGATGTACACCGGCCGGCCCCCGTCCCTATTTTGGTGGATGGGGAGGACGAGTTCGAGGTTCAGGACATTTTAGATTCTCGCTTTCACCGCCGCCGCCTGCAATATCTCATTGACTGGGTGGGTTTTGGCCCTGAGGAACGCTCTTGGGAAGACGCCTCCACAGTCCATGCTCCTGATCTAACCCGTCGCTTTCATCAAACCTATCCCGCCAAGCCACGACCTCGCGCCTCGGGGAGAGAGTCCCAGTTTGGGAGGGGCCTTGAGGAGGGGGATAGTGTGATGACTCATGGGCCTTGTAGTCCTGCTCATGACATTGTAATGCCTGATGAGGAAGAAAACTTGGGTTTTTTACCTTCCCAGTCAGAACTGGAATCTTCTCAGCCAGATCTTTCCCAGGCAGATCTGGGAACCTTGCACCTGCAAGAAAGTTGTGTCCCAGAAGTATGTCAAACAAACCCTGAGCCTACATCTCCCGTGTTCTCTCGCCATGAGTTTTGTAAACAACAGAGGGGTTTGGAAGCAGCTTCGCGCAGGAGTGCGAGGATAGCAGCTAAGAATGTACCCAATTAAGTCTGCTTTTCGTGAGAATCTTTAAGGAGTCAGACATCTGGTCTCAGAGTTTAGCTTTCGTTTCTGGTTCCCAGAGAACTGCTTTGGCGGGAAAGTTAGACTCTATATAGGTGTTTTACCCGCGTAGTAACTTCGCGGAGTCAATTCGTCAGCCTCCGGAGCGAGTTGTGTCTGGACAGCGCGCTCCGATTCAAGCCTCGTTCCTGCTCAAGCCTTGCCTTGTTTCCAGCCTCCGCTCCTGTTTCCCAGCCTTTGTTTACCAACGGATCTTGCCTTGTTTCCCAGGACTAACCCTTGCCTTGTTTCACGGATTTTACCAAGTTATTCCACGGACCTTGTTCTTGTTCCTCGTTACCTTGTTCCACGTTTCAAGCCTTGTTTCAAGTATCAAGTTATTTCCTAGCCTTGCTCAAGTTCATGGACTAAAGGACCTTGTCATCTCCCCTCACTTTGCTTGGCAAAGTGAGTGTTTCGGTTATTGGATTACAACTTTGGACCTTAATATTTCATATTGGACATTGTTTCTTTGGACTAATTTTGACCTTTCCTGAAAGGTCTGCTTCTGGACTAACTTTTACATTTGTTTTTACTAACTTTATATATTTCCTTAATAAAGATATTAGATAGAATCTGGCCTCTGCGTATGGTTATTGGTGCTCTGTAGCCTGGGTCGTGACAGGAATCCCTTTCTCCAGGAGGCTAGACCAATCCCATCCTTTCACCAGCAGACAAAGGCCTTTTGCTTAAGTGATCTTTTCATGTTTACAGGGAGGCTAATTATGGGATGTGCTTTATTTTTAACTCTTGTATGTTAAAAGAACAAATAAATGGGTTCTAAAACAAAACCTGAATTTCCACCGGAGACTGTCATACTTTGGCCATATCATGAGAAGAAATGACTCACTAACAAAGACAATAATGCTTGCTATGGTAGAAGGTAGTAGGAAAAGAAGACGACTGCGTTCCAGATGGATAGACCCAGTCAAGGAATCCATAACCCTGGGTCTACAAGACCTGGGCAGAGCTGTTGATGACTTGAAGATCTTGAAGAAGTTTTTGTGGACAACAGGTTGAACATGAGCCAACAGTGTGATGCAGCAAGAGATATTAACACACTGGAAGGGGTCCAGAGGAGGGCAACCACAATGATAAAAGGTCTGGAGACCATACCCTATGAGAAGCATCTTAAAGAGCTGGCTATGTTTAGCTTACAGAAGAGAAGGTTGAGGGATACATGATCGCCATGTATAAATAAATATGTGAATCATAGAATCATAGAATCATAGAATAGTAGAGTTGGAAGAGACCTCAAGGGCCATCTAGTCCAACCCCCCGCTAAGAAGCAGGAAATCGCATTCAAAGCACCCCCGACAGATGGCCATCCAGCCTCTGCTTAAAAGCCTCCAAAGAAGGAGCCTCCACCACAGTCCGGGGGAGAGAGTTCCACTGCCGAACAGCCCTCACAGTGAGGAAGTTCTTCCTGATGTTCAGGTGGAATCTCCTTTCCTGTAGTTTGAAGCCATTGTTCCGTGTCCTAGTCTGCAGGGCAGCAGAAAATAAGCTTGCTCCCTCCTCCCTATGACTTCCCCTCACATATTTGTACATGGCTATCATGTCTCCTCTCAGCCTTCTCTTCTGCAGGCTAAACATGCCCAGCTCTTTAAGCCTCTCCTCATAGGGCTTGTTCTCCAGACCCTTAATCATTTTAGTTGCCCTCCTCTGGACGCTTTCCAGCTTGTCAGCATCTCCCTTCATCTGCGGTGCCCAAAACTGGACACAGTATTCCAGGTGTGGTCTGACCAAGGCAGAATAGAGGGGGAGCATGACTTCCCTGGATCTAGACGTTATTCCCCTATTGATGCAGGCCAAAATCCCATTGGCTTTTTTAGCTGCCGCATCACATTGTAGGCTCATGTTTAACTTGTTGTCCACGAGGACTCCAAGATCTTTTTCGCACACACTGCTGTCAAGCCAGGCGTCCCCCATTCTGTATCTTTGATTTCCATTTTTTCTGCCGAAGTGAAGTATCTTGCATTTGTCCCTGTTGAACTTCATTTTGTTAGTTTCGGCCCATCTCTCTAGTCTGTCAAGATCGTTTTGAATTCTGCTCCTGTCTTCTGGAGTGTTAGCTATCCCTCCGAGTTTGGTGTCATCTGCAAACTTGATGATCGTGCCTTCTAACCCTTCGTCTAAGTCGTTAATAAAGATGTTGAACAGAACCGGGCCCAGGACGGAGCCCTGCGGCACTCCACTTGTCACTTCTTTCCATGATGAAGACGACGCATTGGTGAGCACCCTTTGGGTTCGTTCGCTTAGCCAATTACAGATCCACCTAACCGTAGTTTTGTCTAGCCCACATTTTACTAGTTTGTTTGCCAGAAGGTCGTGGGGGACTTTGTCGAAGGCCTTACTGAAATCTAGATATGCTACATCCACGGCATTCCCTGTATCGACCCAACTCGTAACTCTATCGAAAAAAGAGATCAGATTAGTCTGGCATGACTTGTTTTTGGTAAATCCGTGTTGACTATTAGCAATGACCGCATTTGTTTCTAAGTGTTTGCAGACCACTTCCTTAATGATCTTTTCCAGAATCTTGCCTGGTATTGATGTGAGGCTGACCGGACGGTAATTGTTTGGGTCGTTCTTTTTTCCCTTCTTGAAGATAGGGACCACATTCGCCCTCCTCCAATCTGCTGGGACTTCTCCTGTTCTCCAAGAACTCTCGAAGATGATTGCCAGTGGTTCTGAAATAACTTCCGCTAGTTCCTTCAATACTCTTGGATGTAGCTGATCTGGCCCTGGGGACTTGAATTCGTTTAGAGTGGCCAGGTGTTCCTGGACAACTTGTTTCCCTATTTGGGGTTGGATTTCCCCCAATCCTTCGTCCATTCCATGTTGCTGAGGTTGAAGATGGCTTTCTTTTTGTGAGAAGACCGAGGCAAAGAAGGCATTAAGCAGTTCTGCCTTTTCCCTATCCCCTGTCACCATCACCCCATCTACTCCTTGCAGTGGCCCTATCGCCTCCTTTTTCTTCCTTTTTCTACCAACATAAGCAAAAAAACCTTTTTTGTTGTTTTTTATGTCCCTGGCAAGCCTGAGCTCATTTTGCGCTTTAGCCTTGCGAACCTTTTCCCTACAGGAGTTGGCTATACGTTTGAATTCTTCTTTGGTGATTTCTCCCCTTTTCCACTTCTTGTGCATGTCACTTTTGAGCTTTAGCTCAGTTAGAAGTTCTTTGGACATCCATTCTGGCTTCTTTGCACTTGTCTTATTTTTCTTCTTTGTTGGCACTGTTTGCATTTGCGCCTTGTGTATTTCACTTTTGAAAAACTCCCATCCATCCTTAACTCCCTTGTTTTTTAATATCGGCGTCCATGGAATGCCGCTCAGTAATTCCTTCATTTTTTGGAAGTCAGCTCTCTTAAAGTCCAGAATGCGTGTTTGACTTGTCTTAGTTTCAGCATTCCTTTGTATTGCAAACTGCAGGAGCACATGGTCACTTGCCCCTAAGGATCCAACCACTTCAACTGTATTGATCAGGTCTTCCACATTTGTTAAGATTAGATCAAGAGTTGCTGATCCCCTTGTTGCCTCTTCTACCTTCTGGACCATAAAATTATCTGCAAGGCAAGTGAGGAATTTGTTGGACTTTGTACTCTTGGCTGAGTTTGTTTTCCAGCAGATATCGGGATAATTGAAATCGCCCATGACTACTATATCTCTTCTTTGTGCCTGTTTGGTCAGCTGTTGACAGAAGGCTTCATCAAGTCCTTCATCCTGACTCGGAGGTCTGTAGTAGACACCCACGACAAGATCTTTTTGAGTCCCGGTTCCCTTGATTCTTATCCAGATGCTTTCAAGCTGGTTTCCCGGATTACAGTCTTGCATTTCTTCTGCAACGTAACTGTTTTTGACATATAAAGCTACTCCCCCTCCTCTCCCCTTTGTTCTATTTATGTGAAAGAGGTTATAGCCCTCAATGGTTAAATTCCAGTGATGGGAGTCATCCCACCAGGTTTCAGTGATGCCTATGACATCGTATGTGTGGTGCTGTGCTAGGAGTTGGAGTTCGTCTTGCTTATTTCCCATGCTCTGAGCATTAGTGTAAAGACATGTAAGCCCCTGTGACCTCCCCTCGAACTGTTTATTTGGGATTATTGTGCTCTCTGTACTTGGTCCTTGCTGTGTTTGTGCAGCCCTCCGTTTAGCCTTACGGCGGTTCCCTGTGGTCGTGGGTAATATAGTGTTCGCCAGGCTGTTGTTCCCCTCCCCCAGTGGATTTAGTTTAAAGTGCGCCTGATGAGGTTTGTGAGTCTGTGTGCAAAAAGATGTTTTCCTACTTGTGTGAAAGGGTCTCATAAGGCAGAGGGAGCAGACTTGTTTTCTGCTGCCCTGGAGACTAGGACTCAGAGCAATGGGTTCAAATTACAAAAAAGGAGATTCCACCTGAACATTAGGAAGATCTTCCTGATAGTAAGAGTTCAGCAATGGAACTCTCTGCCTTGGAGTGTGTTGGAAGCTCTTTCCTTGGAGGCTTTTAAACAGAGGCTGGGTGGTCATTTGCTGGGAGTGCTTTGATTGTGCTTTTCCTGCATGGCAAGGAGTTGGACTAGATGCCCTATATGGCCTCTTCCAACTTTATTATTCTATGACTATGGTTACATACTTAAATATCTCTCTCCAAAAATAATGGCATAAACCTTACACTTTACTTAAAACATGTAAAATCCATCTCTATTCTAATGTAATAGTTAGGTGCACAGAATTTATAGTCCTATTACAATATTTATCATCTCCAAAAGTGCCTTAGGGGATTTGGGTTAAATAAAAACAATGGCCAAAGTCCCAAACAATTTTGGTATTTAAGAAATGAAATGACAATATTAAAACAACTTGGATTTTTAACAGTAGCTTGAGAAGTTTTACATTATTTTATAAGAAATGCATACTATGAGATCCAATTTCTAGTGAAACAGACTAGTAACCAGATACAATTTTATTATTCATTTGCACAAAGTCTGGCTATAAAGTGAAGGCAACAAAGCCATTAAAGCATGCTGTTTCATCATGATTTACAGCCCCAGACACAGTCCTTCACCATCTTCTGGGGCCAATCTCTGGAGCCATTTGCAATCTCAAGATTAATTTCACTGGAAAGGTTGCATAGTTACAGAGTAGACTGCATTCCTTTCCTTTTAAGGGGATGCTGGTCTGCCCTTATTTTTTTAATTGCTGGAAAATATGTGAAGGCTAGTGTTCAGTACTTGCACTAAAGGAGGTACTTTACATCAATCATGTTGCTCATAGATGAAAGGATCTAGACATTCACTGCATGATCTAAATGGCATTTTGCATTTCTTAATTTCCTTGTGTTTATTATTACTATTCATAAGTATATTGAACTGGCTCCCTTTGAAAGAAATGTATAGTTTATATCTCTGGAAAAAGACATTTTCACATTGGGTGAAGCCCAGAAAATCAAACAATCCCTTTAGGAAGCCAACTTGCTCCAAATACAAGGTTACATTATCAGCGAGACGGTGGTGGTGATGTATGAAAAACAGAGACCTCCATGACTCAGGGAGGTGATGAACTGACAGGCAGATGGAGCCCGTTATCTTAACTTCTCAGTCCAAGTTTTCCTGTAAAACTAGCTGAAGGGGAGAGGGCTTTTAAGCAAGTGCGAGACAAAGAAAGCAAGAAAAAAACTGGGAGGAGGAAACTGAAGAACAGACGGCCAATGCATGAGATGTTTCTTGCTTTCTAAAGTGCATGACTGAAAAGTCTGCAACGTTGGAAAGTTGCAGACTTCACCAATTCTGTGGCAACTCTCTGAAGTCTCCTGAATTGCCACTATCAAGGAGAACTTATTGATGCTATTTATCTATTGAGCCTAGAAACATTCATTTGGAAAAACAGGATGTTTCAGAGCCTGGTTCGGCATGCGACCTCAGCGTATCGACCGCTCCCCACGCACCTGCCAGGGGAGCCAGGAGCAAAGTATACCGGCAAGATGGTCCATGAAACCCAACTCAGCTGCTTCTATAGTCCACCTGGAGGTAAGCGGCCCAAAGTGGCATGATGGGTATAGCTTTATAAAAATAAACCTGGATTTTATGCTATATAAACATATTTTATAAATACTTGAGTAACTGATAAGGTATTCCAACCCCCTGCTGAAAAATTTGCAACATACAGATCTATGGAATTGTTTCTTAAATACTTCATGCCTAGCATTTCTGTCTAGATTAGATATGAAAGTAAATTTCTCTGGAATGGGGGAGAGATTGATCTAGAATACCGTATTAATGAACAAAGTTCATGAGCAGGGAATGTACTAGCTTGAGAGAATATTGCAATATATAAAAATGTTAAATTTTATTTATTATGCAGAACCTCTGAAAGACAATTTGATACACTGAGGACTGGTGTATATGGACTACAATTCATATCAGATACCATTTAATTTGTGCATTTTAACTTGTCATTATCTTCAACCTAAACATTGTTATACTACATAATTTTGTTTCCACTGTTGAAAATAACCTGGCTATTCTTTTACCAAACCTAATGCTCTGCACTCCCAGATCTCAAAGATTCAGTTTTCTAACATGCATTAAAAAAAAATCTCGCCCCACTGAAATCAAAGTGGTTTATGTGAGTACCTTGCCAAAGGTCTTGTAGCATTTTGAAACTGACTTCTAGATATTAACCCTGATTGAGTTTTTAATGGTCTAATATCTCATTTTTGAAAAGTTTTTAAGTCTTCTGGAATTTCCATTTTATCTGTTTGGATAGAATTAGAACCTATTTTGATGAGTATTCTCTAACACTATGGAACAGGGATAGTAAACAATCTAACTTTTCCTCAGTCTTAACTACTACCAGCTACTTGGTCTTTCTTATCACAACAAAATCTAGGATTCCTGCAGTGGGTAGAATGCACTTAATAACAACTATCCAAACCAGAGTAGTTTGCTACATATGTTGAGAAATCCAAAAAGGAACAATCTGATATATGATAATACATTTTGTTTAGTTTTATGGATGCCATTCATATCTCCAACGCACAAGAAGTGCTCATAGTATCTATCCACTTTCACTTGTCTTAGATTCTTCCCACGTCCAATTGCAATGCCATCAACCCTCACTGTTGACAGTCCACATAGCAATGCTATCTTAGGCACTTCAGTCCATCTCCTCTCACGTGGCATTGTTCTGACTTGATATGATATTTAACATTAATTAAAGCAATATTGTAACCTGTTACAGTTTTGTTTTACTTCTGTATGCATGGTTGGTGATGTTTACTTGTACATTTCCAGGAGAAGCAAAGTAGATAATCCCATAAATTATTTGAATCATTTGAAGTAATCACTTTTTCCACTATATACGTTACTATATACATAACCTAGTCTACATATAAGCAAACAAAACTGCCTTGGAGTAAGTCAGATTGCAGGCTTATATAACTTAGTTGCTGACAGGAAGCAATTCTACAAAAAACTAAATAATTAGGAAATGAATTGATCCTGGATTCTCAAGTGGCAACAGCGGAAATAGAACTTTTAAGAAAACTTTGCTGCTTTGCCTTTTTTTCTGAAAAAGTGAGTTCTAACCACATGTCATGGTCACATCCAGATTAGATTACTGAAACAAAACAACCTTGGAAGAGTGCTTGGAAAATTCAGCTAAAGCAGAATGTAGCGGCTACAATGCCACTTGAAGCCTACTGATTTGATCACTGGTTTTGCTGCTGATCCATTCCAAGCTCAGTTTGAAGTGCTAGATCTGACCTTTAAAGCCCAAAGTGGTTTGGAAATGAGATATATTAAGAACTATGTACGTAATCACAACTTCAGTTAGAGCCTTGTTCCTTCTATCAGTAAACAAGAAAAAAACGTGCAAATAAATGGGAGTAGTCCCTATTACTGGTAGCATACAGTCTATAGCAGTGGTTCTCAACCTGTGAGTCCCCAGGTGTTTTGGCCTACAACTCCCAGAAATTCCAACAAGTTTACCAGCTATTAGGATTTCTGGGAGTTGAAGGCCAAAACATCTGGGAACCACTGGTCTATAGTATACCAGATAATCAACCTATGTATATTTAGATGCTAGAGAATGACATCCCCTAAGAATCTGTTAAAAATATGGATCAATTGGCAAACTTTGGCTTCTTTGAAAAAATGTCAGCACCTGTTCATTTTTAATGGAACAAATATTAAACTGGCACCATTAAAAATAAGTTGAATTAAAATAATAAGCAAAATTATCAATTTCAACCCAAACAATGCTGGTAAATTTTCTAATAATTAAAACTAGGTATGTAGCAGTAGGGATGTGTTCTCAAAACCTAAATGTTGACCACTACCAGTCTACTCTTACATTTGGAGGAAAGTTTTGAGATGGTTTAGGTTTCACATGATGAATGATGAGGTTATTCAATGTAAAAGGTAAAGGTTTTCCTCTGACGTTAAGTCTAGTCGTGTCCAACTCTGGGGGTTGGTGCTCATCTCCATTTCTAAGTCGAAGAGCCGGCGTTGTCCGTAGACACCTCCAAGGTCATGTGGTCGGCATGACTGCATGGAGCGCCGTTACCTTCCTGCTGGAGCGGTACATATTCATCTACTCACATTTGCATTCAATATTCCATATTAAAAAAAACATACCCTCAAATATGTCCCATAATCCTCTGCAAGGCATTAGCTACATAACAAATATACATTAAGGCATTCCATAAGTAAATTTGAATCTAGCTAATCCAGAACAACTTTTGGAAAAATTTATACTCTGTGAAACACTCTTCCTAAACATACAGTTGCTTAAACCAAACTGAAGACATTTCCTATTTAAATAAATTATATATTAGTTACTAACGACCTCATCAGACAAGATAATTTTTGGCAGCGTGCACCAGTTCCTCTTTACTTTTGCGATGTAGCCTGCCTGCTCCCATCCCATGATGTACAGCTACTTCTGGCTGGGCTCTGTCATAAAAGAAAAGAGGAACTGGTGCATACCACTGCCATGACAACATGGGAAACTTTCCATGTTACATTGGTAACAATGGAAGTAAGTCAGACAGCGGATGCTTCCCCACATGAGATGGACTTTTTTGTAAGTCAGGCGATGTGGGCCATGGGGGGACTGGTCCCCCCCCAGGGCACCACCAGGTTTGCCACAATCCATGTCAATTCTGGCAGCTAGTATGATGAGGTTGTTGTTCTAGAATACATCCCTTTACACTGTGCAGCTACTCTATCTCCCAACCAAAGCATTTAGTTCACAGCTCTTACAAATAGCTATAAATTTCTTTGAATACTTACAGCTATGCATGTACAATGAAATCAATCTGGTTTCAAAGTTTGCTGAACAGAATGTTGCTGTTATCAACACAGTTCAAAGGTTTTCATTTGGCTGTTCAAGTCCTCCTACTTGATTTTCAAATTTCTGTCATCAATAGAATTTTGTTTATATGTAACAGTTACTTGTATATTATATAAAATAACTTAACCAGCATAAAATTGCAGACAAAATATGTTACTCAAAAGCATACATAACAAAAAATAGTTTATAGTTATTTATGGAATTCGAGCACTTGCTAACTTAACGATAGTGCATTAGAAGGTAATTTTCTTACATAAACCCCTAATTTTGCTTCCAGAATATGGTAAGTTAGACCAACCAAATAGCTATTATTAAATTTACTCATGCTTACAGATGGGATCATGAGTGTATTTGCTCCTAGAATAACACTTCTTTTGACTAAGTATCTGCATTGCAATGGGAAAAAAATACTCAGTTGAAGGTAAACATAAAGCTATGTATAGGAAATAATTCAAAACAAAGAGAAACACCATTGCTACATTTTGACAATTCCATTTCATTGTATTAAATTAAGATTTGAATGAGCCTTCACTTTTCTTTCAGGAAACCATGTTTTGTTTTGAAATTTTCAGGGAAACTTGAGATCTCCTAAATTGATTGCTTATACCATAACTGGATTGCATGCATGAGCAAAAGACCCATTTTTATTTCTGTTTAATAAGCAGTGATATAATTATCCAATCCAGGCCACTGTGTGAAGATGAACTAAAATAGACAGCATACATACAGGGAGCAAAGAAGTGGTGTGTGATGATTATTAACTACATGCAAAAAATTACACATAGTACATTTCCATTGGGATAATTCACTGCACACTTTGTTCTACTAAAACCAAAGGAAATCTGTAAGTGCTTCAATTTTAAACTAGGAGGTGCTGTTATTTCAATGCATTACCTAATTTGGAGTAACTTATCTCATCATAATAAAACATAGTTAAATAAAAAGTATGAATCATATACTCTACAGAGAAAACTGAAGAAATAAGAACACTTTTTTATTTTGTGTCAAAAGCATTGCTTAAATAAATAAGTTTAAAACTGATTAAAAAAGGATCACAAGCAGCTAAATAGTTTTAGACCAAAAACAGGCAACAGCGACTGCATTGTCTATAGCTTTAAACAGTTCTTCCTCTGTACATGAGCAGGGCATTGTGGACAAGCATACAGATGTGGAGTTGTCTGTTCTGCCCCACAGTCGCACAAGGTGGAAAATTCTTCTAAGTAGTGCCATTTAGCCAGATTGTCTTTTAATCTCCCAACACCACATCTGAGTCTGTTCAGGGACTTCCAAGTTGCCAATTCTTGCTTTGCTCCTGGAGGATGACTCTCATGGGGGGGGGGGGGGGCATCCAGTTGGGATTGCCCGATTTTGCTGTCCACAGGGATATTACTGCTGTTGCTGGAGAAACATTTAGAGGAGTAATAGTTCTCATGAAACTTTTCCTTGATTTAAGTCTACTGGGAGGAGGCTGGTAGCCATGCAGAGGATGGCTTTCACAGAGTTTAACTTTATTTCTCTCTCCAATTAGCAGCAACTTTCTGTCGCCCATGGGGGGGGGGGGGGGGGAATGCCCGCTAGCTTATAGAGTCTCTCAACAGACTACATATTATTCTACATGTCTCATTCAGTGCTATATTCACCCACTTCGTGTGGGCACATTTGTGCCAGACGGTGCAGGTATACTCAGCAGTTTAGTAAGACAAGGCTAGGGCTGATGCTCTTATTAATTTTGGGTCTGCGCTCCATGCAATGTTAATAAGTTTCCACAGGATGTTATTGTGTGCAGCTACTTTGTTCTTGGTGTTTTCACTGTGTTTCCTAAATGTTAGTGTTCGATCTAAGGTGACACCAAGATATTTAGGGTGGAAACTGTGTTGAAGCTCTTGGCCTTCCCAGATAACCCTCAGTTTCCTGTTGGCTTCACGATTACGTAGATGGAAAGCATACATTTGTGTCTTGGCAAGGTTAGGCTTCAAGTGGTTATCTTTGTAGTAGTTGGAGAGATCTTTATGACCCAAAAATAGATTGCTTTACATTACTTTACTAAAGAACACTGATGTAAGATGAATGATTAGGATGCCATATTGTCCAGGATTCCCACATAGGAGGCAAAAAGAGAAGCAGATATGAATTATTTTTATAGAAATTAAAAGAGAAGGATGACACTGTTTTCCGTTGTTTGTTAATTACAGCAGGGAGTTGCACTATAATCTTATGAGTCCTAGGACAGAAAACAAAGTAATTTATGTAGCAACACATGCACAGATGGGAGTGGAATAAAAATAGCAGCAACAAAACTCCTATATATTAAGCTATGCAGACAGAACTTAAATTGAAGTTACACGCTCATAACTACATGGCTTCAAGTCAAGGTTAGGGTGACCTGTAAATCAGATCAGTGGTAATTCAGATCAGTGCTAATGTTTCCTTAAGTATTTATTTTTAAGACAAGAAGTTGTCCTCTATAACTTGTTCCCAATTCACTTATAGTAAAGAGCATGCCAATCCATTGGCAATGAGTCTAGAAATATCCTAGTTCCAATGAGTAGGTTTTTCTTTTATCAGAATAGTGGTGAATTCACTTCAGGCTTTATTAAAAAGAAATCATCCAATTTGCCAAATCTGATCTCCAACACAGGAAAAAGTGCTTTGAAAAGATCCTTTAAAGTTCAAAATTCATCATCTCACTGAAATGTGAGCTACCAATCACCACGGGATCATTCACCTTCCCCTGTTTTTCTGCATTCCCTTCAGCCCTTTATGTAACTCCTTCATATATTGTATGGGTCACAAGTCTGTGCACCAACATTTATAATACAGAAATCAATTCAGCTTACCGTATCCCCTTTAACTATATGCTACGCCTACTGGTCTTATTTAATATTAAAACAGAGAGAATGCTGTAATATCTTAGTCAGATGGATTGTTTCTTAATATACATTTGTGAAAATCCTAGCATAATACAGATGCAAGCTGTTCAAAGTCACTGGATGCTACTGTTATATAAAGAACTGTAAGACTACATGTTATGTGCAAATGTGTCAAAGCAAGTCACAATCACTTTTTTCTTAAAGGAAACCTTTGGAAGGGGAACTAGGAGCAAAGAAGGTAGCAGCTAACCCTTTCCTTGTCTGATGTCTCTTTGCTCAAAATGCCACTCTTTAGCGCCAGCTGCTTTTTCACACAATGAAGCTCTAAACGACTGCTCTCTTCTTGATTTTGCAAATCTGTCCACGATTCAGCCAGACTTCTTTGCAGTTTGGGTCCCTAGATATATATGTGGAGTTTGCTTACAAAAGATACCAAATCCATCTGAACAGGTTCTACAAGAATTGGGGAGAAAAAAACCATGGTGAAGATGTGCATTTTTTTGCTATAAAATGCAATTTCCAAACCCTGCACCAGAGTGATTTGATACATTTTGATAGTTTTAGTCTATTCATAATATTCTACTCCTAGCCAACAATGTGCTGCCACCCATAACTCGTTTTTCAAATTTTTTGGATTTGGTACCTTTTGGAAACAAACTCCATATATGTGGAAGGATAACGTATGCAGTTTCTTTCTAGAGTTGATCTAGATCAGCAAGGACAAAAACCAAAGCAGCCATCACTCAGGGGAACCCTTAGGCCTGAGTGCTATTGGGGATTCCAGTTTGAGTAGATCAAAATGATTTAGGCCAGTGTTGATGCACTATTCAACAATTGACTCAGTTGAATACATGGGAGAGGTGCCAGGTTTGGCCATCCTCAGCTAATGTCTTTGCACCATACGTATGATAAAATATGTATTATAAAATATTTATGGTGCAGAATATGAAACAAAAAGTGGAAGTGATGGGAAGCAAACTTCAATCAAAGAATTATCAGATGAGGAGATTGCCTTTTTACTGTTATCACCCATAGGAGATTTATTTTGACACTTTGAAATACACTTCATTCTCCCATAATTTTCAGAAGTGGTAAGCTGTAAATAATTTAAGCAGAATTATCTAAATATTACAAAATCTTCACAAATAGATGCAGTTGACATCCACCCACTTCTGTTCTTTGATTTACTTATAGCTCTCTTAATATGTTAATTATGTATTATTATTATTAGCTCACATTTTCAAAATGGAAGAAGCCATCCAATTTTTAAATATTTTGCAAGTCATAAATGAGATTTGTAAGTATGTCTAGAGAACTAGCTAATAATTTCAGCTAACCTTTTAACCATATAGTAACTACTTTAAAGCACAATCCTAAGTGGGTAAAGAGGGTAGAATGGATGTATACCCATCATTTTCAAATCCCTGCTTCTTCACCATGACCAAAGCAAAATAAAAACAAAAAACAAGATGGTATATAGCTTTAGGCTGTTAAGCTTTTTTTCAGATCTATTTATTTCATGTCAAAAGCAATGCATAATAAATATGTTCAAAACTAATAAAATAAAGGGATCACAAGCAGCTAAAAAAAGTGGGCAACAGCGACCACATTGTCTTTAGCTTTAAATAACTCTTCCTCTGTACATGAGGCAGGGCATTGTGGGCAAGCATACAGATGCTGAGTCGTTTGCTCTATTCCACAGTCACACAAGGTGGAGGATTCCTCCAGGTAGTGCCATCCTCCCCATTGGAAACAATGTGAGGATTAGCTATACCAGATCCAGTTTTGAGGGCCTATCATTGATGGAAACATTACCTGTGATGCTTGGCAAGTCTACCTGTGGACTATAGGACAGTCACGGCCCCATTAGCCACCAATGGATTTGATCATTACCAGCAGAGGGCACTTTTGTCATATGCTAATTCCATATGGATGGCTGTTCGGGATTGTTCTTTCACTTATCCCTGACCTAAGTAGAAAAAGATGATAACATCTGAAATCATTTCCAGTCTGACAATTAACATATTTTTAATAAACAAAGGTGACCCAATGAGAAGCTATCAATGAGCATGAGTTTAACTGAATTAAATGGCAAAGGATTACATTATAAACTCCAGAAAACTGAAACATCACTAGAAAAAATCCAGAAAGATTAGTGATGCGTAGAGAAAGCTGAAGCAAGTTTTCCCAGAAGCAAGTTCTGACAAGCTCAACTTACATCCTGGTAACCATACTAAAAGCCAGTATGATTTTATCTGACTAGGCATGCATCTACACTGTAGAATTAACACAATTTGATGCCCCTTTAACTGCCATGGCCCAATGCTATGGAATCACTTACACTGAAGAAGTAGTCCTATGAACCCAATAGATGGAGGAGGCAGTGTTTTTCTCCACATCTGAAATTAATCAGTTTTTGCACCCTAACAAGTAACATACACTTACAGGAAATTTGATATATCTTTAATGGCAAAGAAATGTTCTGTGTTTTCTTGCCATTTATTTCTATTCATCACTGCATTTACAAGACATTCATTAAGAATATCATACCCTGTATTCTCTTTGACACTTTCTAGTTGTTCTTTTTTTCCAGGGATTAATATAGAAAACAAGGCAGAATGTTAACTACAAGGTAGAAATAGGATACTGTCAGAAAGATGCCTTACAAAAAGACAGTAATTTGTTGCCATAAACATACAACCAGTAAAATAAACAAACATATTAAAACCAAAAAAATTAAACATCAATATTAAATCAATAATTAATATTAAAATCAATTATGTCCCCCTTTGCCTCTAGTTATTAGTGGCTTTCCTTCTCTAGTTTTTCATTTGACTGCCTTGCCACATATCCAGCTCATTCTGAGCAGAACAATGAACAGAGTGACTGACAGAGCAATATGATGACAACTAAATCAAACATGATGTTTATTTCAATAAAGATTGCTTGACTCTAAGCACATGTGGGTATGTGAAAATTGCACTGTACATTACGTCCATGATTCAGTCTAGAAGTCCATTTTGAATTCAAGGCCTTTCCTTTTCTTTTGACCTCTAGTCTATGGAGAATTTTTTGGCCCACCCAGTTACCATGACTGAATAGAAATGCTTCAAATGAAAGGTTACGTGGAAAGTGTGCACAGTGCCCTCTAGTGGATTACTCATTGCCACACTGACATAAACATAAACTCTGCTTTGCTTCCTGACATAATTCCTGATATAAATCTTTACAATCATTTCCCTTCGTGTCAGCACCAGTATTGTTCCCTTGGCTTGTAATAAGCATATACACACTATTCATTATGTAATTTCATTAATTTTAGCAATACTTTATATTTATGTGAATCATGCTTTCATTTTCACCTGCTATAGTTTAAAGACTAATGTCATCATCTTTCTGCTGCTAATACTACTACTGCCTGATTGAAACTACAGTAAAATGAGAATGTTTACTTTCATACTACTAATCACAGTTGCTTGATGACTGATTAACTGTATTGATCATTATTATTTTACTCATTTTTTCTTATATAAGGTTTGAGACCAAATGATGAGGCACAAAAACCACTGCAACAAATTTAGTAATGTCTCTAGCTGTTTGTGACTTGCCAACCTAAATGCAGCCATTAACCAGGTATTGTTGTGCACATTGGGAGTTCAATCAATATGTCATTTTTTGCTTGGGACTGTTCTAAAAGTTAGTTGATAAACATGTAGAAACTGTGGACTATGTAGAGTTGTTCATTACAGGACACTAATTCTATAAAGATTATCACAAACTACCATCATTCCTGATCAGGAATGCAGGGTTTCCAGAATGAAACTGGGAAAGGTGTCTATATTTTTTTTTGTCAGGGGTTCAAATCAGCATGAAATTCCCTGTTGTATAGCGGAAGGGACTCTTCAAACCTTCTTGCAGTCAAGTGGTCTCCTTAGGAACAAAAACAACACACAGACACAAAACTGTCCATTTCAACCGGAAGGCTTTTCTTTCTTAGATTGCAGTATTAATACAAATAGTACAAACACTAACGCAGTATTTACATTATATACAAACTCTCTCTCCCCTATTTTCATCCACCATTCACCAACCCTCATCAAACTAACACACGGTTAAGGTAAAGGTAAAGGTTTCCCCTGATGTTAAGTTCAGTTGTGACCAACTCTGGGGGTTGCTGCTCATCTCCATTTCTAAGCCGAAGAGCCGGTGTTGTCCATAGACACCTCCAAGGTCATCTGGCCGGCATGACTGCATGGAGCGCTGTTACCTTCCCACCAGAGCGGTACCTATTGATCTACTCACATTTGATAATTTTGAACTGCTAGGTTGGCAGGAGATGGGGCTAACAGCGGGTGTTCACTCCGCACCCGGGATTTGAACCTGGGACCTTTTGGTCCACAAGTTCAGCACCTCAGTGTTTTAACACACTATGCCACCAGGGGCCCCGTAACACACGGTTACTAAAATCTATATACTATAGCCTCAGCTAGGGGAGGTTCAACCGCAAGGCAAACTAGGCAGTTGCCTGTGGTGCCATCCTGTAGGGGGTGTCATTGAGGCAATTCCTGCCCCCGCCGCCATGCCTGCCTCTTCAAGGAAGGAGGTTGCTGCTTTGGGGAGCAGAGAAACGCCGCTTCTCTGCTCCCCAAAGCAGTGAACACCTTCCTTCTTGCCAGGAAGGTGTTCTCCGCTTTGCAGAACACCGCTTCTCTGCTCTGCAAAGTGGCAAATGCCTTCCTGGTGAAAAGGAAGACGTTCCCCACTTTACAGAGCAGAGAAGCGACGCTTCTCTGCTCTGCAAATGGCGAACGCCTTTCTTCTCACCCCTTCCTGGAGGCCAGGTCTCCAGGCTGCCTGGCCATGTTCCAGAAGCATTCTCTCCTGACTTTTCACCCACATCTATGGCAGGCATCCTCAGAGGTTCTGAGTTCTGTTGGAAGCTAGGTGAGGTTTATATATCTGTGGAAAGTCCAGGGTGGGAGAAAGAGCTCTTGTCTGTTTGAGGCTAGTGTGAATGTTGAAATTGGCCAGCTTGATTAGCATTTAATGGCCTTGCAGATTCAAAGCCCGGCTGCTTCCTCCCTGGGGGCATCCTTGGTTGAGAGGTGTTAGCTGGCCCTGATTGTTTCCTGTCTGGATTTCCCCTGTTTTCAGAGTGTTGTTCTTTATTTAGGCTTTTCCTTAATCCCTCCTTATTATCCAAAATTTTCGCTTATCCAACACTTTTATTTTTCAGTGATTGGTTTGGGGGGGGGGCAAAATTCTGTTCGCCTATACTTGAAAATTACCTTGGGCAAGCCCTGGTCTCAGCGTTAACCAACACTCCAATTACAATGACACCTGTGGTTAAGCCTGATACACTCATCTTGTTATCACTTAAAGAAATGTTGTGTAACATTTTAATTGTTGTATTAAAGAAGGGAATTTACCTATCTTGGGAATTTGAACCTGGAGAAATGTTGGCATACCAAATTTTCTTGCTTGATCAAGCTTGACACAGCTACAAGATTTCCAGGGTTGCATTTTTGTGAATATCAGCAGGGGATTGCACTGACTAATCTTACCTTTATGGATCTTCAATTGCCTTTTGGAACCTGGATCCTCTACATGTCACATTTTACATGATCCAAGAAAGGAGGCTGATAGACATTGTCAAGAAAGAGGAAATGCATCACTAAAAGAAAATACAAAAAAAGAGATCTGAATATGCTATGTTTATGTAAAGTTACACATTCAGAATTACTAAACTTTAAATAGAAATGCTTTACTGGGCTAGAGAGGTCTATAGCGTTTATGTCTACTTGATCTGCTCTCCAGCTGAGGGTCAACTTCAAGCAGCTGATATCCCTTCTTATATCTCTTTACCTTTAAGGTGCATCTATACTGTTAGGAATTGTGGGAACTGAAGTCCAAAACACCTGGAGGGCAGAAGTTTGCCCACGCCTGATCTACACTGTACAATTAATGCCATTTGACACCACCATTGTGGCTCAATGCTATGGAATTATAGGAGTTGACATTTTACAAGGTCTTTAGCTTTCTCTGCCAAAGAGTGGTGGTACTTTGCTAAATCCCAGGGTTCCATAGCATTGAACCATGGCAGTTAAAGTGATGTTAATTTTATGGTGTAAACACACGTAAAGCCAGACTTCAACTAGACAGACTTGCTGTCGTCCAAACAGAGAGGACTTCTATCCTCTGACAGCCCTCCAAAAAGGGGGTAGTTCTTTGCTTAACTACTAGGCTTGATCGATCCACGAAAAATTTGATTCTAAACTCGTTTCAAAACTAGAGGGGGGCAGCGTTTCGTTTCCCTTATCCTCTGATTTTTGGCGAATTTTCATAGCTTTTATAATAAACCATTTTTTAATAATTGCAGAAATCTGTTCCTGGTTTGAAAGTCTTATTTCCTGTTAAATTGGGTTGTCTTTACTGTGAAAGTCATTGTTCTACTTCAGAAACTTTGTTTTTGTGGCTGAAACTTTGTTAAATTGGTGTGTGTGTGATATATACTGTGTATATATATATAGTCCCTGCATATGTGTGTGTGTGTTTGTGTGTGTGTGTGTATAGGTAAAGGTGTATATATATATAGTCCCTGCATATGTGTGTGTGTGTTTGTGTGTGTGTGTGTGTATAGGTAAAGGTAAAGGTATCCCTTGATGTTAAGTTCAGTCATGTCTGACTCTGGGGGTTGGTGCTCATCTCCATTTCTAAGCCCAAGAGCCAGTGTTGTCCATAGACACCTCCAAGGTCATGTGGCCGGCATGACTACATGGAGTGCCATTACCTTCCTGCCAGAGCGGTACCTATTGATCTACTCACATTGGCATGTTTTCAAGCTGCTAGGTTGGCAGAAGCTGGAGCTAACAGCGGGCACTCACTCTGCTCCTGGGATTTGAACCTGGGACCTTTCGGTCTGCAAGTTCAGCAGCTCAGTGCTTTAACACACTTCGCCATCGGGGCTCATGTACATACACATACACACAATGTGGAGAATATGTGGAAAGGTAGATAGATAGATAAGTTGGGAGCCACAGTGAAGGCACCTTCCTGGGAGCAAGGTCTAATAATAATAATAATAATAATAATAATAATAATAATAATAATAATAATAATAAATCCCTTACAATATCCAAGATGGGTACCATTATTGGCAGAGAAAGCCAAGCTGTAGGAGTTGAAATCCAATCATTTATCCTCCCTATAGAATCAATTTTATATGCATTTTTAGCTACAGAAAAGCTAAAATCTGGACAGTAAAAGAACAACACCCAGAAAATGGGAATTCCAGACAGGAAACAATCAGGGCCAGCTAATACCTCCCAACAAAGGATTCCCCCAGGTAGGAAGCAGCCAGGCTTTGAAGCTGCAAGGCTATTCAATGCTAATCAAGGTGACCAATTGCAACATTCACACTTGCCTCCCACAGACAAGAGTTCTTTCTCCCACCCTGGACCTTCCACAGATATATAAACCCCACTTGCCTAGCTTCGCACAGACGTCAAAACCTCACCGCCGGGCCCCTCTCTGTCTCTCTCGGTCTCTCCATTCCCGGCTCCATCCGCCGCCTTCCCGCCTCACAGAGAGACACCAGGCCTGAGCTGAGGCGAGGCGGCGGCGGCCATTTCCCCCCTCCGTCTTCCTCCTCCTCCTCGGCCTCCTTCCCCCTCGCCCCCTCCCATTGGCTGAGCCCGTGACGCCCCTTTTGCTGAGGGGCAAAAGGAAAGGGCCTGAATGGTGGGAGTTTGGGTGATTTGCAAAAGCTTTTTTTTCCTAACGAAAAAAACGACGAAATAAGAAAAAACGGCCTCTCGCGATTCGAAACCGCGATATCCAGACGTGTGGACAATCAAGGCCATATATTGCTTCAAAACAAACGAAAATAACGAATTAATAACGGGTAACAGGGAAATTGAATTATTTGAGCAAGCCTATTAACTACGACACAGCACCATCCTAGACCTGAAATTGCTGCATAGTAAGGCTTTCTCAACAGAACTGTGTATCATCTGGCATTGTAAAAAATTTATACTATGTGAAGGGCATATGAAGGCCACTATGTTTGATGAAAAAAAGGAGCTGCAATGAGCAAAAATGAAAAAGAGCTACCATTAAATCTATTTCAGATGGCAAAAGGAATATATGCAGGCAAAAAGGTAATCATTACAAATTGCTCTCAATATTATGCTGAGTTCATTATGTTACTTGACAAATTAAATATGATATTCAAGCAATTAGGACTTGATTAGGAAATTTTAACATAAAAGCATTCTGCTCCTCAGCATGGTTGATACAGTTCTTCCAGTGGAAAAAATTAAAAAGACAATTGTTCTAAAACATCCAGATACTTAGCCAGGTCTGGTTTTCTGTCTCCCATAGTGAAAATGGCCTGCAGAAGAGTTGAATCTGAGCAATAAAATCTGACAGAAAGCCATTTTGGGAGTGGGACATGGGAGCTGTAGCCTGCATATCCTCACCCTACTTCCAGAGTTTTCTCTTCAGTAGAAGATGGAAAGAACTAGGTTCTAATAACTGTTGTTGTTATTTGTTTGTTCAGTCGCTTCTGACTCTTCGTGACCTCATGGACCAGCTTACGCCAAAGCTTCCTGTCAGCTGTTGCCACCCCCAGCTCCTTCAAGGACAAGCCAGTCACATCAAGGATACTATCCATCCATCTTGCTCTTGGTCAGCCCCTCTTCCTTTTTCCTTCCATTTTCCCCAGCATCATTGTTTTCTCCAAGCTTTCCTGTCATCTCATTATGTTGCCAAAGTATTTCATTTTTGTCTCTAATATCCTTCCCTCCAGTGAGCAGTCGGGCATTATTTCCTGGAGTATGAACTGATTGGATCTTCTTGTGGTCCAAGGCACGCAGAATTTTCCTCCAACAGCACAGGTCAAAAGCATCTATCTTCCTTCGCTCAGCCTTCCTTATGGTCCAGCTTTTGCACTCATAGGTTACGATGGGGAATACCATTGCTTTAACTATGTGGACCTTTGTTGCCAATGTGATATCTCTTCACTATTTTATTGAGGTTGGTCATTGCTCTCCTCCCAAGAAGTAAACTAAGTAAACTAATAACTGTCGTTCTTAAAACATAGGGTGAGACTTCCATTTAGGTCCAGATTTTTATCTGGTTTCAATATTAAAACAGCCTTTGTTTCCATACTGGATGAATGCAGTGAGAGCTAGATGGTTCTTTGATTCTTCTGGAATTTCTCATTCACTTTTCATGCCACTGAACATAATGTTTTTCTATCTGTTGAGCATAGGCCTTGGGGAAATGGGTTACAATGATTCCTTGACATTGTAAATGGTCAGTACCTGGGCTAGCATGGTGTAGTGTTCTCAGGATTGACTTTGGAAACCAGGGTCCTAATCCCTGCTCACACATGGAAACTCACTGGGTGACCTTGGACATATCACTCTCTCGTAGCCTCGGTTGGGGGGGGGGGGGAGCTCTGAATAAACCTTGCCAAGAAAATCCTATGAAAGGCTCCCGTTAGGGTAGTGGATCTCAACCTGTGGGTTCCCAGATATTTTGGCCATCAACTCCTAGAAATCCTAACAGCTGGTAAACTGGCTGAGATTTCTGGAAGCTGTAGGTCAAAACACCTGGGGACCCACAGGTTGAGATCCACTGCCTTAGGTTCACCATAATTTGGAAATGACTTGAGGATGTACAACAATAACAAACTAGAAAGTCATGCCAGGTGCCTGGATGTCACAACATGAAGGTAACACCACGTACCTTTACATTTCAGCCTCAGGTGCACATCCCACTGCATTTCCTAGCAATGCCTTCATAACCTCCTCCATAATGCTACTGTAACCTCACATTTTAAATGAACTGTTGATAAATATTCTATTCAAAACACCAATTTCCTGAAACAACATATCTTCAGCGAGGAGATGCCAACTACCATCACTGCATCTCTCCCTCATCCCTTGATTTTGGAGGGTTTGTGTTGTGACAATATGTGAGAACACTCAACCTAGAGCTACTTTCACTGATTCATTAATCAATCAAAACAGCACAGAAAATCAGCTAAAACAATCTCTAATCAATTGACAGCCTTACTAAAAATACCCAAAGGCTATCTTTTGTTTTAGCCTGACTTCCTTTTCAAGTTGACAGTGGACACTTCGTTACGTCTCAGTGAGCACTGCAGCCGTGATTCATAATTGTGCATTTGCTGTGAATACTGATACAAGCAGATAGAAAGCCCTAGAATTGTTTTCTCAGATTGTGATTTTCTTAAGATGTTTTCTAGGACTACAGATTGGATTTCAACAGGTATACTTTTTTGAAAACAACAACATAATTTGCTTAAAATTACCTACTAGCAATGATGGGTACATATTTTTAGCATATGTCAACCTCTGCATGTTTCAATCCTTCATTCTTTTAGGTCTACAACACACACACACACACACACACACACACACACACACACACACACACACTAATCAGAAAAAAGCAACAGTAAGTATTCTTCCTACAAATTAATGAAAATGATCCATCAAAACTGGATGGTGAGCTGTACATAATTTATACTTTCCCTGCTTTTATACTTTCCCTGCTGTAATTGTGGTTCTTTTTACTTTCTCATAGTTGAAAATGTAGAAAAATGAAATCAATTTCACATGTTTTTTTAAAAAACACTGCTGACATAAATATTTTACAGGTACAACAAAAATGTAATATATGTACATATCAATCAAACTTATTTTCAGAAATGAATAACTGCCACGGAGTTGTGGCAGGATACACCACTTTTTAAGCATAGGCCAGTTCTAAATATGACTTCTCTCTATGGTGATTAAGGTCCTGGCAGTGACATTTTTCTGGACTGACCACAGTAGTTTAGGCTAACCACTGGGCAAAAGGCAACCTTTTATGGGGAGGGTTCTGACCTTGTCTTATTAACACTTTTCTTGGTTCTGGAATAACTCATTAGTTTTCCTGACTTTGTTCTTCTGCTCTGATTCTCTGGTTTGCTTTTGACAGATGTCTATGCCCCAGACATAGCACTGACAGGTTCTGGAAAACACATGTTCACTATTGTGCAATGTATGGAATAGTCCTGAGAACCCTTTAGAGCAGTGGTTCTCAACCTGGGGTCCCCACATGTTTTGACCTTCAACTCCCAGAAATTCTAACAGCAGGTAAACTGGCTGGGATTTCTGGGAGCTGTAGGCCAAAACATCTGGGGACCCACAGGTTGAGAACCACTGATTTAGAGAATGTCCAGTGAGGTTGAGCTGTACCATTTTGTACTGGAGGGTCTCGTACCTTGGAACACCCCCTCACATAAAAAAACAAACCTTTATGCAATAAACACATCAGGGAGGAAACTTTAGTGGGCCATATTAGTACAATGCCAGGAGCCTTTATTTGAGAATACATCAAAAACCTTATATATTATCTTCACCATTTTATAATGGTACTGTCCAGAACTTTGGCACCTAAATCTGTAGAAAATACAGAGATATTAATTCATAGCGAGTTCTGGTCTAACATGGAATGAATTTCCAGGCAGATCTGAGGACTATTTCAAACAGCTTTTTATGGAGGGAAACATTTATTTATATATACCTTGACTTCTAATGGGTGCTCATAAATTGTCACAATCTCTAGCTTCCAAACACATGCAATCAAGGCAAGAGAGATAGTATGGTTTTCATGCATAAATACATACAGTATACACTGGATATTTTCATATAAACTTCCCTGCTACACTAGGAAAAAAAATGTCATTAGTGTATTGAAGTTTAGTGTGTAGATACTGGGAGGATTGGGAATTTGCACAAAAAAACCACTTCTTTTTTAGATTAAGACCTAAAGATGTTAAGCATCAATGGGCAACTGACAGAAAAGTCTGGGGTTAATCTATTTGTGTGGATTTGTTTTCCCTGGTGTCCTTTGAGTGCCACTGGGTTGTTTAGCAGTCACTCCTCCGCTGTCTGATTTTTTGTCATTTTCAAGTGAGGCCGTTGCTGTGATATGTTTGCTGTCAGATGGAATTTACAAGCACATTACCCTTCCTGATGGCTATGGGAGGTCCATCCAAAGTGCATATGCAATATCATTTTTCTTTTGGCTGTTCTCTGGCCTATTTTCAATTCTACCCGTTTTGTTATATTATTAATATAATTTAAACTGCAATCATGAAGGAGGCAGAAGAGGGGGTCTTCCAACCTGTCCAAATTTCTGCTAGGTTCATAATTAATGATTTCCTGCTCCTTTCACCCTGCATGGGGTTTTGCTTTGACTTTGGATAGACAAACTCTCCGACTGCAGTGATGTTTGTGGCTACAAAAGCAGTGGTATGCCAAAGTATCCACAGCCATAAATTGCAAGTTCACGTAAGGTGGACAGTTTAATCTCAATGGATATCACTACTCCTTTTTGCCAGAACACACATATGCATACTAACAACAATTGGGAAGTGTAAAAATACAGTAAGTTTGTTGGGATATTACCTCACTATTTTGTTCAGTGAAGAAAAAGAAAAGAACTGAAATTTGGGAACATTGGTTTGCATGATAATGTAATAAAATCTCCACCTTGAAGGTTCGGCTCTATGTGAATTCTGTAGCAGTACATGGCTTTCAGGATCCCTTGCTATGGTCTCCTTGTGCCCGCTTAGGGAACTAGGGACTCCGTTGGTCAAATCTATCTATCATTTGCTTAATTGGTCAACTAAGAATAGATATCATAAATGTTGTTCTCACAGTTAAATTTAGGGGAAAATAATAATAATAATAATAATAATAATAATAATAATAATAATAATAATAATTATACCTCACCACCACCCCTAAGGGACTTGGGGCATCTCACAAAGCACTCAAGGTACAAACACACAGAATACAAAAAGTGTAAAAACAATAACATAAAACAATAAACAACCAACATAAAAAAATCACAACTTCACAATGCCCCCGGTTAAAAAATAATAATACAGTACCAGCTGCAGATAAAAATGACAGCAACAATCTGAGTCCTGTAAAGTGATTGATAGAAAATCTATATGTCCTCACGTATTCATTAAAGGAATCTAGATGTGGTCAAAGGTTTGATGGAAAAACTATATCTTCAGTTGTCTACAGAAGGCTTGGAGAGTGGGGGCTAGCATGATTGCCCTTGGGAGGGCATTCCAAAGCCAGGGGCCACCACCGAGAAGGCCCTCTCTCTCGTCCTCACCAATCACACTTAAGATGGAGGTGAGACCGAGAGGAGGGCCTCCCCGGTAGATCTTAGTGCCCATGCCAGTTCATAGAAAGAGATGTGGTTTCAAAGCATATAGGGCTTTATAGGTAATAACCTGTACTTTGAATTGGGTCCAGAAACTCATCGGCATCAAGTGGAGCTGCTTTAGTAGGAGCATGGTTTACTCCCTATAACCAGCTCCAGTTAGTAATCTGGCCACCGACCTTTGCACTAACTGCAGCTTCTAAGCCATCTTCAAAGGCAGCTCCACATAGAGTGCATTGCGTTAGTCCATTCTAGATGTAACTAAGGCATAGACCACCGCGCCTAAATCAGGCTTTTTGAGATACAGTTGCAGCTGGCGCACAAGTTTTAATTATGCAAAAGCCCTCCCAGCCACTGCCGACACCGGAGTTTCAAGCATCAGCACTGAGTCCAGGAGGACCCCCAAGCTGTGGACCTGTGTCTTCAACTCACATTACTGTATCTGTGTCTAAACCCACATTATAGAACATATACAGTATCATGGAGATGCTAGTGATAGAAAAGAGCAGGTGGAAAGAACTTTAGCTCTCATTCTTTCTGGCGGTCTGTTGGAATCACAGACACCTTAAAGGGCAAGACTTAAAAGTGACTTCAAAACAGATTTTATTGAAACAAAAAGAAAAGGACGCAGGGATACTTAGATGCAGTTCCACTGGTCAAAACTCAAAAACCCAAACCAGACCTGGTCCAAAAGGTAAATAGAAATGTAATCTAGATTAACTGGATGCAAAGAGCAACAAGTCAAACAAAGCGCTCCAAGGCAAAACAAAAAGGCACAGTACACAAATGGTTAACAAAGGGAGTTGCAAGAAGAGAAGCATCGTCAGCCAAAGTCCAAGGTCGAAGCAGGAGGAATCCAAAACAGCGTTGCTCCAGTGTCCGCAGAAACACCGGTTCAGGTCCAAACTGCAGATCCGAGTCCAACGCCGAACATGAAACAGGCAGCAGCATGCCTACAAGAAACTTTCCCAATACACAACACACAAACGCACATTAACACCTTGCCTTCTGCAAAGACTCCTCATCCCTGAACCCACTTTTATCTACAAATCACCATCAGAAGATGAACTGACCACCGCCCCATCACCATCCCCCGCAGCTGCTCCCAGCTCTTCACGTGAATTCCCTTAACTCTCCCTCCAATTCCTCCATCTCCCGTCAAGACTTAGATCCCCCCAAGAATCAGTTGGATCCCCTGATTGCCAGTCTTCACTCCCAGAGAACCCCATAAAGGTATCACTAGTTGTTGGTGCCTCACAAATAGCTTGCACTTCTCTTATCTTAGTCCAATCCATGGTGTCTCCTCCTTCTCCTTCACTCATTGACCCATCATCCCCAGAGAATCCTTCAAATGACTCCTCATCTGTAGATGCTGTAAGTATGTCCTGGATCCTCTTTCTCTGCTGCTCATCATCAGATTCCTGCTCCCGAGTAACCCTTTTCCCCCTTCTGGCACCCATACTACTGTTTGTAACGTTATTCACAGGCTCTACTTCAACATGGTCACTCTAAGATGCTAGCCAGTGCCACTATTCGGAATTTACATAGATTCTGATTTAGCCACGGTGCTCCATTTTTGTCCTTTGCCTTTTATACCCTATATAGAGATTGATGCTGGCTTTGTGTTCTGCATGATCAAAGCACAAAGGGATGCTAAGTATCCCTGCATTTTTCTAGGAAGATTTCAAATCCTCAATTTTTAAAAATCTAAAAAGCAAAAACTAGTCATGTCCAATAGGCAGAGAGCTGAAAAGTATAATCTGTTCAGTAGATTTGTTTTGCAACAAGCGTGTGCTCATCCATCCATAGATGATGATGGAGACATTCCCTGTCCCTTTAATGGCTATGTAGAAGAGGGAATCTCAGCATGTGTGCCTTATCACACAACAAGGTAACAAGCAGCACCTGGTGAAATTCCCCTTTCAACATAGTTATCTCCAGTTTTCACTCTGTCAAATGTGTGATTTATCTCAGTTGAAAGGCAATGCACAGCAATGATAAAAAGAAAGTTTTGTCTGTCGTAATTAATCTGGGATAGGCTGATTCAGAAGGGCAAAGCTTGGCTCTATCTGACCATTAAACTTGTGAAAACAGATGTGCAAACTGGTCTTCTTCCTATCCTTACTTTCTCACTTGTAAATTGGATTTATGTTAGCCTGCTCACATGATTGATGCAAAAAAGTGTTTTAAGATACTTTACAAATTCAGCATCCTATAAAAATGAAAAATAATAACATTAGAACCTGCTGCATGTGATACTTCCAGTATTTCTAATAAGGCTTCTAATGGGCTGCACATGCATCTTTCTTTACCGTGATTGACAGGATATGTGAATAGCAAAGAACGTTCCTAGAGAGCTTTGCATGAAATGTATGCACAACATCTATCTGGCCTCTTGTGCTTCATAAAGATTAATATTTCTGTTCCTTTCTTGGTTCATTATCTCACAGTGTTTCCAAAAATGTGAAAAGCAATTCTGATTCAAGACAATTAAAAATTAGCTTCACTGGGATTTTAGTTTTTAAAAATGGATATGTTAATACCAAATTCCGCCAAACCTTCCACAGTATCATGGTTGCCATGGAGATGGTTCTGGTAAAACAGCAATTCAAAGCTGTCATAGAAGAACACTGAACACAGTGTACAGAAAGTAGCATGTGTAATGCGTTCAATGCAATTTGTGAGATATTATGCTGAATTCCAAGGTTATGGTTAGGTATGTAATATTTATGCTCTGTACTAAACCAATTACTTTGTCTCGGGGAAAAAAATATAAATTATCATCAGTGCATGACTTTATTAATATGGCAACATATTCAGAAGCACAAAAGGGGAGTGTATCACCAAAAAGAAGGACAAAAGAAGACAATAATCTGCATATAATTTGTGCTAATTGATCTGTACAGATGCAGATTGATAAAAAAATACCGAAATTCAAGTAAGACTATAATACATCTCACCATAGTGGGGAAGGCTGTGAACAAGTCACCTACAATCCTGTTCAATCTGCTTTCCAGATGCTCTTGATGGGCCACTTCCAGGACCCTGCTGTCTCCCTTGCAATGGCTCTTTATCTTTAAATTACACTTGTGTGGAACAAGGCTTGATATGGAAATTATATCTTAGTTGGAATCAAGCTGAAATTAGTCCAGTGCTTTGGCATGAACATTTCATACAGCTAAATGATTAATTCTGAGAAAAGAATGGAGAAACGAACACAAATCTGGAATAATCAGACACTTAAACAGGTAGGGAATGAAGAGAAACATTTTCCAACCTGTTCAACACAGCCCTGCTTTTTAATGTAAAACCTCATTTGTGTGGGAGAAGATGACAGATAGCTAAAATTTGAGTTGGTATACTGACAGATGGTGCATGGCAGCCACATCCAATTTCAGTGGTTATGTTATTCACACAGTGTACAAAGTCTTGCTTATGAAATGTTTTGGTATTTGTATTGTAACTTGGGTTATTATAGGATTTACTTGTGAGCCAGGCCATGCAAATTTAATTGCTCTGAACAATTCGATGCCAAGTATTTCCAGGTTATTACACCAACACCCACCTTCTGTCCAGTCTTGGGAAGGGAATCCACAAGGTTCACACCTACCATGCTGTTGCAGGATATGCATATTAGTGGAAAGGAAGGCAGGATGCAAGGATAGACTAATATGAATGCCTAAGGCAGAAAAACCAAAAAGCAACTTACATGGCTTGTGAAAATATGATACCAAGTAAGAAATAACTGCCTTTTAATTTTATCCCTCAATTTGCCACTTGAAGTACACTGCCTAGAACAGCGTGCTGGCAAATTCAGAAATGCAGGTTTATTTGGATCGTTTCATTCTGCCCCTCATAGTACGATTGAATGCCAGTATATTCAGAAGTAAATCCCACTTTGTTCATTGTGTGTGTGTGCGTTGCCTTCAAGCCTTAGGCAATCCCATGTCCTTCATGGGGTTTTCTTAGGGAACCAATACTCAGAGTCGTTTTAGCCAGTTCCTTACTTTGAAATATAACCTAAAACATCTGGTATTCATCAGCAGTTCCAAATCCAATCAATCAAAGCTGACCTTGTTTTGGTTCCAAGATCAGATGGAATCTGGTGCCTTTAAGATATTTGGGCTCTATTTTTCAGTGGGATTTACTGCCAGCTAATTTTGCACAGAACTGCAGGTTGCAATCTGAAGCACGCTTACTAGGAAGTATGTTCTAGTAAACACAGTATCCAAAGGGATTTTGTAGCAACTTACAGTGCATCTAATCATCATCATCATCATCATCATCATCATCATTTGTATACCACCCTATCCCCCCAAAGGCACTCAGGGCAGTTTCCAACATGTAAGGCAAACATTCAATAGCCAGAAAAAAAACGTACAGACAATACATCAAAATAGACCCATTCAACAATATAACACAACCTAATTAACTTAACAACCAAAATATCAATAAGTAAAAGCATCCTAAAATGCCAAAAACTTGTTAAAACACCTTGAAAGTAAAAATAAAATATTAAAAATATTAAAATCTACACTGTAGAAGCGATCCTTGAAGCGACTGGCTTGACCTTGAAGAAACTGGGGGCAGCAATGGCCGACAGGGAGCTCTGGCGTGGACTGGTCACAAAGAGTCGGAAACAACTGTGTGATTGAAGAAGAAGAAGAAGAAGAAGAAGAAGAAGAAGAAGAAGAAGAAGAAGAAGAAGACACTGTAGAATTAATGCAATTTGACACCACTTTGACTGCCACGGTTCAATGCTATGGAATCGTGGGAACTGTCATTTGATAAAGCACCAGCACTCTTTGGCAGAGAAGGTTAAAGACTTTGTAACAATATAATGTCCATGATTCCATATCATTGAAGTATGACAGTTAAAGTGGGATCAAAGTGCATTAATTTTCCAGTGTAGATGCATCTTATGTCAAATGATCTATAAGCCACCTAGTTTCTATTCTATAGTTGCTAAAAGGGGGGAAATGCTTGTGAGTAGAATCCTAAACTAAATGCATGTTTCTACTTTTATGACTTATTTTAATTAATGACATAGCATTGAGGGAAATTCTGTGCCTCTTGAGCTGTGAGAGAGGCCAATGCCATAGCCCTTGGAAGACCTTGACCCTCAACACACTATTTTTACAGGGTTCCCAAGGAAACAGCCCTGGAGGCCACCACACTACAATAACACACAACCACCACTTCCCACCCTTCAGGGAAAGATGTTTGGGGTGGAGGGAAACCTGAGAGAATGTGAAAACCTTTCCTCAGTAGAAGGAAAAGCAAAAACATGAGTCTCAGGTTAAAATACACATTACAACAGACAGCCCAATCCTATGTTTACCTGATGTAATTCCAGTTGATTCTGTGACGCATTTACTTACACTAATAGTATAGACAGATGTGCTGCGTTAGTTGTTTAAGAGGAAGTTCTAATTCTCCCTTTGTCTGCTCCTGAAGACAAAGTACCACCTTCTGTATGCTAATGTGGACCCAAAGAGTGGCCGCCTGACAGTTCAGCAAAACTTAAGGTTAAGGAAGAGCAAAGCTAGCGAAGGGATCAGGAAACAGTGATTAAACATGACTACCTGTGACAAAACTGCAAATGGGGGTGTGGGGCGGTGAACAGTAGTGCAAAAGATTCGGCTCCTTCTCCTCTCACAGAGGATAGATCTATTGGGTTTCCATGACCAAGCATGGATTTGAATCCCATTCTCCAGAGACTTCGTCCAACATTCAAGCTATGTTCTACACCACACTAGCTCTCAGTAAGGACATACCTTCCAATTTGTCACAGATGACCTACCCTCCAATATGTTGGCCAAGCAACATCTATGTTAGCAACATGGCAAATTAATGAAGACAAACACACAAGCTCAGAAAGTCTGTTTTTGTATGAACCTACTGGAAAGGGCAAGGTTATGTCCCCTTCCTTTCTCTCTTCTCCCTCCAGAATCTAATAGAATGCAAACTTATTTCAGACGTTGAACTCTATTTGCAGCAATTGAAGACCCGGGGGAGGGGGATTAATTGGGATTGTTCCGGCCAAATAGGAAATTTGAAGGGCATGGGGTCAGCATAGTCTGCTTGGAGGGAAGAGAAGAAATGCTTTATTTAGGGGAGGGCACTACAAAGAGTCAGATACTGAAGCTTGACATAAGAATGGGTATTACAGATACATGTGTCCTTGCTTTTATCACTGATATGAGAGTACGTTAAAAGCGAGATGATTAATGCACTAAAAAAGAAAACCATAAATTGACAGGCCTAGTTTCAACCTGCTCTAGGGTAACGGGGGAAAAAAAGGAAAAAGAAACATTGCATTGTCCTAGAAACTAAGATTGAAAAGAAATAATCCCCTTTTTGTTGTCTGATACATTTTAAATGTATTCTGTTATGATAGTCATTTAAAATGAATGAAATGACTTTTCTTCTGGAGTCTGACCTTCATTTAGTAAATTCATTTTTCTGTGTTTGAAGGAAGTGTCTTTGGAGCTTGCCAACTTCATACTTCTCTATCAATCTCATGTCTGTTCTAAGACAGGCAGAAATCTTTATATAGTGATGTGTGCATAAACTGCTAGTTAAATCCTAATTTCTGCCTATTTTTTGGCGATGAGAAACACTTGAATGTTTTATTGCAAAACAAAACAAGCTCAGTATTTCTATCTGGGGGTACCTTAATGTTTTCTAGTCAGACATCATCACATGCATCTAGAACAGTATTGACTACACAGAATTTCCCCCTTCAAAAAGGCCTTTGCATAAAACATCTAATCTGATTAATAACTATCTTAAACCAAATTCTTAGATATTCTCACACTCCATCTGTAACGATTAGGTATGGTAGTCACCTGGCTGGCTTTGGGGGGAAAATCAATATCTGCAAAAGCATGTCCATATTGATTTATCTTCCCACTAATTTACCAATTTACTAATATCAGCCATTAATAATATGACATTGCAGAAAGATTCTCAGGCAAACAGAAGGACAAGTATATCTGGATCTAGAAATCCCTTCTATAGAACTGTGCTTTTATCACCGTTACTATCTGATATCAACTGGAGAATTGCAGTGCAAATGTGTTTGTTACTGAAAGTTGTGACTGATATATATCACCTCCAGCACCACAAGCAAAATGCCATATAGTTGCTGGGCATGCAGTTGTATGCATCTCCCCACTGCAAACTTTTCATCAACATCTTGCCCCTTACATTTTCATAGCATTATCCTAGGTACCTTCCTTTTCAGATCTGCCTTTTGTTGTGGAAAAGACTTATGTCTACCTTGTTGTTATGAATTACCCAGTCAGTTTTAATCATGAATTGTAAACTTGTGTCTTGTGTTCACTATATTTTAATATTTGCTCTGTGTATCATATATATATGATATATGATATATGTGTGTGTGTGTGTGTGTTTTAATATGTGTATATGTTTATTATGATAATGTGTTTTAGCTATGTTGTAACCTGCCTTGAGCCACAAGGAGAGATGGGTAAGAAAGAAAATTATCTTCATCATCACCATCACCATCCCAGCATTCACAACAGAGCATAGGGCATAGCATGAACTAGCATTTGAGTCACATTCCTAATCTCTGTCATCTTCTGATGGCATACCTCTGTAACTATAAATGTAACTAAATGTGTTTTGTTTTTGTTTATTTGTTCACTCGCTTCCCACTTTTTGTGACGTCATGGACCAGCCCATGCCAGAGCTCTCTGTTGGTCATCGCCACCCCCAGCTCTTTCAAGGACAAGCATCCCTAGGTTACTATGGGGAATACCATTGCTTTAACTATGCGGGTATTATTACAACTTTCATTATCTCCAACAAAGTTACAATTGCAATAGAGCTTAGTTATGGAACACATTATTGGAAGAATGAACTAACTGTAATTCACAGTTTAGCACATAATTACTCCCCAACTTTGAAGTCAACAGAGTATCTATCGTATTAGATTTTTATATCTCTTGCTGTAATATAATACAGCAGCAAAGGAAGGAGAAATTGTGAACCTTCTGATCTGTTGTCTGTCTCTCTGACCACTGTCCTTAGATCCCATACAGTGGGATCGACTAACCCATTGTCTGAGATACTACATGATATGGATTTCCATTAAAACCCTTTGGATATTATTATTGATGTTATTGTTTTCCTTATTAATTTCCCATCTTTTCCCCATCTGGGACTCAAGGCATCATGTAGTTCATCCCCACGAAAGTGCAAGAATCCACAGTGAAAGCATTTTTGACAGGTGGCCATCTAACCTGATTATAAAAGCTCAAATAGACAGTCCACCACTAAAGCAGTCCATTCCACTGTCAGATATCTTTTATTGGTGGAAACCCTTCCTAATGTCAAGTTGGAATTTCTTTTTGTAACATGAATCCAGTGATTCAGGTCCTTTTACCTATAGCAAGCTTCCTTCATTTTCCATGCAACCGTTCTTCAGATACTTAAAGATCGCTATCATGTTACTTATCAGTCTTCTGTTTCTCCATGCTAAACATATCCCACTGCATCATCTGTTCCTCATGGGGCTTGGTTTCCAGATCCTTTACTATCTTTGAATGCGATTTCCTGCTTCTTGGCAGGGGGTTGGACTGGATGGCCCATGAGGTCTCTTCCAGCTCTATGATTCTATGATTCTAAAATGACAAACTCCCCAGATACCCTTCTCCTCATCATATAAAGGCTTGCTGCTGAACACTTCTTGCCTTTCGAAGGGATTGAATGTGTTGCTTTCTGAAGGAAGGCCACTGTTACAAAGTAGGACATTTATTAACACAGAGACCAAAGGAAAATAGTGACTTCCTGAAAAATAACGGTTTGACTAATTGGGTCACCATGGGAGCGGGTCAGATGCCCGCAGGTACCTGGCATGCCTGCTGTGCTTTTTATCCTCTAAAGCTGATCGTTTAAATACTGAGATTGATATTTTTAAAAGAAAAGCTTTCTGCGTTTTTACTTCAAGATTGTTTCTAACCGGACTCAACAACTTAAGTCAAATATGAGATGTGTATGCTGAATCTCCAAGGAGCTCCACACCAAGACAGGAATTTGGATAGTGCTGCTGCTGTTGTTACTGGCAGATTACCTCATAAATAATATGAGTTTTTTTTTTTAAAAAAAGCTAACCTTAAACACCACACAAGATTGTCAAAGAGGATTTGTGCTACTTATTAGCAACATCAATGGACCATGAGGAACAAGACAGAAACTTCCACATTATTAGACAGTACCAGCTAATCCCTTGTCATCCCATTTTTTCAGATACCTTTAAAATGTTGCTCTGTTCTCCAACTTTCCCTCTTTGTTGTGAGATTACAAGCTAAGAGCAAAGTGTAAAAATAGTTCTCCCTAAATTAACTCAGATGGGGAATGAGATGGGGCAGAATCTTGGCCTTCCCAGCAGGAAGCAAAGAGGAAGCAAACTACTTCAGCCTCACCTAGCCTGTCCGTTCTTCCTCATTATTAACTTTTACCATATGTTACCACGTGCAAGGGTATGCTACTACATTAGTCTTCCAGGGAACCCTGGAGAGCTGCATTTCTAACTCCAAACCAACCCCAAAAATTGATTTATTTTTTTTTTAAAAGAACATTCTTACAAGATGGCCCCTAGAATCCCCAGGAAAGTTTTGCCATATTTTTTTCAACCATCGCTGGGCCCTTTTTAACAGGAAGTGGCCTAGAAGCATACCTAGAGTTGCCAAGTCAGAAGTAATGAGATTTTAGGGGCAAACCTTGAGACGATGGAATAGATGCTTCTGCTTTTAGATGATATTTTCAGCTGCTCCTTTAATGTCTGATATTTATTTCTAATTCTCTACATTTCTAGGTTTGCTTCTTGTTATAATGAATCTGTTCATTTCTGCTGAAATTACTTTTAACTTTCACTGGTGCTATTATCTCTTTAGATGAGACTAGCTGTGCCCGGCCACGCGTTGCTGTGGCGAAGTATGGTGGTATGGGAAATAAAGTATTGAGGAATTGGTGGTAGTTAAGGTAAAGGGTAAAGGTTTTCCCCTGACGTTAAGTCCAGTCATGTCTGACTCTGGGGGATGGTGCTCATCTCCATTTCTAAGCCGAAGAGCCGACGTTGTCCGTAGACTCCTCCAAGGTCATGTGGGATGATTGCACGGAGCGGCGTTACCTTCCCGCCGGAGCAGTACCTATTGATGCACTCACATTTGCATGTTTTCAAACTTCTGGGTTGGCAGAAGCTGGGGCTAACAGTAGGGGCTCTCTCCGCTCCCCCAATTCAAACTTTCGGCCTTTCGGTCCAGAAGTTCAGCAGCTCAATGCTTTAACACGCTGCGCCATCAGGGGATATTATTTCCTAAAGGTTGTGAATATACAATATTTCTGATTGTTTTTTGTCTGTTGGAGGCAAGTATGAATGTTGCAATTAGGAAAAATGATTAGGCTGTAATGGCCTTGCAGCTTTAAAGCCTGGCTGTTTTTTGTTGGGAGGTGTTAGCTGGCCCTGATTGTTTCCTGTCTGGAATTCGCTTATTTTCAGAGTGGTATTCTTTGTGATATTTTATGTGCTTCTACTGTCTGTGGCCCTGAGAAAACAGAGGATTTGCCAGACTTTGATGATGGGAATATTTTGTTGTGAGGTGTTAGCTGGCCCTGATTGTTTCCTGTGTGGAATTCCTCAGTTTTCAGAGTGTTGTTCTTTATTTAGTGTTCTGATTTTAGAGATTGTATTGTTCTGTTTTATTATACCACATTAATTTTTATATATTCTGATTTTAGTGTTTTTGAATACTTGGAACCTGATTGTATTCATTTTCACGGTTGACCGCAACACAATAATAATAATAATAATAATAATAATAATAGTAATAATAATGACTTTGGTAATACACAGTGCTTCACTCCCTTCTCAGCTTCCTTTCTGGAAGAATCCTTTCTTGGGAGGTGTTAGCTGGCCCTGATTGTTTCCAATTTCACTGCTTTATTTACTTTCTTTATTTCTTTATTTACTGTCCTGGTTTTAGAGATTATATTGTTCTGCATTATTCTATCCCAGAAATTATTTCATATTAAAGTAGAATCTCACTTATCCAACATTCGCTTATACAATGTTCTGGATTATCCAACGCTGTCTGCCTTTTCATAAGCAATGTTTTTGTAGTCAGTGTTTTAAATTCATTGTGATATTTTAGTAGTAAATTTGTAAATACAGTACAGTAGAGTCTCACTTATCCAACATAAATGGGCCGGCAGAATGTTGGATAAGTGAATATGTTGGATAATAAGGAGGCATTAAGGAAAAGCCTATTAAACGTCAAATTAGGTTATGATTTTACAAATGAAGCACCAAAACATCATGTTAGACAACAAATTTGGTAGAAAAAGTAGTTCAATACGCAGTAATGCTATGTAGTAATTACTGTATTTATGAATTTAGCACCAAAATATCATGATATATTGAAAACATTGACTACAAAAATGTGTTGGATAATCCAGAACATTGGATAAGCGAGTGTTGGATAAGTGAGACTCTACTGTAATTACAACATAGCATTACTGAGCATTGAACTACTTTTTCTGTCAAATTTGTTGTATAATATGATGTTTAGATGCTTAATTTGTATAACGATTACCTAATTTGATGTTTAATTGGCTTTTCCTAAATCCCTTCTTATTATCCTGTTTATGTTGGATAAGTGAGACTCTACTGCATATTGATAATCTTATATTATCTGCTTAGAACTGGATTATATGAGGCCCCTTCTTCACAGTTGTATAAAATGCACACTGAAGTGGATTATATGGTAGTGTGGACTCAAGATAATCCAGTGCAAAGCAGATAATATAAGATTATAAATGGGTTATATAGCTGTGTGGAAGGGCCTTGAGTCTACACTGCCATATAATCCAGTGTAAATTAGATAATCTATGGAAGAGACCTAAGTGAGGCCTAAATCTGCCTGTCCCCTAACTGAACCCTGGATGTCCCTTGGTTGCTAGGAGACCAAGTGGGCAGAGATTAGCCCTCTAAACTGGCAGCAATTGGATAAAAACAATTATTGCTCTCCCTCTAATTAGGACTTTATTTTTCTTTTCTTTTTGTTGTATCTTACTGGAGCCGTGGATGATGGGTTGTGTTGTCAAATTTCGAGGTTGGGCGGCCTGTAGTTTTGTTGTTTTGTGGGTTGCCGTGATGCCATCACTCATTTATATATATAGATTGTGCTTATGATTTAATGGAACGTTTACCTTTCTGTATATATGAGAATTATCAGCCAATTTGTAAAGAGATAGCCCTAAAAATCAGCCTGTAAATAACAAAATAGTAAAAGAACCAACCATCTCTACTTATGATTTCCCATTGCAAGTTTCCCTGCCACCAGCTGTTCTTTGCTTCCACTGTGATGCAAAGAAATAACTCAACAAGAGACTCAAAACATTATCAAATATTTCAGGCAGGCTAACAAGCAAGACCAAGAGCAGGAATTTGGGGAAAGCAATGAGTAGAAGATTGAAGTTCACAGAAAGTACAAACAGAAAAAAGCAAAAAAAAAAACAGTTTGAACACAAACAAGAAGCACAAACTGAATTGAAATAACCCCTGAGATTTGCTGCAGGTTCATAATGACCTCCTGTGATCAAACCACCTATGAGTTTTAGGGTGGTGAGAGTTTTCATTTACAAAGATTATGCACAATGTACAAAAAATACCTTTGTACTTGCAACCTAAAAGGTACATATGTTTGGTGCAACAGTTGTATGCCCTAAGTGTTTTTTACACATTTAACATTTGTGAAACATAAGCAGAGAGACAGATAAAGTCCACTTCTCAGTCATATTCTGTGCCCATTCTATTGGGACCTCATCACACTTACATTGTTAGCCTCCTAGAATGCTAAAGGGACAGTCTAGTGACGGATGGGCAATGGGCATGCTGCCCATCACATGATGTTGCTGGACTTCCTGTTGAAGCCCTGCCTCCAACTGGAGTGGAAGCATCATATGATGCTTCCCTCCTAACACGGGAAGGCTCCCATGTTGTGCTGGCTCTAATAGAGCAAGCAACACTTTGGCAATGCTTCCCCCATGTGATGGAAAAACAGCACTGCTTAGGAGTAGCGTGTGGGGTGATGGAGTCGTCCTACATCCCTGCCATTTTGCCACAGAGGTTGGGGGAAGTTGTCTGTGTGATGAGGTCGAAAGCAGAAGCCTAATGTGCAGGTTTCTGTTTCCTAAAGAAGCTTCACTTTTCTAATTTTGCAGACCAAGCAACTGTTAAGTGCACATATGAAGGCTGGTCATTTTTCTCTAGCTCCTCAGCAGTGTTACAGATGAGAATGGTAGGACTGTATGGCAGAAGAATAATATGATTGGAAAGATTACATCTGTTTTACTTTGGAAAGGCAAGAAAAGCAAGACCAGTAAAAGTACTGTTTACCCTAATGGTAGGGGAACCTGTGATTTTCCAGATTTTGGTGGACTGTGGTATCCATGAGTCCCATCCCAGTATGCATAGGCAATAGACAGGGATTATGGGATGTGTAATCCAACATTTCATGGATTGTAGACTTCACACTCTCAATTTAAAGCAGAGTTGGAGCGTTGCATCTCTTTGTTTGGCTACAGTTCTAATCCACTCTAGATAGCACAGTTAAAAGTGAGAAATTATAAGAGATATCAGCCTAAACGCATTTGAAGACCATAGTTGCCCAGTTCTACCATAAACATTATTTTCCAGAAATTCCCAATATACAATGTTGAATCTGGAGAAAAGTAGAAATACTAATGGTGTGCATACATATTTCTATATGAAACATCAGGCATTGTTTCATGTGTTAATTTCTGCAAGTTTCAATAATAAATCACCCAGCACTCCATGAACCTCATTCCCCCCCAGCTGTGAACATATCAACTTGCTCAGTATCTCACAGATGGAGGGGGAAAGACATGGAGCGATGTGAGCACAAAAGTCTTTATTTACTTTATCTGTTGGCTTCAAAGGTGGAATAAAATTAGCTTTTATATAACAGTTTTTATAAATCTGTTCATTAAAAAGTGCATTTTGAAAGAAAAGATTGATCTTTAGGGTTTTATGTAAATTCAGTTTTATGATATGCAGTGGAATTCTGTGCCTGTTTACTCAAAACTGGGTTAACCATTGGTGCTAATGTTTGGCCATGACGCTAACAACAGCTCCTAATCCCATCTGCCAGAGGGTCAACTCATCACATTTTTCCTGATATGTTCATGATGTCTATGGAAATAATAGCAGAAAACCAAGGGTGCCTCTATATGGTGTGGAACAGAAGGTAGAAATTTCACCTTTTCTCCCTATACCCTTGGCCATGCTGGCTGGGGGATTCTGAGTGCTGAAGTACAAAACCTGAACTATTTCATCTTTTGCAGTATCTTTTCATTTGTGCATAGAACCAAGAACATACTATCAAACATTACAGTTTTCACCTCTGCCCAAGTGCTCCCTCTGCACAAAAACAGCTTTGCTTGCAGACACAGCAAAGTTAGCAAAAAAGTGCTGCCACTACATTATGTTTACACTAGAACAGCAAAAAAGTTAATTATACTTAAATTTAAAAGAGGGTGTTTATTTTAGTTCTAAGTTGCCATGTAAATTTATGTCGAAATACTACACTGAAAGCCTTGCTGAAGTGAAGGCAGAAAATCCGATGAAATATTTTATTTCTCTTCAGTACTTTGTCTGTGTTTTGAGTCTGGGAGAGAAGCAGACAATAACTGGAAGAAACAGAAAGTGGCCTGACCATGCTGTTTAAAAATCACCTTTGTCTGTTTCACTGAATCTTGCTTAGATATAGATATAGATATAGATGTCATGCCTTACCACTCCTCATTGAGAAACCCCATATGAGCAAAATCAGGTGCCCTACTGTTAAGGGTGCCACAAGAGAGAAGACATTGCCTTCCAGTCCCCATCTCCCCACTTGTCAATCAAAATGGCCCGTGTCTTTCCATTTGGGGACAGTCCATGAATAGCTCAAACTGTCATGATTGGAAAGACTGTTTTTGGAGTCATTCAGTTGGATCCAGTCTTGATCAACAATCAGAATGAAGCGACTAAAACAAGGTAAACTCACTACAGACTTTCTCTTCCCATTCTTCCTTTCCTCACTTCTGTCCATAATTCAACCAACTTGCAGTTGCTATCTGCCATGGAAAACAACAGGTAAGTTGATAACAATGTCAAAACACTATAATGCCCCCCACATTGAGATGCCCAAAAACCTACACAGAATTTTATTTGGGGTGGGGAGTTACATTCTTATTTAAGGGCAAAATAATTAGTGTCAAAACTTTGATACCAATATATGTTTGTTTGTTATCAGTTGGACTTGTTAAATAGAGAAATTTATTTTCTTCCATTGAATATGGTGAGACAGGTTTTAAAGCAATATACTAACCTATAAATCCCAGAACTTTCAGTGAAAAGTGACAATCATCTAATCACTGCCTGTTAACTTAGTAAACATTTGGCTTCATCACTCTTAAAAGGTTACAATGAACAACAATAAAATGAAGAAGGCGAAAGTAAATACCCCAAGCGTGATTCAAATATCCTGCCTGGGAAGTGGTGTGGTGTGTGTGGTGATGAGGTTGCCTTTGAGCCATTGTGGTTTTATTTATTGTCTGATGAACTGAGTTAGAAAAAGTGGTCTGGAGAGAAGTGGGGAGTTTACCATTAAATTGGTGTATTGTATATTATTATTTCCCTAGAGCATTCTATGATTTTTCTTGTCGGCACTTCAAGAACAGCCATAATCCACTCACAATCTGGCTTGACAGTTACTTATAGCATGTGTTTTATATCTCCAGCTATCCAGTTCAATTGACTTTTAGCTTAACCAGAGAAACAGGAGGTGATGCACTTAAATGCAACATTGAGGCCAATCAGATGTATTTCCATTGATTTAAGTGGAATTTTGCCCAGTTGCCCAGCGCTTAGTAAGGCCTGATTATTTATCACATGTTCAGTGAAAAATTATGAACATCTCATCCCTATTGGTTAAATCACTAAATATTTGGCTAAATTGCTCCTAAGTGGTTGCAAAATAATCACTGAGGCAGGAATATGCTAATAAAATACATAGAATCATACAGTTGGAAGAGATCACAAGCCTCATCCAGTGCAAGCTCCTATCTTACAGGAATACACAAATCAAAACATTCCTGGCAGATGGACATCCAGCCTTTGTTTAAGGGAGATTCCACCATAATCTGAGGCAGTCTATTTCACTGTCAAACGGGTCTTACAGCCAGGAATTTCTTCTTAATGTTTAGATGGAGTGTCTTTTCCTGTAGTTTGAACCCATTGCTCCATGTTTCTGGATCACCAGAAAACAAACTGCTCCTGCTTCAATATGACATCCTTTCAAATGTTTAAGCATGGTTATCATGTCAGTAATTGAGGTCTTTGTTGCAGTCCCAAGTCCCTTCTGCCCTCCTAAATCCACCCTTTATTCCCTGATGGAAAAATGCAAATGATAAATTGCTGTTCCTGAAGGAGTAATTTATGTGTAAATAGTTCCTCTGACACTTCACCAGAAAATGCCAGATAACCCAGAAATACAAATCAAAAGTCACTATCCCAAACTCATAGAAGCAGATGTGTAATGGCCAGGTCGCAAACAGGATGGGGCCCCTGTACCTTTAACAGGAGTGTTGAGCAAAGTGTGATCCTGGGCTATGCGTTCCTCAAAGGTCATTGTCTATTATCTCCCTAATTTGTCAGGCATTTCCCACTGGTGAATTAAATTCAGCACCTGGAGGACAGGATCACCACTCCACTCCAAGCTTGTGTCTCATATTCATCCTGAAAGACTGGATGTTAAATCAGATTTTATTTTCAGCTGTGGTGCTGCCCAATGTTGCAGTGAAAAGTGGTCCATGCACTCACTGAAGATGTCCACCCCTGGTTTAACAGCTGAATGGGAGTGGGATACAAATATGTGAAATAAATAATAAATAAATTCTCACAACATGGATGACATTTCTGCTTCTATATTACTATAGTGTATGAGAGCACCATCATTTTATGCATGTAGCCACTATAGTCAGAGGTCTAATCTTTATATAACATGGCAGCAGAATGGTTGTGAAATGTTCCCTTTGTTTATGGCCTATTTCCTTCACCGTTCTTCTAGGTGAGGTCTGATGTTAAAACTGGTAACAGTATTTTCCTTGTGGGAAAGCTACAGAGAAGAGATGGGTGTGGGAAAGGTTGTGTGTTTTTCTTTATCTGTACACCCCTTTTGCTTTCAAGAAGTGGCACAGTGACTCCTGCATATTATAAGCATGCTTAGGTTTATACAGAAAGACCAGCACTGCCTTTTCTTTTTAACTCTGCTGTGTTAAACACAGGAACCAATATATTATGTCTGTTTGGTGTCCCTGTTTTTATGCAGAACTTGCAAAAGCAGGCACAGTTCACTGCTGTTTATTAGTGACCTTGTCTTGTCCTCTGAATTATGGGCAGTCTGCTTTGATCACGGGGAAAATGCTAGCAACAGTCATGATACGGTCCTTTGAATTTTTATTTTGTACATTTTTTGGCAGATGGGATAATGGTGAATATTTCCTGGGCCAAACTGCAGTTATAAATTTGGACAAATTAAAACTAAATTACGAGTACTTGAAACTCTGATATTTAGAGAAACAGTGCTTTAAAAATAAATAAATAATGGAATTTGTCAAGAAGTTTGGTTGTTTCTAGTCTGAAAAATAAAACTAGGTGATAACTAATTTTATAAATAGCAAGCATGTGAATTTTGAAACAATAATTTAATTGAGGAGACATTCTGTGCCTTGCACTGAAAGGTGCTTGGATAAATAATAAAACAAAACTCATGAAATAGATAAACTATGCTTTTGTGGAAAGGATTTATATTCTTGTCCTTCGTCTTCAGATGCTCTAATACCAGGTGCTGGCATGCTTTTTTTAATTGCTAAGGAAATATTCCTGAGCCAACAGAGAAAAACATAATTCCTTATTCATGCAGACTTTGAATCACAAAGTAGATGTGCAATGTGGAACTTGAAGGTTTAGCCAATATAAATGATTCTCTTATTCAAAGTGAACTGTCATTTTTCTTTCTCTAGAGGACATGTGATTTTTAAAAGTAAAGGGATGCCTTCTCCTTTGAAATTATTATGACATTTTAGAAGCTGAAGAAATGATTTATATGCTTTCCTAGGTTTTGTCCTTTTACTATCCTGTGAGGTAAGAGTGGCTGAAAGATAATAACTGATCCAAGATCACCCAGTTAGTTTTCTGTAGGGGAGATGGGTTTGAATCCAAGTACCAATCCAATGCATGTGTATACTGTATTTTATAAAGGAGAGTATTCTCTTACAAGAGTAATACAATCTAGGTCCAGTTTAAAATGGAAGACCCATAAACAGGAAGAACAGCGGTCTTGAAATTGCCCATCCTTGTTGCCCTTGGCAACACACCAAAGGCAAACTGGTCTCCTGGTCACAGCCTTGCCTGTCATAGTACCATATATTCTGTTTCTGTTTAATCACAGAAAAGCATTTGACTGGTTTAAAGGAAACGGGAGCACTACGACGTCATATTGTTCTGACATGTAACCTGCACTCTGGACATGAATCTATTGTCAGGACATAATATAGAGAAAGAGAATAGTTTCCAACCGGCAGGAAAGGTTGCATTTTATTACTCTATTTGCTTATATGTAGAACACATAATATAAAATGCAGGATTAGACTCAAAAACTGGCAAGGAACCCCAACCATTTCAGATATACAGATGACACCATATTACTTGCAGAAAATAGCAAAGACTTAGATGAAAGTGAAAGAAGAAAGTGTGAAATCAGGATTACAGTTGAATATTAACTGTATTAAGAAGACAAGAATAAAGACCACAGATTATTTAAATAGCTTTAAAGTGGGTATTGAGGACATTGAACAATTAAAGATTTTCTATACTTCATGGAACACATTAACCAGACTGGAGGCTGTATTCACATAATCAGAAGAAGATTTAGACAGGCATTCAGAACTAGATAAGGACCTCGTCACACAGCCGGAAGCGGCAGCACTCCTCATAAGGGTGATGCATGAAGCCCTCGCCTCGCTGGCCAGCACGGCAATCACATGGAGGGAAGCGAAGAGCACACGTAGTGCACACGGCTTCCCCCATGGAACTGGCAACATGGGGGGCTTTCCGTGTTGCAAGATCCATGCCAGTTCCATGGAGGAAGGTCGCGTGCACTACACATGTTCACTTCCCGCCATGTGATTGTCCTGCTAGCCAGCAAAACGAGACAAGAGCTCCATGCCCTCGCCTTTAAGAGGAGCTCCACTGGCCATGTGACAAGGTCCTAAGATCCTCAAGTGTAAAAATATACAATTAAATGCCAATCTGAGCCATAGTATTTCTGATTTCTATGTATAGTTGTAAAATTGGACCATGAAGAAAGCCAATAGGAAGAGAACCAACCCATTTGAAATACAGCATTGGAGAAGAGTTCTGCATAGATCATGGGTTACTAAAAAGACATATGATTTACAGCAAATCAAGACTGAACTTCCACTAGAAGCCAAGATGACTAAGCTGATGCTTTCATGTATCGGACATATTCTGAGACAACATGATATGGGAGGAAAGATGATAATGCTGTGAATAAGTGGAAGGCAGTAGGAAAAGAGGAAAACTACAGATTGATTAGTTGATTCTATCAAGGAAGCAACTGCACTGAATTTGCAAGATCTGAACAATGTAATCAATGGGTATGGGTCTTAGAGATCTGTCATTCATAAGATCATCATAGGTTTAGGTTGAACTGATGGCAGATAACAACCACAAATGGTAGCCTAATCCACACACACAGAGACAGGGTAGTAAAATAAGCATTGCAATCAAGTAATTTACAGTTGCTTATTGTTTAATGCAGAAGTGGGAAGCTTCTAACCTGTGAGTCAAGTGCTCATAATGTGTGTGAATGCTAAGTACTGTACAAAGGAATAAATGAAGTCTGAGTGGGATGGCAGATGATGTGACTGTCCCGGCTAAAATGTCTGGTTTATTTTGGCCTCACATTCTCTGGCTCTGCTACATCAAGGAAGAGACAGCCTTGAGCTTGGAAAGAAGAGAAAAAGAAGGATGCATTGCAAGGTAGAAGGAAATAAGGATGATAAAGTGAGTTAGTATTTACTACTCTGCACTGACAAATTATCATCTTCATTATGTTTAAAATATGTGCTTAGAACATTGTGCACCACAGTCATTTTAGAAAACAAAATGTACAATCTGGATCTCTTCCAAATAGCTATCCTCAGGTAGTCATGAAGATAGCTATTCCTTCTCTTACAAGCAACAAAGAAACATTATTAGGCTAAAACTGTATACTTAACATACAGTAGACCCACCCGATGGAAATATGAATATTCAAGTCACATTATATATACAGGTGTAGTAAAGTCTTGTCCCTTAGATAAAATGGCAAAATCTAGGTTTGCTTTTTGTGTATAGTTGTGGTTATAGAATCTGTGGATATGGAGGGTTGATTATACTAATTCCATTATAACATGGATTCTACTGATAAATATGATTTCCCTCCTTCCTTGGCCTATCAAAATTATCTTTAAAACAGTTCATTTTGAAAATGTTGAGATACATTAGCTTCTTTGACAACTTCATATTGCACATTGTCTCCCTATTCGGAGACAAATAAACAAACACTTTTATTTATTTCCTATCATTTGTTCAATCATTCAGCAGCTGTTTTACCTCTGTCTGTCTTCCATCTGGAGGGCAAAGGTTTATTATTCACTAGCTTTGCCCGGCCACGCGTTGCTGTGGCTTATGGGACTCCTTTGTTGGCCAGGAGGAATATCAGTGAATAGCCTTGCAGTCTCAAAGCCTGGCCGTTTTCTGGAGTAGCTGGAGCTTTTTGTTGTATGAACATAGAGGCATGGATGAGGGGTTGTGCTGCCAAGTTTAGTGTTTCTGGGATGTGTAGTTTTGTTGTTTTGTCCTAGGCCAAAATTTCATTACCCTTTTATATATATAGATTTTATTTACAATCATTTCCCCTCTCTGATGAATATTTTCAATACTTACACTTGGCCCAGTAGATAACATGGGTTGGATTTCCCTACAAATAGAATTGATCCAGAATATTTTGCTATCTGAGGCAGAATAATAACTACTACTCCCCCCCCCCCCCCCCATGTGTGATAACCAAGTTATTTTAGCACAGGAAGCAGAAGCTCCCTTCTCCCTATCTCAAACAGTAAAATGCAACAATAAATATAGCCAAGTATTTGCCACTCTTCCATGGCACTCTGAATCTGCTACCCGAGGCATCAATCTCATTACATCTAATGGCAGGGCTGACCCTGCTTTCTTGAGGCAAAAGAAATTTAAGGCAATCTTCACAAATGCAAACACTGTAGAATCAGCAGGGTATTCTGGTGACTTTCTTTTTTTTTTTTAAAAAAAAACTGTTTATCTACAAATTGACAGGCCGAGAAGGGGGAAAAAAGCAATAAGGAATTGAAGCAAGAGGGCAGCATTTCTACCAAAGACCCGTTGAGGCTGAAAGCTGAGTTTAAATTCCACTTCTGTCATACTGTTGTCCAGGGCAAGTTGCTCACTCCATATCTCACCATCTGTAAAATGCAAAATAATAATGAGTGACCTCAGAAAATTGCCCAGATGGCAACAACAACGCAGGACATCATTAGGTTGGCAGGTGGCTGTTGTACCATTCCATTTGGCTGCATTAGCAGGAGAAGTGAGGCATCAAGGTTCACTCCGCTGTCCTGGCTAGGCTAAGTGCCATTTGATTTTCTTTCTCATCCTATTGGTTTTGTTTTTTATATTGGACCTTTTTGATTGTAAATCTATTGGAATGCTACCTTATCTGTTTTTTAAAAAAGCAATGTATAGAACCCATTATGTCCTTTTAAAGCAATAAATAGATTATACAATAACAATATATTGAAGGTAAGCCACGTTTGACCCTAAACCCAAACCTCCATGGAGCCCCTACCCTTATGCTCCCACATCACCAAAGAGGCAGGGTTTGCTATAAAAATCCTCAGGCTATTAAAAACTACTGCACTGTTTCCTAAATAAAATGAAGTACATTCTCACCTGCTTCTAGTTTTTTTTTAATTTTCTGGCAATTTCCAGATGTAGTCCACAGTAGGCTGATAGGGTCAAAATTCTGTCCGTTTGCCCACTGAAGTTGCAGTTTTAGATGATATCTTCAAGTCTATGGTAATTGGGGAACCACAGCTAAAGTCTACCCTAATTATCTTAAATTCCAGGCAGGTCAATGCTAAGAGAGCCCTTTGTACAGAGACTTCCTTGCATGTTGTAAGAAAAGCTATGTCTGTTTTAAAACATATTTAACATCTCTTCTACTAGTAAATTTTACTTAATAAATAAGATCTGTTTCTATCATGCTGTACTCTCAGAGCTAGAAACCACAGGTATAATTTTTCATGCTGATGTTATTTTTCATTCACAAATAGCTGGGGTGATTACTTTAAAATTAATACATTGCAGATTTTTTTGCATGCTATGTTTGGCTAGGATTTGAATTTATTTAGCATGTAAAAATATTATGAGCTGCTTTATTCAAGAGTTGCCTCTTGAACAGAACGGCTGTTTTTCTTTATTGCATGCTTCCGACACTTCTATAAACTTTTTCAAAGAGTCTCAGAAATTAGGCTTCAACTGTCCTCAGAGATCAATTATTCAAAGCAGCAGCATAATAAAACATACAAATTTACAGTCAATGATTTACGCAGTCCAATTAGAGCCTGTGTAGCAACTGCTTATGGTGTTTCAGTGTTGATTTTTTAAATGGTAACAAAAAAACATTATTCTGAACAGTTTTATTACAATTAATTTTATTTTGGTGCACAATGACTTTAGTGAATGAAGCTACAAAAAATGCAACGGTGAAATGCAACCCAATAAAGGAACAAATACAATGCAGAATCACAACTAAAGACAATTAAATGAAAAATACATGGAACTTTTTAATAATAATGCTGCATAAAACCAGTATCACTTTAGTGCAATTTAGTACAGCTAATATCAAAAGCAAAGGGAGATTTTGAAATATATTTGCTGAGACAGAATCCAGTAAAAGACAATACTGCTTTTTAATTAGGGGGATAGTGGGAATTCAGTGTACTAAACCCTCCGATTTGTGGAGTTAGGATCACGGGGACCAGGAGAAAGTGAAAAAAAATATGAACAGGAAAAAAAACAAATGCTATTTTTTAAACCCAAGAAATTATAGATCTTCCAATGCAATTCTATGGTCAACTCATGAGTAGAGAGATTGTGATTTCCTAGGAATAGCTAACACAATGGTTCTCAACCTGGGGTCCCCTGCTGTTTTAGGCCTACAACTGCCAGAAATCCCATCCAGTTTACCAACTGTTAGGATTTCTGGAAGTTGAAAGCCAATAACATCTGGGTTGAGAATCACTGAGCTAACAGAAAGGAACCAAAAATTGAAACATATCCTTTCAACAGCACCATGAAAAAATCCTATTTGGAATAATATGGAACTTCTTTTTCTAATGTGACATCCACTGGATGCTTAATGATAACTTACACCACCAGCTTGCTCACATCTGAAAGATGCCAGATTGGGTTAAACCCATTTAAAAAGTGCATGACACTCAGCCCAACATATGTTAGAAAGAAAACACAGGTGCCAGCTTACCAGTATCATAAATCATCAAAAATTTACATTGGCATTGAACTGATCTTATATTGTCATGGGGCTTGTAGCACTAAAAAGCTGATAATCTCACATCCCGGGTAATACACACTTGCTGCAGATCAGATGCTGCTGCAGCACAGTCTTCATTTATTTCAATGTGAGTCTTTTGTGAGAATCTCTGAATGGAATGGTAGCAGTTACATCACTGAGGGAAAAGGCCATAGCTCATTGGCAAAGTACACCATTTTATGCATAAGAGTCCAAGTTCAATTCCTGCTATCCCCAGTTGAAATGATCAACTAGTGATAGGAACAATGTCTGCTGAACAGCGTAGTTAAAGATCTCCTGCCACATGAGACAAGACCACACTTGCCATCAATCTCCCCAATACTTTGTTTCGAGTGGACCCTTGTTCAAGGCAAGGCATTGTGCGTAAGGAAGCCATGGAAGTTGGGGAGGACTTGAATGCATTGAAAAACAACCGTTATTGACACAATGTAAGATTTCAGGTGCAGGTAGTCACCGAGTTACAAACATCCGACTTACAAATGACTCATAGTTAAGAATAGGGGTGAGACATCTACCCCTTGGAAGGGAAATTCACCCTCAAAAGAGTTATCATGGGGAAAAGGTGTCTCAGCTGAAGCTTTATCAGCAATCCTTATTTCCACAACGAGCCATTTTTTTTTCAAACTCCAATTGTCACAGGGACAGAAAGTGAGGTAAAATCTTCTGAATAGGCACAAACAGCAAAACAAACACCACAGGGGTTCCCTGTGCTCTCCAAAGCACATATATGTGTGTGGGGATTGCCTGTATTTTCATGTTGCTCTATAACTGAGTTCAGGAGGTGATTTTCAAAAGAATAATATTTCTTCAGAGACTGATCTGGCTATGAGCATGAGATTTTCTGATCAAGATATCAGTTATCTAGAAACCTACTTATATCATATTTACTTGATTTTAATGCTCATCTTTTTTGACTAAATTATCTTTCCAAAATTAGGGTGCACATTAGATTTGTGTAATATGGTACTTTTTTGGGTTTCATGGTTTTGAAAATTGAGGTGTGCATTAGATTCAAAGGAGCATTAGACTTAAGTAAATACAGTATTTATTTTATAAAATGTTTGCATTGTCCTTGGCTTACAGACATAAATGCTCGCAGAGACTAAAATATCCTAAGTTCATAATTTTTTTGTAAATCTGTTTTTTAAAATCTAATAGCCCAAATGTGTCATTAAAATAATCTGGTTTGAAATGTGTCTGTTTAGTAAAAGTTATGCTAACAATGTTTAGAATCTTAAAACTATACTTAAAATTTAACATCAACATGATGTTAAGAAGCCTCTCTCCTATTTAAAAGAGCTGAAGATGCTGGAAGAGAGACATAACTTCTGTGTTTGTGAATCATAAAATACAGGAAATCTTGTACAGTAGAGTCTCACTTATCCAACATAAACGGGCCGGCAGAATGTTGGATAAGCGAATATGTTGGATAATAAGGAGGCATTAAGGAAAAGCCTATTAAACATCAAATTAGGTTATGATTTTACAAGTTAAGCACCAAAACATCATGTTAGACAACAAATTTGGCAGAAAAAGTAGTTCAATAAGCAGTAATGCTATGTAGTAATTACTGTATTTATGAATTTAGCACCAAAATATCACAATATATTGAAAACATTGACTACAAAAATGCGTTGGATAATCCAGAACGTTGGATAAGCGAGTGTTGGATAAGTGAGACTCTACTGTATTTGTATTATTGTTTGTTTCTTACTGGATCCAGAAGCTAGTATATCATCTCATGAGTCGAGAAGACTCCTTGCCATCTTATCACTTGGCTTATTCATAGCACTCATATGGATGATCTAGTACTTCTGTTTCATGTCTCATCCCACCCCAGTTTCTTAGGCTTCTCAATTTATTTATTCAGTTTTCAAATTAAAAGCTTCATAGCTCTGTTTACCCAACAGCATGCTACCCGAATGCTTTACAGCAGCAGAGCCACACTCTGATATTCACTTCACAGAACAATTAAAATTGGTAGTTGGTCCCTATGTATGATGCTTACAGTTAGAAAACCATTTCTTGTGCATCACAAGTTCATCTCTTTTAAGAAGGTGCTGGTTGCATTATTTGCCATTGATCTCAGCAAATTGAGCTGTATTTATATGATACAAGCCACTGTTGCTAGATTCTTCTACACATGCATTCAAATTATTTCTGGTGTTTAAAATGTTTGCTTTATTTCTGTTGCAGTTCTCTCGGGGCTAAAGAAACACAACACTGAATACATATTTCATTGGCGTAAAAGTGGAATTGTTGAACAGAGATAGCAATGCAATGTCCTTGTGCACCATTTGCTTTGTCAATTAAAAAGCTTCAAGGCGTGCATGCTGGCTCAATCCTGATTCGAACCATTATGCATAGGTAAAGGGTAGTTAAACTTCTCCTGTATCCCTCTCCTTATTAAATTCAGTCTATAGGGCTAAAAAACTTAATTGGTTTCAACCTACAATTTCCTTAACTTTTAAGGGAGAGTGTCTGAAGTGGAGGATTAATCCAAATAGGACCTGCATAACTACTAGTCTGGAGTATGGAGAACAGGAAGGCTCAAATGAACACCCCATATTTATTCAATTTATTATATAGTTGTAGGGAAATTGGCTTCAGGTTTATGGACACTTTTTCCTAACTTCATTTATCATCAAGTTATGAAGTTGAAGAGAATCTCCCTTTTGCTGAAGAATAAAATGGAAAACATCACGTCTCATTGCTTTAAAAGAAACAACTGAAGTCAATAGAATATGACTCATCTAAAGTAAATACAAAGTGGTCATGTAGGAAAGAATAATCATAGGCATCAACATAGAGGGAATGAATACTAATTAGAGAATAGCATCACACGGAAAAGCCCAAGAGACGTAGTAAATTATATACTAAATCTGAATTAACAATGCTCAGCTGTCACAAGAAGAGGGGAAGCGCTACACTAAGCTGTGGAAGGGGAACTATGCATTCATCAAATATATTGACAATTCTGTTCCCGTGTTCCTCTTTAGTTGAAGAAGGACCAGGTTAAAATCCTGAAATTAGATCAAATTTCTGCATCACTGAACTGGGCATGTTCAAAGGGCAGATGGACATCACAGATCAAGAGTCAACAGATTCAGTGGTGGGTGGCCAGCCTTTTCAACAATTCAGAGCGTGACAAAATGCCATGTTAGTGATTATACCACAATGAATGCATCATGTTATTTGATATTGTTTTAGCTCTAGATTTGGGGTAGGAATTGTGCAAACCTAAACTGTTGCTCGCAATAAATTTGACCAGCAAAGAATGAGGAAGCTACTTCTAAGGTTCCATTTGCTCTTGGTCTAATATTAAAAGTTCTCTGTAAGCAATCCATATCTCTGCCAAGAGGGATTTGGTCCTTCTTCTGCATCTCATTGTCTGGGGAAGAAGTGGAGAGTGGAAGGCATAGCAGAGAGAGGATTTTGACTATGGCACTTTGGGGTTTTGATCTCTCATCACTATATTCTTCCTTGAGTTTTCTGACAGATTATCCATTAGATAAAGTGACCCTAAACAGATAGATTTAAAGATAGAGACAAAGATATAGAGATCAAGCAATTTTCCATGATCTAGAAATAACCTTTCTAGAAAAAAGCATGTCATTACCTATGTTACCTTTTTAGAAACAAACTAAAACATTAAAACATGTGTTTAAGCTCATGTTTATTCTCTCAGAGGAGATTAACATGATGGTATGCTGTGTTGTTTGCTTCCTAATTTGTTATGCATTATTTGTGGTGTGTGCAAGGATTAGTGGAAGACAAAATGTTAAGTAATCTTAAATTTGATTTAAGATATACTGTAGAAGAGATAAAGGAAAGCTGTTTCTGGTCCCTAATTGAGCTTTCTGAAGAGGAGAGGAGCATAAGAAGTAAGTGATGGGGAAGGACATGGTTTCATTATACAGTATGTCCAATTTCAATATGCCCCCTGCCCCCGCATGACTAAAATGCATATGGCTTTAATCAAAAACTGATGCTCTTGAAAGGCAAGATGATTTCCACAAATTGTTACAGGGATTTTCTAATGTGTAGCAGAATTCTAGCATGGGCACAGGAGGACTTTAGCCCTTTGCAGTTAGAATCTGGTTTAGAGATTTGTGAAACTCCAATTTATTTATTTATTTATTTATTCGGAAGTTTCTGTACCGCCTTGAGTCTGTTGCACTGCTTGCACTGCTAACAACGATGCCATTAAAATTAGGAAGACACACAGTGGTGATCAAAGGTTTAAAACTGATTAGCCCTGTACGTTACCCGGTTGAGAGCTATGAAACTGAAGTCATGTTATACCCTTCACATGCAGAGTTTTGGATAAAAAAACCTTTTGGAAAAAAATGGGAATCATAATCTTATCAAAAGGAAAAATTGTGTCATATCTATTTGGCAAATGTGAATTTCCATGAACATGTGGAGACCACCTTTTGAAAACTACTAGTCAAGAAACGACATGACCTTGTTATGGCACACAGGAAACGCTGCTGTTAAACTGAAGAACCATGTCTTTGAACAGCCAGGAAACAAAGACATGCCACAACAAAAATATATATGGCTAGCAGTGTTTTAAAGATGTTTCTTTGAAGTTGAAGTTGCAATTGCAGTTGCCCAAAACATATACTTTGTTATGGTTGAGCCTTATGGCTCCAATACTGGGAGACGTGGTCGTAAGACTCCTCGAGAGTCAGATTCTCTCGAGGAGCGAGAGAGGAAACGGCTGCGGGATATCTTTGCAGAACCATCTGACGAGGACTCCTTTGAGGGTTTTACCGAGAGAATGGAGGAAGAGGTGGTTAGCTCAGAGGAGGATGACATGGAATGGACTCGTGTGAGGGAGGATTTGGGTGTTCCTGGTAATGATAACATGGGAAGCGACTGGCAGGTTGCAGGATTGGACCCGTGGACGAGCTGGAGGGATGGAACGGGATCCACAGCTGGGGATGCTGTGGGGCGTAGTCAAAGATGTTTTAGTTCTGATGAGGATGATAATGATGACGAGGCACCTGGAATATAGGGTAACACCTGATAGCGATGAGGAGTTGTAACTGGCATATAATGGGGTCTTGAATCCGGGGCTAATTGCGTTGGGCAAGGTAATCTGGACGGACGCTTGGGCTTTTGTTTGGGAACTTCCTGAAGACGGGTGTGTTTCGTTTGCTGAATACGTAAGTTACCAAGGACACTGGGCAAAGACGGCGGGAGGAACTGTGTGGGCGTTTCTTGTGCAACCTGTGTTTAATCTTATTAGCTTGGACCCTCCGTCGTCTTCTTGACGGACATTGTTTACCTACTCGGAATTGACGCTGGACTGGCTGACTACGATCTTGGATGACCCTTTCTTTGGCTATCGGAGGTTTTCGTGGAATCTAAGACGCCTGTACCTGGCTACCGACCTCGGACCGTATTTAGACACCGCTGACCGCTGCAACCCTGATTGATGTGTTTGGACCCGGAGTTTGCCCGCTGCTCGGAGGAGTAACAACTTAGTTGCTCTACCACAGTTGCTGAGTAGCAGAGAGGAATCTGTTGCCAGTATTTAAGTTCTATTGAATGTTTGTTTGCCAGCTTTTGTTTGTTTAAAGTCCCAGGCTGAAGTAAGCATTTTTGGTTTAACCCGGATTAAACTCTTGTTTAATCCGGTTTATCTTTTGAACCATTTTTTGAGTGACTTTTCATATTGAAGGCGAGTGTTTGCCAAGCTCTTTGTTTTTAACGAGCTATTTTGGTTCTGTACCTTTAATAAACTGTGTTGAACCTTATCTAGTGGCGTTCTGTCCTTGACATACTTTCCCTTGAAAGCTCTTAGTTTAAAATATGCACTCAAAGATTAAAAAAAAACTTGTTTATTTTTTTTTTCGTGTCAGGAGCAACCGGAGTTGCTTCTGGAGTGGGAGAATTGGCCGTCTGCAAGGACGTTGCCCAGGGGACGCCCGGATGTTTTGATATTTTTACCATCCTTGTGGGAGGCTTCTCTCATGTCCCCGCATGGAGCTGGAGCTGATAGAGGGAGCTCATCCACACTCTCCCCAGGTGGGATTCGAACCTGGCAGCTTTCGGGTCAGCAACCCAACCTTCAAGTCACTTAGTCCACTACGCCATCTGGGGGCTCCTACTTGTTTACTGACAAACATCTTGTATCAATTAACCATACAGGCATATTTCTTATTAAAGTTCAGTTATAGATAGGATGTAGTTTCTCTGAGTTGTGAACACAGGGTATCATTCTTAATCAATAGTCCATAGTCCAAAGTATAATTGTACTCACTGAAGTCCAAAAGTCTTTAAGTATCCACCTCCACTGAGGTCTAAAGCCAACTGCTAACACTGAAGTTCAAACAAATACTGATAACAAAATGGAGTCTTGAGTCTGAACATGCTCAGTACAATCACATGTCTGTGGCCCCTCCCACACCAAAGAGGTCAGTCAAGCTGTCAAATCAACATACACATACAATACAGGTTATCAAATATATACATTAACAAATAAATGATGAAGGCTTGGAAGGTTGCTCTTTCCAACACAGAGAAAACCAATTCAGGCACTTGATGTAGTAATCAAAATAGTGCTGCATTCTTCTGTAGCCCTGCTTTTGCAGAACATTTCTTCTATTCCTGCTTTAGCCCATTAAGCAACTCTCTCTGTGTAACATGCTCCCCATATTATAACTCCTGTGGGGTACCACCAAAATAATTAGTTTTAAGATACTTAAGAAGCACAGAAAGGGGTAGTTATGTGTTCACGACCAACTTGCATGAGTTCAGAATCTCTATTGGATTGTCTTCACATCTAAGATACATTCCCATTACCATCAAGTGGGCAGAAAATAAGCAGAATGTCATATCCTTGGGTACTTCCAGTCTAGATAAACAGCAGGCACTAGGCACTAACAATCAAAAGGCATTGTGTGGCTATGTGATTTTTCACCTCCTTAATGGCTTTTCTGTGATTAAACATGGAGCAAGATTACAAACGGAACACAACACTGACTGGGACCCTTAAAAATTATGTGAATGAGGCTAAGTGAAAGTGCAATAAGATCTCCACGCATGCCTACGTGAGGATTATCTTTACAGTGAAATGCAGGGGTAAATTCTTTGCATGACATTTTCAGTAAATCACTTGAAAATCTGAAGGTGAAGTAGATAATGAGAATAGTTAGTACTATCATTTTAATTTAATCATGTCAAGCAATTGTCCAAAGCAGGAAGATATGTGACATTGAGGAAGAGCTGAATCCCTATATCAGGAGAAAGGTAGGATAAAAAGGAAGTAAATAAATACATCAAAATTAAAAGTTTTCTGTGACCTGCAAATTTAGCAGTAAAATCCTGGGCATTTCCTGGTTTGAAATTCCGTTGAATTTTGTGGGGTTTACTTTCACTGAAGTGCAGCTAAAATCTCTGTGAACTCATTGGATTTGAGTAAATATGCTTATGATCAGGCTGTTTTAATCTGCCTCTGAGAAAAATGGCCCAGTTTAATCACATTCTCATCTATTTTCCAGGATATTTTTCTTTTGTATGTAAAATGTTTATCTTCTTGCGGTGTTACAGCATATAAAGCATAACTTCCAAAAAGAGTGTGAAGATAATCTGTTAAAAATAGGCTTAAGAAGATAAAATAGGCAGTAGCCATATAAGAAGTTGCTATGGGGCAAAAACTATTTAAGGAAGGGAAAAGATGCTTAATTCCATAAAAGACTTCATATGATCTTTACTGGAAAGCTGCTCCTTGCTTATTTATTTTCATTCTCTGCAATCCCCCCATTAAATTGATTCCACGTATCACTTGGAATAATAATGAAATCAAAGAGGCAGGAAACAGGGGTTAGAGCTACTACTGATGTTTTTGGCACAATGCAGTGGAGATTCTGTCTATCACACTGATCCCCATTTCCTTTTGGAGCAACAAATGAAACAGTAAACTCCCCTGTGATTTTGGAGATGCTTCGCATTGTGATTTAGAGCACGGATTCCCTGACAAACAACCTTCTTGGAAATACCCTTATGCTGTCAATTCCAGAACAAGAAGTTCAGGCTACACTAGTTCACATAAAACTAGTCTGATGTAATTGCCTTTTCTGATATAACTCGTTTATTAGCCTGCAATTTAAGGTTAGATATTCTCACACTTTCATCTCTGCTAGCAGAAATGCTTGTTTACCAACAGGAATGCCCTTTTGGGGCAGAACTTTATTCTGCGGATTGATGTAAAAGGGATAGATGGGGTACACCAGCACCAGATCTCCTACATTTCTGGAGTACAACCTCACTGTCGACACAAAGATATGCCAGTAGTAGTTACTGTGATGTTTGTTTGAAGGCTAAGTAAATACATTTATATTGCAGAATAAATGTTATAATAATCCTTTGAAGATGCCAGCCACAGATGCAGGCAAAACTTCAGAAGAAAATGCTGCTAGAACACGGCCATACAGCCTGGAAACCACACAACACCCCAGTTATAATAATGATTTGATCAGAGTTACAAATTCCATCTTAAATTAGAATTTTATGTAGGGTGTTCAAATTATTCCTTGTTGAAGTGCAGAATTGCAAACCCCACTTAAAGTTTCTCTTGTAATTTTGCAGTACTTCTCTACTATAGAAATCTTTAATCTTGTTGAGAGTGTATACATTTGGGGCGGGGGGGTGCAAAATCAATTCCAGAATTACTAACTGTAATGCAGTTTGATATAAGCAAGAGTAAAGTGAGGCACATGGGAATTGGGGAGAAGTCCTAGCTTTAGGTTTTCTCATGGAGTCTAATCTGTTTATGAATGGGCAGGTTGCATTTGATAGCCTTTTGGAAGTGGCGCCCAGGGTATAGACAATGTAAATAAAGCAAACCGGATTGGGAAAGGAATTTAAAATATAATTCCCAATGGACGTTTGCATTATAGCCTTTATGGAGGGCTATGATGCAAATGTTCTTGCAATACTGTCTACAGTTCTATTCACTATACCTCAAAAACATATTTTAGAGTTGAAGGAGTAGCAAGAAAGTACAACCAAAATTATCACTGGGCTGTAATAACCTCCCTAGGAAGAAAGAATTGGGGCTGTTTAGCTTAGAAGAAATATATGTTACTGGAAGAAGAGATAGTATTAAGGTTTGCAGTTATTCATGGTATGGAAAAAGTAGACAGGATTTATCTCTAAAAATGCAAGGATTCATCATGCTGAGTGATGGGATCTTCTGGACAGATAAAAATAAGCAACTTCTTCACATAGTACATAATGAAACTGGAATTAACTGCCTCAGGTTGTAGTGATGTTTGCCAATATGGATAGCTATAAAAAGTGATGAGTCTATTAATTAAAAATAAGGCTATCAGCAAGTACTAATCATGATGACTGTATATCATCATAAATATCTTAAATACTGTAGCTCTGAATGCCATTTTCTGGGGAACACAAGCAGTTCTGTCGTGTTTGTGAGCTTCACAGTCATCTGATTGGATAGTGCCAGAAGAGAATACTGGACTAGATGGGTTTTTGTTTCAATCCAGAGGGCTCTTCTTACATGTATATGGTCTTATGTTCATGTAGGAAAGAATAGGTCATCATGTTTTCTGTTGACAGCATTTTTCACTTGTATTTGGAAATACTAGGGTATTGATGTCAAACCTTTGGGATGTAAAACACTGAGCTTCAGCCCTTCCTTGATGTGTTGTTTATCATGAGGCACTAATAACTAGGCTTGTGCACAGATTCATTTTGGACATTTGCCTTCGGCTACTTCAGCTTGTTCGGACACCCATAATGGTAAGGGCTCTGCCGCCATGTGTTTTTTTTTGACGGAAATGAACCACATGGCTGCTGATCGTAGCCTCCTTCGATTGCTATTCTGGATCATGCAGCGCTCAGAGAGGCTGCCACTTGCTTGCACAGGGATTCCGTGTGAGCCCTGCCTGTTGGGTCAATCAGAATAGAAGAAAGCCGTGACGTGTCTTACGCAAGCTGAGTCTATTTAATGAGGTGAACACCTCCATTGCTTAGTTGCGTCCTGGCTCTAGAGAGAGGTACTTTGATCGCTGCAGTCAGATTGCCTTGCCGCTCGCTTGCAGCTTTAGCTTTTGGCTTGGCTCATTAGATCTAATTTTATTCTTTTATTTTCCTAGATTTTCCTTTATTTTCTTGATTTTTTATTTTTTTATTTAGGGACTGGGAGTTGGAAAGTATGGGTGGGTTGGTCGGTGGTATTTGGGGATGTGGGTGGGTGGGTGTTCCCCTTTTAGGGTGGCTCTGAGCTTTAAGTCACCCTTTAGCCTTTATTAAAGCCTTTAGCTTTTTTTCTCCTTATATTTTTTCTCCTCCCTCCTCTCTTTCAGAAAATACTTTAAAAAGATTATTATTAATAAGAAGAATTCCAGCAAACAACAAAGCCTCATTCTCAGAAAAACTACCTACCTAGTACCTACTACCTACCTAAACCTACCACCAATATCTGTAATTTCTTTCCATTGCAATCTCATCACAAGTTCTCTCTGTTGTCTTATTATATTTCTGTCTGTGCTCTCTGCCTTCTTTATTTCATTTACTAATAATAATTTGGCTGTTGCCTAAAAATAATAAAACTATTGGGCTTCTGTGGAAGCTTTGCCAACAGAACCCATAGTCTCTCTCTGCTCATCATCACCTGCAGATCCCTCATTCCGCCCACTGCCAGCTGTGGATGCATGCACACTTTGGAGAGCTTTGGGGGGAATCCAATACATCTCAAAATCCTCCTCAAACGCCCCTTCCAAATGTTGTATAAGCTCATCTCTTTCCCCAGCCATGTCACACAGGAGAATTCCTGGTTTGTTGTTTGTTTTAGGGCCCTGCCCTGAACACTCTTCGAAGCTCATCAAGTCAGATTATATGGGCCATGGGCCCATCTCTGTTAACAACAAGTTTAAAGTTTGGCACAGTTTTCCAAACAAGGGCAGAAAGTAGTAGTTGTTGAACACAAGGAGTGCAAAAAGGAAGTTTGCAGTCTCAAAGCTCCTACAGAGACTGAGCCTGTGGCTATGTGAATCCCATTGGATACCTCCTACGCTGCTCACATGATCGGTCTTCCTTGCTGCACATAGCAGCTGAATCCGTAGTTGGTACGCCACATGTCCCGCAATGCTTTTTCCATGCAAACATTCCTTATCCTTGAATGCATAGGGTGGGTCGCCCCATCTCACTAGAGGTTACTTTGAACCCCATCTGCTGTTTGCCTTCTCTTTCCACTCCGCTTACTTCAAGATATCAAGAAGTGAATCATTATCTTAAAGAAGGGCATAGTTCAAATCCCAGTGCTGTAATGCGTCCCCAGAGTCTCAGAACATCTATTCTCTTCCTCATCCCCCCCCCCCTTTATTACAGGGAAACAGACTCGGGATCACCTCTCCTTGTTGCTTTAGTTGAACCTCAACAGCTTCAGGTTTTGAAATGGCAGGTTTTAAGTTAGGCAGAACAAGAAAGGCAAAAGCTTTGGAAGAAGTTACTGTTTTATAATTAGTAAAGAAAGTGTAATAGGGGGCTGTGTGATGTGGAAGTGCATTTTTGACATTTGGCAGGAAATAATGGTGCCCTGCTACTACTCCTGGAGAAGCTACAGGGTGGAGCCAGTGGGGATACCTTTTGGGGAATTTTAAAGGAGATTTTATTTCTTGAAAGAAAAGAAATTTCTAAAAATCAGGGGATGACCCAAACATTGTGAAACTTGGTGGACTAACAGTGGTAGATATGTCCTCCAAGTGTGGCCATTTTCATCCTGATAGCCCTAAAAATGACATGAAGGGGAGCCCACGAAGCCCCCCCCCCCATTGTCACCGATGGGCTGGATCTTGCCGCATTTTTTTGGCTGCAGACCAAAAATAGCATTTCAGGTGGCGGCCATTCATGGGAGATTTGTGAAAAATGAATGTGTGGGTCTGCTGAAATTTGGATAACAGAAACGGATCACGGTTCAGCCTAATTGCACAAACCTATTAATAACACCAATGTTGGGCCTTGTGATATTTTGTGAGGCTGCTTTTGAGTAGAGAGAGATCCTAGTAGATAGTGGGGACCATTGGTCATCTCTCCAAAGGCCATTATATGGAATCAGGTGCTATTCTATCTCTGTAATTTCTTTGTCTTGAAATTTGTAAGAAGCATGGTGCTGAAGTGGGTTGATGGTTAGGGCCTTCAATAGTTACTATGCATCACAGTTATATATGACCCCGCTATCAGAAGCAGTATGACTTTGTATATCATGACTTGCATATGTGAACTGGGGGTGCAGTTGCACTCATATCCCATTGGTGGGCTTTCTGTAAGTCACAAAATGGCCACTGTATCAATACACTGCTGAACTAGACACCCAAGTGCTTTGGATTTCAGTCTGAAAGAGCTCTATTCAGTTTGGCCAAGATCAGGGATTTGGGGAGCTGAAATCGAAAAAAAATGCAAAGAACTAAAAACTGAAACCAGTATGCTGTACTATACTGTATGTAATAACATTTTAATGGATGTTGCCAATCCATCATAATGAACATGTTAAGGAAGCAAATAAAAGGTTAGTAATCATGAATTCACAGATGCACAAAAGAATTGTCTCCTATAGACAACGCCAGGCTTCGATCCCTATTGGCAGGATGGGAATTACAATGAGCACTCTGCAAAAAAAGCTATAGAAGATAAAGCTGACAAAGCAGTTTTCTTTTTAAAAAATGGTCTGTTTTCCTTTTCATTCATTCATTCTTTCTTTCTCTTTCTCCCATTCTTTCTTTCTTTTTTGTTCTATTATGAATGTACATTTGGCTCACATTTGTAATTCTTTCATTGTTTTTTTCCATATAATTTTATTGCAAAATATATGAGGAATGGGGAAGAGTACGAAAGTGGAGTAACTCTTTCATTGTTGAAAGCTATTGACAAAAATGCTGAATCAGGCAACTGAATATTATGATAAAATGACTTTGAACTAAAGTAATTAGTGCCAACTTACAAAAAAAATGCTTCCTGTGCTGTTTTTCTACCAAGTCTTGTTTTCAATAATTGGACTGAATTGTGTCCCATGTTGAGTATTTGGCAGGCAGAAGAGCATGAAGACAGGAGAAGATTTGTAGATTATGGGGACAGCTTGTACATGTGCCTGCATACGTATGTGATTTGGCAGACAAAGATGCTTCAGTTTCAGACAGATGACATTTGAGTGATACTATCCAAAAATTAGCTACTTGTTGATTACATAGCTAGCTAACAATATCAAAAATATGTACTACAGATGTCCTAAAAGATAGCTAACTCATGTGTAGTAATTATGAATATTTTTGTAAATGCTTCCTAAGTGAACAAATGTATGAAATGGACAATTTACTTAGTGAATCATACTTGGAATTCTCTGTTGACTCATCCTTTGAGACAAACAGAATTATACCACTGCAACAAAATGAAGAATTGTGCAAGCATTAAGAAAGACAAAAAAAACCCCAATGTAATGTTGTTACATTTCTTAAGAAATAGTACTGAATGTCTCTGGATACTTTTGAAAACAGGTATGTTTCCATGAGAAAAAGTCAGTTTAACATTAAAATAAAAATCTAGTGCAATATGCTTCTTCATGTTTCTCCAATTGTTCTTTTCCTCTTACGGAAAAGGTGCTTTGACTCTTATTTAGGAGTAAAGGATTGCACTATGTCTTCACAATTATCTGTTCCTTTTTAGTCCCCAGCACTCTTGAGTAACAGACTGAGGGAATATACAGAAGTGCTCCATATGAACTGTGCCCTTTCAGAATTCAGACTGCCAAGCATTGGGCTATTTATGGCACCATGTTTCTATACTTGGGGAATTGTCATCAGACCATGATCCTGAGGTGAAGCTTTCTAATTGTACCTTGCAACTCTTGAAGCAGGCAAAAGATATTGTAAAGGAAAGTACTGAAGGTGTAGAAATACTAAGTGAGGAATCTATGGAGAAGAGGTTTACATAACATATGTGAAATATGAGTCAGAATCAGAATTGGAAGGGACTAATGGGAAATCTAGTCCAGCCTCCTGCCATACAAGAATAAAGCATTCCTGCAAGATGCCCACCTAACTTCTGTTTAAAGAACAATGTCTTCTGATGCAGTTCCACTATCAAAGAATTTACAGTGAAAAAATATTCTTTCTTCTTTCTTATCTTAACACGGAATGTCTTTGAATCTTATTAGTTGAATCTTGTTATTTGAATCTATTGGTTTGTGGTCTAGTGTCTGGATCATCAGAACACAAGCACTCTCCATCTTCTACATGGCATCCCTTTAGACCAGTGTTTCTCAACCTGTGGGTCCCCAGATGTTTTGGCCTACAACTCCCAAAAATCCCAGCCAGTTTACCAACTGTTAGGATTTCTGAGAGTTGAAGGCCAAAACATCTGGGGACTCACAGGTTGAGAACCACTGCTTTAGATAATCACAAATGCTTATCATGTCACCCCCTCAGGCTTCTAATCTCCAGAATAAACATAGGACCCTTCCACACAGCCATATAATCCAGAACATCAAGGCAGACAATCCACAATATCTGCTTTGAACTGGATTATCTGAGTCCACACTCTCATATAATCCAGTTCAATGTGGATTTAATACAGCTGCATGGAAGGGGCCATATACAGCTCCCTGAGTCATCCATTGTAATGTTTGGTTGCCAGACTTTTTATCATCAAGCCCAAAATACATGGAGGCCCAAAGGTTGGAAACCACTGATTTAGAAACTATATGCCTGCTGAATTACATTTTGTTTTTGTTTTGTTTTTTTCACTTTTGACTCATATTTAGGTTGTGATATACTAAGGCCCTTAGATCGTTTTCACATGTACTGTTTCCAAACTAGGTTGTCACCATCTTATATTTATGCATTTTGTTCTTTCTGCTTAGATATAGTACCATATATTTATCTCTGTTAAAGTTCGTTTTTTTGCCAATATTGGCCCAGATTTCAAAAATCCTAATTCTGTCCTCTTTGGTATTAGGGCCTCAGATTATGAAGAAAAAAAATCTATTTAAAAAAAAGGTAAAACTATGGATCTTCATAGCTGTGAATCCCAACTAAGGTTGGCCCATTCAATCAATTAATGAATGGTAGCCAACATTAAGGTAGATCCCATTGATTTAACATGCATTTTCCACTAATATTTAGGTCACTTGACATATTTTAGGGCCTTAGCAATTCTTGGGAAAGGAACATGGAAAGATGCAGAAAAGGTAGGATGCCAAAGGGAAGAGTAGGTTTAGTAAACATTATTGTGCAAATCTTACATAATAACTATATCTATTTAGTAAAATTAGAAGATAACTGCTGAGGGAATCATTCTTCAAAAAAAAAGTATGGGAGGTTTCCCCACATGTTATGCTCACTTCCCTTCTCCCTGTTGGAAAAAAGCCCAAGCCTGCTGTGCTTATCCAGGTTCTGGTTTCTTTTGGAAGAAGTCACCCATAGTTTACATTTTGGGGAGTAATATATAGGTTTATACATGTGTTAAATATAAAGCTACAGCAGAAATGTGTTGTTATTATTTCCCATTAAGCCAGATTCAACTTAGAGTTTGTGACCAAATGAGAGACCTCCAAGAGTCCATGTTGTTAACTGCCTCACTTAAATCTTGCAGGTCTTTCTTTGTTATAATTTCACTGATTTGTTATTGCAGTCTTTTTCTTTAGCTGTCTTGAGTCTCTATGGCAGGAGAAAGGCAAGATAAAAATAAAATAAAGAAAAATAATCCTATGGCTTCAGGTTTACTGAACACAATTGTCTTTTGACCATATGAGCCAGTGTGGTTTGAGTATTTGTATTAGTACCCAGGAAAACTTAAATCTTAAATCTCTGCTTGCCTATGGAAATCCACAGCATGGCCTTGGCCAAGTCATACTCTAAGGATTAGAGGACGACAATGGAATATATATTACCAAGCCTTTTCAGAATATATATTACCAAGAAAACCTCATGATAGGTTTGTCCTAGGATCACCATAAATCAAAAACTAGCTGACAAAAATGTTTAATATCTATACACATATCCACACACGCACACATATCTCTTAGGGCTTCCTCAGACTGGCCCATAAGCCCTGGGATTTAGCAGGTAATGTACCTGTACTTACTGTGCGTGTGTGCTTGTACATACGCACAAATATGCATATGCACAAGGAATCCCACAAATGTATACTCTCAAAACAACTTATACTTCTGGATTTTGTGTGTGCATTTAAAAAAATTAATCCTGTTAACAGGATTAAAATTCCAATAGTAGAGAAATACAAGAGAAACTTTAGGGGAGGTCTGCAACTCTGCTTCGACAATGCAAGCAGTGCATTGCTGCTTAAGGCTGGCAATTTGAACATCTTATATAAAATTGTACTCTAAGATGGAATTTGTAATTTTAATTAAATCATTATTCTTCAATGTAAATGCATTTACCTACTATTCAAATAGTCACCATACTTAGTATTAACTATTAAAGAAAAACAATAGACGTGGCAGTTACTTGAGAGTGTGGCAGACTAAGAAATACACGTAGAGCAGTGGTTCTCAACCTGTGGGTCCCCACATGTTTTGGCCTTTACCTCCCAGGAATTCTAACAGCTGATAATCTGGCTGGGATTTCTGGGAGTTGTAGGCCAAAATATCGGGGGACCCACAGGTTGAGAACCACTGATGTAGAGAAAGCAGAAGTTTGATCTCTGTAACTAGTGAACAGCATCTGAGGATTCTGGAGAATGTTGGAAGATACTGCCAAAACCAACATCGTGAACATGGGTGAATGAGATAGTGACACCACTGCTTTTGGGTGGTCCAGTCTATACCAATGTTGTTTCCTATGTGAGGTGTATATGAAACATAAATCAATGTCATGGCTAGGCCTGGGTCCCATCCCCAATATATCTCATTGTGTACATATATTCAAATATATGTTTTCCAAGTTCTGGAAAAAATCCAAAACCCAAACCACTCTAGTCTCAAGCGTTTCATAGAAGGGATACTCAACCTGTACAACTTTCACCAGCTCTAAGGTAGCTGGGAATGATAGAAAGTGTAGTTGGGTTGCTGTGAATTTTCCAGGCTGTATAGCAGGCATGGGCAAACTTTTTTGCCTTGGGGCTGACCCGGCCTGGAGGGAAGGAGCCAGGCATGCGCTGGGTGGGGCAGGGAGGGCCCAGGAGAGGGTGGGACCAGGAGGGGGGCAAGGCAAGACCCAGGTCATCCTCAGGTTGTCTTCCTAGCATAAGTACAGGACTGCTTGCCCCATCCTTATGCCAAGAGGAAGGTGAGATACATGGAGGCTGAGAGTACTCTGGGGGCTCTCAGCCACTTCAAGCCATCCTCTTGGTATAAGGATGGGGCTGATTGCACCCTCCTTATGCCAGGAGTAGGAGGAGGGCTCACAGCTTCTGCTTGGCTTCCTCCCTTGCCTTTTTGGCATAAGGACAGATGGGTGAAATCTTCTGAGCATGGGAGAAACAATCAGGGCCAGCCAGCGCCGTAGCCAGAAAAAAATCTGTAATGTTTGAAACTTTTTTTAGTGAATCATGGAGAGTAGTTTCATAACGCAAAATAATTTAGAAATCAGGCTCCATCGATAAACTTCAGTGGACACTCAAGACAGATAAACTTCAGTAGACACTCATGGGGATTTGGTTAACCAGTTAAAATTCATGAGTAAACCAGGTTTAAAAAAAACACCTGAAATTTTTCAGGGGGGGGGGGGAGGGATTGAACCCCTAACCCTCCCTTGGCTAAAGCCCTGAGGCCAGCTAACACCTCCCAACAATGGATTCCCCCAGGCAGGAAGCAGCGAGGCTTTGAAACTGCAAGGCCATTCAATGCTAATCAAGCTGGTCAATTACACCATTCACACTTGCCTCAGACAAAAGTTCTTTCTCCTGCCCTAGACCTTCCACACATACTGGCATAGTTTTCCAACAGACCTCACAACTTCTGAGGTTGCCTGCCATAGATGTGGGCAAAACGTCAGGAGAGAATGCTTCTGGAACATGGCTATACAGCCCGAAAAACTCACAGCAACACAAACCTACAGAATCTATCTCATGATGACTGCATAGCCCTGAACCATGGCAGTTTAAAGTGGTGTCAAACTGCATTATTTCTACAGTGCAGAAGCACCCTGAGAACGCTTGGATAAAAGCAAGCACTTTGCGCAGAGACTGGGGTTGGCAGGAAGGGATCCGGCCGCTGCTTTGGTGTGTGGATTGAACCTAACGCTCCTTTGCCGAATCCCATCCCACTTGCAGCAACCTGTTGTTGTTGTTGTTGTGTGTGTGTGTGTCATGGGCTGTTCTGCGCAGCTGCGCTTCTCAACTCCGCTCCCCTTCCCCGGCTCCCAATCCCCGTGATGGCTGCCGCGGATGCTTCATGGCGAGGACAGCTCCGTGGGCAAACTTTGCGCCTCGCCGCCTCCGGGAAAGGCTGGCTTCTCCGCGCCTTGGCTTGGGCTGCCCCCCCCCCCCCGCCTCCCCTGGCCTAGAAAGCCCTCTGCCGAAGCCCACGTCATTTGCAAGGGCAAAGGCAACATCGCCCCGGCCGGCTGACGTTTGGCACCGATTTGTGGCGCTTGTTGGAGCCACCTGAGTGCAGAGGGTGGCGGGGAGGACCTCCTTGGGCTCGCTGGGGATCTGGTCTCAAAGCCTCACACATGGGGAGCCTCTATATTAGTGCCATTCAGTGCCACTTGAACTGCCATGCTCTCCAATCCTGGGAGTTGTAGTTTTACAAGGCCTTATAGCAGGCTTGGGCACATCTATGGCAAGCATCCTCAGAGGTTGTGAGGTCTGTTAGAAGCTAGGCAAGTGGGGATTATATATCTGTGGGAGAAAGAACTCTTGTCTGTTGGAGGCAAGTGTGAATGTTGCAATTGACCACCTTGATTAGCATTTAATGGCCTTGCAGCTTCAAAGCCTGGCTGCTTCTTACCTGAGTGAATCCTTTCTTGGGAGGTGTTAGCTGGACCTGACTGTTTCTTGCCTGGAGTTCCCCTGTTTTCTAAGTGTTGTTCTTTATTTACTGTCCTGATTTTAAATTTTTTAAAATACAGTAGAGTCTCACTTATCCAACATAAACGGGCCGGCAGAATGTTAGATAAGCAAATATGTTGGATAATAAGGAGGGATTAACAAACAGCCTATTAAACATCAAATTAGGTTATGATTTTACAAATTAAACACCAAAACATCATGTTATACAACAAATTTGACAGAAAAAGTAGTTCAATACACAGTAATGCTATGTAGTAATTACTGTATTTACAAATTTAGCACCAAAATATCACAATGTATTGAAAACATTGACTACAAAAACATTGAGTACTAAAAGGCAGACTGCGTTGGATAAACCAGAACGTTGGATAAGCGAATGTTGGATAAGTGAGACTCTACTGTACTGGTAGCCAAATTTTCCTCATTTTCATGGTTTCCTCCTTTCAGAGAGGGAGAGAAGCCACAGGCATGTGGACAATTTCAACAGAAAGGAGGAAGCCATGAAAATGAACACAATCTGGCTACCAGTATTTAAAAGACTCTAAAATCAGGACAGAAAATAAAGAACAACCCTCAGACAACAGGGTAATTCCAGGCAGGAATCAATCAGGGCCAGTTAACACTTTCCAACAAAGGAAGGAATAACCCAGGCTTTGAATTTGCAAGGCCATTAAATGCTAATCAAGGTGACCAATTGCAACATTCACACTTGCCTCCAACCAACAAGAGTTCTTTCTCCCAACCTGGACGTTCCAGATATATAAACCCCATTTGCCTATTTTCCTACAGACCTCACAACCTCTGAGGATTTGGGAGAAACGTCAGGAGAGAGTGCTTCTGGAACATGGCCATACAACCCGGAAAACTCACAGCAACCTAGTGATTCCGGCCATGAAAGCCTTGGACAACACATTGTACCGGCTCTACTGTTTCTACATTGCCGCTTGCTTAATATGGCAGCCGGCTGCCTGCTTGGCTTCCTCTGGAGCTGGAAGGGAGCCATGGCAAGCCTCACATCGCTGGGGAAAAGGGGGGGGGGTAGACATCTTTAAGCCCCCCCTCCCCCAACTCCAGCCCAGAGCTGCAGTCCGCCGGATCCCTGCCTTTGCCCCTCGTGTGCGGGGCTTGCTACGTGTGGATCGCAAGGGACCAGCTCCGAAGCGCCACCAGCAAAGCCTGCCTGGCCGGCTGCTGGGATTCGCCCCCGCCCTCAACGCCCCCCCCCCCCACACGTTCAAAGCCCCGCTCCGTCTCCTCCCGCGCAAACCGGGGATGGACACCAAGCGCACAAACACCGGCCGCCCCCGCCCCCCCAAAGAGAGAGAGAGAGAGAGAGAGAGAGAGAGAGAGAGAGAGAGAGAGAGAGAGAGAGAGAGAGAGAGAGAGAGAGGAGGAACAGCAGCAGCACAAGCCTGGCAAATCACACGGGGGGGGGGGGCTGCTGTGGGGGGGGGGGGAGACTTGGGAGGGAATCTTGCTGGGTTTTTTTTTTTAAAAAAAAACACGCACCCTGACCACCAATATTTATTTACTTCTGTGCAATATCCCCCTCCCCACTTTTCCTGGCAAGGCAGATCCATCTTCTTGACGTCATGTCTGTAGGAAAAAGGTTTCAGCAGCAGTAGCAGCAAAAAAACAAAGCAAAGCAAAACAAAACACCAGCGCAATGGGGGGGGGGGGGGGGTCGTTCGGTTATTGAGAAACACATGTTAAACTTTCAGCTCTGGACCTCCGTATGATGGTCCAGAATCAACCAAGTCCGTGGGTTGCTAAAAGGGAAGGAGAGAGGGGGCTAGATGCTGCTGCTGCTGCTGGCCCGGCTGGAACATCTGGAACGGTTCAGTGTCTGTCTGTCTGTCTGTCTAAAAGAGGGAGGGAGGGGAAAGCAAGGGAGGGAGGGAGGGAGGGAGGGGGCGAGGGGCTGGGACTAGCGCTGGGCTCCGTCCCTCTCCCTCTCTCGCTGCAGAAACAGCTCCCTGCCAACACAACGCACGGAATTGGCTTTGAAGAGGAGGAGGAGGGAGGAGGAAAAAAAAAAAAAAGAAGCAGCCGCCTTTGAACATTTCTTCTTCATCGCCCCCCCCCCGCCCCCCCAATTGCCTTTCTCCTCTAGTTGGTGGATCTAAACAAGTCAAGAGAGACATTGGAGAGCGATTTCCCTCCCTCCCCGTCCTCCGTGGGTGCTCGTTCTCACTCCCCGTCCTTCCTCCACGCGCCTTCCCCGTGGGCCCCCTTCTCCAGCCCGAGGAGCCCCTTCTTTCCTTCTCTCCTTCCTTCCTCCCTTCTCCAGGGCGCGCGTGGCCGGAGCGAGCGGGCAGAGGCGGTGGTGTGCGGGGAATTGTGCGCCAGGGGCCCGGATGTTCTCCGAGGATGCTTTGCAATTGTACTAAAGGAGGCAGTAGTGGAAAGGATCAGATTTTGGGCTTTGATGCAATCATGGGAATCAGGTAATACACCAAGCGGGGGGATTTAATCGCCGCCGACGCCGACGCCGCAGCAGCAGCACTCACTCGCAGCCGCTTCGGTTCCCTTCCTTGAACTGCTGCTCACCCCATCTGGGGTGGGGGGCTTATTATTATTAATTATTATTATTTTTTGGATTTGGAGGAATTCAAATTAGAACTCCTGCTTGGTTGTATTTTTGGTTGTTGTTCTTTCCTCGCTCTTCTACTTCAATGGTCAGTGAAAACAAGAGGATGTACATTCCAGAGGAAAACCACCAAGGTAAGCCTGCGTGTTGTGTGTGTGTCTGTATGTATAGGGAGGGAGGGAGGGGGGAGAAGATGTAGGTACTAGTGTTAATTCGCTGCTTTTTTTCTCACTTCTACTCCCTTCGTCCTCGCTTTTCCCTTCTGCTAGAGAAGCCCAGCCTAAGAGTGGTGGGAAAGGATGGATGGGAGGAGGTCTTCATGCCACCATCCACATTGGGGGGGGGGGGGGGGGCAGATGCTGACGATCTTTTGGGGAGATGCGATGCAGGGGTTGCATTGAAGGCTGGTGGTCGCTGGAAGGAAAGAAAACAACTGGCAAGCCCTCACCCCCCCCCCCCCCTTCAGTGCCCATATGGATCAACCCAATTTCTGGCAGGCAATACAAGCAAAGCAAAGCAAAGTTGCTTTCTAGAGGGAATTGGGAGTTTGGGCGAATGCTGTTGTTTCAATCTCTTGACCATTCTTCCTCCTCCTAACAATTCCAGGGTGGTTCCTTGGTTTTGGGAGCTAAGTGAAATTGGGGCCATTTTCAAGTCCTTCCCTCCATCCCTATGGGATTTGTAGCTGCAGTCCAATCATGTTTACTGGGAAGTAAGCTCCAACAAGTTCATCTTCCACAGAAAGGGAAATGTACCCGTCGCTGAGAGTAAGGGCCCTTCCACAAAGCCATATATCCCAGAATAGCAAGGCAGAAAAATCCCACAATATCTGCTTTGAACTAGGGTATCTGAGTCCACACTGACATATATTCCAGTTGAAAGCAGAAAATGTGGGATTTTATTCAGCTATGTGAAAGGGGCCTAAGCCCCTCTGAAAACAGAGATATTTACTTTGTAATAGATTCTGAGTGGAGGCAGCAAAACCTTTAGGATGCCTCTGGCAGTAACTCCTTGTAGTTTTAACTATGGAAGCACAAACCAACCCCATTAAAAAACTTGTCGGTATCATTACAATCTTCACCTATCCCTTGGTGATGGAGAGACAGAAGGAAGCAGGGGAGAGGCTTGTTTGGTAGCAATCCTATATCCACCTACCCAGGAATAAACCTTAGGAGCCTCACAGGTTTACTTCTGAGTCCGCAGGCATAAAATCCTGCATTTAGAGCCCCTTTCCCTCCCCTGCAGCCCATGTCATAGCTCCCTTTGGGGACAGACATGTGATCCTGAAAACAGACAAAACACAGAAGGCCATAGCTAGAGGTGTGCGTACATTTCCCGCCTAGCCCAAAGCTGAGAACCCCGTTTGGTTTGAAGAAATCACAGGCGCCCGCTCAAACCACAATTTGCTGGAGGTGTTTCTCTGAAAAGAGTCTGGAGTGTTATATAAGTATATACTTGTACAAAAAAACTTCAGAGGGGGGTGGCAGGTGGGGGTTGGGGTGGCCATGACCTCTAAACACTCTTCCTCCTTTCTCAGCAATTCTCACGAATAGGGCTGACCTTTGAACCTTGAGTAGTTCCCACCCCACCCCTCTTGCTAGGATGGATGGATGTGCCAGTGAGAGCCCCAGCCATGACGGCCTTGGCTCAGAGTTACTAAAGAAAGAGGAAGAAATTCCTAGGCCAACATTTGCATCTCAGTAGGCAAATGTCTGCTATCTCCCATAGGGCTCAATTTCTTCCTTATCTCCAACAGTCTTCCTCTCCAAGAAGTCAATCTTGTCAGGCTTTGACTGGGGGCTAGAAGGGAACCAATTTGTCTTCTTGAGAAGTTTGCCCCACTTCCCTGTCTGATGTGGGAGGCCTGAGGTTTGGGGCGCTATGTGTCATAGGATGTGAAGCAAGCCCTTGATGGTTCAGATGGTGCCCTTGACTTTTCAGTTTCCATCCTTAGGCCTTAGCATATCTGATTTGTTGTTTTTGTTTCAAATGTTAGAGATGGGAGGGATTACAAGGGCCATCTAGTCCAATCCTCTGCCATGCAGAAATATACAACTAAAGCACTACTAGAAGATGGCCATCTAACTTCTGCTTATAGACCTCCAAAGATGGAGAGTCCACCATCTCCAAGGCAATTTACTATTGAATAACTCTTCCATGTTGCAGTAGAATCTCTTTTCTTGTAATCTGAACTTTTTGGTTCATGTTCTAGTAAACAGTACAACCCCATATCTGTAAGGGATATGTTCTAAGACTACCTGTGAATACTTGGAACCATGGAAAACAGTAAACCTTATATTTTTACTATATGTGGTCCAGAAACATAACATGACCATTCCAATGACTGGTGAACTTTGAGAGGCCCACAAACTCTTTTGAGGAGTGAAGGATATCTTTGGAGCACGGGTAAATTAAACCATGGATGTTGAATCCGTGGATAAGGGAGTCATACTGCATAAGGATCACAGGTAGCATAGTTGGGTCAGAATGTGGAACGATAACCTCAGCTTGACATCCTAGAGAGCAGTACTATTCAAAAGCTGATCCCTGAGCTTTTGGTTCATACTGGGTTTCCAGCAAAGAAAATAATTGCAGCCAATTGGAACAAACATGGTACTGGTCACTTGCATACTGGAAAAAAAAAAAACCAATTACCAGTCTTCTACTTCAAATAGCCTGAGAATCACTGCCCTAGAAAGCAGTTGCAAATCAGAGTTGATAGCTGTGGACTAGGGGACCCATGGGCAGAACTTTTACCAGTTTTTTTTTCAGAATTGAGAGTAATTGTGCTTGATCTCATGCCCTCTTGTCCCCAGTGAAGGAGAAAATATAAGTAAATATGCATTCCATTATAGCTAACATATGAGGACTTATGATGCTTATTACCATTACCATCAATCAGTTCACATGGCCAAAAGGTTCCTGTAAGGCACAGAAGTGAAACAAAATAATAAAAGCAACAGTAGTCACCCTCCCATGTAAACAAGTACCCATCTGTCAGGCAAGTGTGTGTGTGTTTCTCTCTCATTGCAATCAAGTCTACTGATAAGTGGACCAGACCTCAGCCTCCATAGAAATATTCCAAACACTATGGCAACCCAAATCCAGCTCAATTCTTATACCAGATGCAGTGATTATATAATATATATGGAGTAGGTCTGCCATCTCTTCTACTCCCTCTGCAGATTAATTTTTTATTGTTCCTAAGGGAAAGGGCAACAATTTTACAACAGGAAATAGAGAAGGAAAGCTAGAATTATTTGCATCTATTTGAATATTTCCCCTGTAAATAAAGAGGGGCTAATCTGACAATTATTACAAATAAGATACATAAAATGCGTCATTCTTATGGGAAGAGGCAGTCTTTTAAAACTCCCTCCATTTTCACTAGTCACACAATTGTCCTACCTGAAGTAATACACAACTTTGTCACTATTTTTTCTATTCTTATACTTCGATCCCTGCAATTTGTCAGGACAGTCCCTTAGGTTTTCTAACCAAAACTGACATTGATTTGTAGTTATGGTGGCAAAGAGCAGAACTTAAAACAAACTAATCCTAGGATATATTGCTGTAATTAGAGTAAACGTGTAGACTAGAGGGGATTAGAAAGATTAGAATAAAGGCAGAATGCAACTGCCATACTTTGCATTAGAAAAATCTATATTTGAGAGAACTAGAATAGCTCAGGCTACACTTTCCAGCACTTTTCAACAAATAAATTATTTCTTAAGACTGCCTATGAAAACTTGTTTGATAACTTGGTATTAGGAGGAGAGTAGGCTTCTTTTATTCTCATTATCAGATTCATATGCATTCTGTTAGCTAATTAACTGGTTTTATGGACTAAAATTTAGAGACCCAATAAGCCACATGACTAACATCAAAAACTATAGTATGACTACAGTAGGAGTCTTTTGCTAAGAACCACCCATACCACTTACTTTCTTACTTAATAATATATGTCTGGTTTCCATTGTCTGGTACCTAGCTTCTGTACAATTTCCATGCCTTATTCTATTACACAGAGTAAAAAGCTAAGAGAAATTCCTTAAATCAACAGTAGTTTTGTAGTAATGTTCTTTTTAGTGTTAAAGAATTCCACATAAACCCTAATTTCTCCAAATATATTTACCACTGTATAAAGTGTGTTTGTGTGTGTGCTTGCATATGGGAAATAACACACAAAAGCTGTAAGAAAATGCTTTAAAAAGTGGTCACAGAATATATGAGATACATGATTGATAATAAGATTCAAATGTAGGGATATCTTATATATCATATTATAGTATTGCTAACAATTTGCATTCATAAAGTTACTCAGGTGATTGTTCAGAGACAATAAGTGGGAAGATGGAGTTCAATTTGCAGTTCTTGCTCTGCATCAAAGGTTTACTGCTGTTAAATCATCCCATTTGGATTAGGTAGTAGTCATTTTAGGTGTGATTTAGTGCTTGTTGTCATACAGCTATACTTTGCTTTGGAGGAAAGAGGGCCAGTCCTCTGACAGAACATGTTGGCCAAAGCAGGAAAGCTACAAACCCCTCACTTGTTGCATAGCTGATTTAAAGGTCTAGGATGAAGGATGCAGTAATACATGGTGCTATATAGGTTTTTCCTCTGTCAGAAGCTAGTGATAAAGAGCTGTGGGGTCCAGACATTAAAAAAATATATAGTTGGAAAACTGATAGTACAGCTATATCACCAAATCAAAATTAATGGGCATTCCCTGTCCTCCAGGAAACTGGTTAGTATAATTTTATATCTTTAGGAATGTTTAATAGGATTCTTAACAGCATCATAAATGTACAGTTCCAAGCAATCTTTAGGTCATGTGGAGAGGAATGTTAGTTCATGCATATGCTCTGAGAGGAGAAGGCACCCATGGTTTACCACTCTGTCCCTTTCTCCTAGGAGATTCATATAGCTAAAGATATCAAGCTCCTAGATCATAAACTCATCCTAGATTAATAATTTTTGACACAAAAGGGCTCCTACAGCTAGGCCAACTATTCCTTATAGACATGTTTCTCTAAGCATTGTGCTGATTAATATTAATACATCTAAACCACTTTTTTTCACCTTTGGGCTTTGTTCGTGTTGCATCACTCTGGCAGGTTCCTGCTGGTTCCTCATGATATCAAAACTAGGTCTTCATTGGCCTCTTTTTCTCCTTTAAATTTTTGCTTTCTCAGACTCCGACTTGGTATTCTCAAGTAAACTTCCAGCCATGTAACACATTATGTAAGGGAATTTAACCACTGCCCCACAGGTCAGGTTGAGGATCAGTTTACCTTCTTTTTGGCTTTTATGGCATCAAGAGATATATTGCAAACAGAGAGTAAACAAGTTGTTAAAGAATCAGTCGTCTTCCCATAATTGTACATGTATATATTCCTAAGTATATTTCAAAATGCATATTCTGGGGCTGACTTGCTTTATTCTGTGTCTCAACACAGCTCACTAGAAATAAATCAATCCATTAATTCCCAGCTCTGTTTTCAACTTTTAATTTAATGGATTGACAGCTGATAATTTTACAATCCAAAGTTGCACCAGAACATAAGTACTTAGAGTGGTACATAATTACAGTCGCATCATTATTATGACATCACACAAGGTGTTGTGCCACTGTCCAAATGACATTATGCCACTGTTGCAGTGTAATGCACCAATACAGATATTTGAGAATTCCTCATATTACCATTATTATTTTTGTATTTCTGTAATTGTCAATGTGCTTTACTATAGAAATCCTTTTTGTTATGTCTTCTAAACATTTATTAATCTGAATCCAGTGCCCATATTCTCAAATTAGTCTGTGTATGTTCACTTAATTTGGGAGATATACATTTAAACGGCTGTTTTGCCATTTATGCCGCAAACCTCTACACACTTACCTGTAAAAGAACCCAGCTGAACTCATGTGCATTTACTTCTAGTAAAGATTCACAGAATTGCATCATACAAGTACTTTAGGCATTGCTGCTTATGGAGGGTAGAGGTCTTTCCTTGTGTGTGCCATACTTCCTAGAAATACATATCTTCTAGCATTTAACAGATGAATATAGCAGATGTGTAGCCAAGTGAGATCAGAGTGTGATTGAGATGGCAAAAAATATTAGTAAGGGCACGTGCTTGAGAAGTTGCAGCAGTTTGCTTTTGTCTTAACCTACTGAGAATGGCAAGATTTTGCCCCCTCCTCTCTTCTCTTTCTTGCAGAATTATTTATTTATTTATATCCCACTTTATCTCTCCATATGGAGACTCAAAGTGGTTCACAATAAAAAAAACATTACAACTTAAAATGTACAAATATACAATAATAAAACAATATATCATTATATATTATCAGTAGTATTATATTTAATATATTAGTATTATTAGCTGAGCCCAAATTATTTGTTCACTTTGAATTCAGTTTGCAGCAATTGAAGCAGGATAAGTAAAATAGGGAAAGTGGGTGGAGGAGAGAAAAGTTGGTTCAATGTAAAGGCAGCTGAAAAAGTTGAGTGACAGAGAATTAATTGGGACAGTTTCTGCTGAACTGGGACAGTTGGAGGGTATGGAAGTGGCCCGTATCTCCAGTAATAATGAGATAGTAGGAGTATGAACAAGAACTTGTCTTTGCAGTTAAGCAGGCCTTTGAATCAATGCAGGTCTTTGAATCTTCCTTGCTAATTAAGTCCAGGGCTGTTGGTGTACAACTACAAGTTATCAAGATAGCCTTCCTATGGTAAAACCAAACAGTAACATTTAGGTTTTAAAATCTAACAGCATGTTTAGTACTTGGGGTTGTTGCATGTTTTTCGGGCTGTATGGCCATGTTCTAGAAGTATTCTCTCCTGACGTTTCGCCCACATCTATGGCAGGCATCCTCAGAGGTTGTTTAGTACTTCTTTGGAAGTGGTAATGGCAGGAGACAGGGAAAGACAACCAAAGAAAAGGAAAGAACAAAGAAGACTGTACGTATATTGCAATAATCTTTGGATAATAAAGGTCAACAACAGAAATGGGTTAATACCACTCCATATTCTGCATCTCGTGTAAGAGCTGTTGGGGCAGCTGGATCTTGTACCCCATTGATGGCCACAAATTATTGTTGTCTTTTCCTCCTCTTCTTTGCATATCTTGGTGGTAGGAATTTTTACACAAATCTGCTACTTACACGTTTGGAGCATAAAGAAGTGGCAAATCTGTGCCCAGACCAAAAACATCCTATATAAACAACTTGAAAAGCCACACCAGAATGAAAATGCAGCTGTCTTTATGTGCTCATTCTGATCCTTCCAGAATCATGGATGTAACATTAATGCAGGCATAACTTGATGGCAGTATACCCTCCAAGGATGTATTCAGGGACGTTCTTCTGTCAACTAACCTTAAAAGGAATTTTTGAAAAGATTGCCAGCTTGGAGATAGAATCTTTATTTAGGTTAGGCAAATGTCTAAGGGATTCTTCTAATTGGTTCTAGCAGAATTTCTCCTCGGTTGGCCATGCCATCTAAACCCCTTAAGGCCTAATGAAGAGCTCTGTGATGCTAAAAAAATTACACTGCAGATAGATTTCTCCACAGAAGGTTATTACCTTTTGTGCTTCAAACTGTCTTCAAATGGCAAAATCCTTTATTTTGTTGAAGAGCGGCTAATTGAAATACCTTTCAGGAGCGTGAATGAATGCTTGTATGTAAAGCAATGTCTGTGGTCCTATTTCTTCTTTTTATTTGTTTAAAATTCCTGAATTCAGATGGTTTGGGGGCAAGGGGAGACTGTATTATGTATTCTCCCCTTGCCCCAAAACCATCTGAATTCAGGAATTTAAAATATGAAATAAAGGAAGATTGTAGTATGGTTTTTGACATGTTCAAATGTCAAAATGTTCAAATGTCAAAAACCAAAAGCTAGAAATACCTTTGTGGTCCCTTTAAGACTAACAGATTCGTTATAGCATGGGATTTAATTGAGTTTAGCACATGCTTCTGACAAATTAGGCCATAGACTATGAAAACATATTCTCTCATAAATCTGTCAGTTTTAGAGGTGTCACAGGAACCCTTTTGTTTCAGCTACTTTAGAATGTAAGTGAGGGATGGCATGTCTACATAGACATTTTTAAATATTTGAATAACCTTCCCATATTCTCTTAAGAAAATTTGACTCAGACATACTAAAATGTTCTGTCCTAACACATGAGAATTAAATGGTTTTTACAATATGACATAATGTGCTTTTTCTGTGCCTTTAAACATACTTTCTAATTAATAAACCTCCTTGAAGACAGTGATTACTGATGGCTCCCATGTCACTCCAGGATTTAGTCTGAACTTTGAATGAGCTAAAAAAAATTATATTAGGAAAATGAGTCACCAGCTGCCATTCCTTGGGATCTGAATAGATATGCACTGGATTGCATATTTTAGTACATTGTTTTATCGGTAGGACTGATGCATGATCTGGGAATGCCTGATTTTGTCTGTCTAGCGATACACAAAAATATCATTTTGATATTTTCTGCATCAGTACTGCTCTCCTCCAACAACAGGTACATATGTTTATAGTATTCATAAACTTCTAAAACATCCAATTTGGTATAATTTGATTTAATATTTACACTGAATCATTATAGAGTCCAATTTTAAATTTTAAATTTACACCTCTACACTATTGTTGTTTCATGTCAAAGAGCAGATACAGGGCATAATTTCTGTCAGGGGAACAGCACAATGGGAAGGAATTAAATATTTTCTTCTACTCTGTGCTAGAGGTGGGTAAAATTTCAAAGAAGACAAAGTGACTGAAGCAAAGAGTTACAAGGTTTGGGACCCCAAATGGGAGCAGAATATATACTACGAGTTATTTTGATCAAAGTTCAGCATTCTAAGCACTATGTTTATTGTTCAAGATATAATTTATGAGCATTAATAATTATTTCTAAAATAGGAAGCAGCAAGTGAAGTACTAGTGGACAAATCTGGTTTCTGGATCCTTGGCCACTATTATATAACCACATGAAAAAGTCTGTAGAAGGAGAATCAGTTGCACCAGTAAGGGTTGATATCACGCCATTTTGAGAGTGGGAACTCCCTTCATCATCATGTTAAAAAATCTCTCTTCCACTTGTTAGATTGATTGTAGATCAGGATTTTGAACATGCATGCTTACACAGAAGTAAAATGTAGGTTACTCTCTGATTATTGTGCTACAGCAGAAAATATGCTGAGGAGCAGGTCTATAAATTGTTTTATTTCCAATATGCAGTGCCCGCCGCCTTTGGGTGTTTTGGAAAAGAAAACTTACCAAAAGACTGAACATGACACCATAATTATAAAGTAAATGGGGCCTAATAAAGTTATTAGGCCAGCATGTCTTCCTGTGGGCATTGCAGGGAACAGACTGCCCTCCTGTTGCTGATCAAATTTCAGCTTGATTATTCAAAAGGGGGAAAGAGAGAGGAAAAGATTTCTCAAATGGATATAAAAGGAAATTTTCCAAGCCTGTTTTTTTATATATATGAGATGTTTATTGGTATAGGTATTTTGTTCTCTCTCCTAAATTTATTTTGTTATCTCCTGCAAATTTTATGTACAGTATTGTCAGACAAAATAAGCTTTCAAGGCACATGAAGTAACCACTGGAAAATTAGTCTCTGCAAGGCAGTCTTGATAAATCATATGCAGACTATATTCTCTTCGTGCATTATTGACCACAGTACTAATTCTGAAATTGTAACCTGTCTTATATTATCTTGTTACCAGCACCACACTTCTTGCGTTGTAGATAAAGAGGAGACAGTAATGATTTGCATTCCTGAACTCATGTGACTTCATATAATGTTTCATACAATAGCACAGGAGTCTCTGTGGTACATGGTTTAAGTACATGAAACAGTAAAGTGAGCTGCATTGTGGGACTGGCACTTCTGTGGTTATTGCTCATGCATCCAAATTCCAGGCCCTTATATGGATGCAACTGGAAGCTCATAAATGTGAACCTTAGTGCAACAGATTTTTCTTCCACAGTCAGAAGGAGTAAATGGAGGAGAATGTTAAGGCATTCAATTTTGGAGAGTTGGAGGGGTACAGCAGCCAAGAGAAATTACTGTACAGGAAATAAAGAGACTGGTATTTTAGAGTGAATACTGAAAATGAAAATACTCCTTGTTGTTTCTGGCCACCCTGCCATCCTCTCTTCAATACCTCTGTATCCCTCATATACTCTGCATTTTCTGCCTTTATCAATACATGTCTGCTTTAGATTCAAAACCCTGACTTTCTTCCAGTTGTTCCTCATTTTTGTCCGTTTTCTTCCCACCTTCCGTATATTTCTCACCTTTTTACTATTTTTCTTTCTCCAATCTTCTTTCTCATATTTTCTGGTTTTAGCTTGATTTAATTCAAGACATTTAAAAGAAGCAAATTTCTAAATTAGAAACGAGTATAGTACATTTTAAGTTAAATATACTAAACCTTGTTCTTAAATCATGATCTAATCCAAATCAACCATATTCTTAAAGTGTCCATTCTGTAAGTCCTGTGTAACTCTGTAAAGGTGCAATTGTACAGTGGGCCCTTTGTATCTACTGGGGTTTGATTCCAGGACTCCTATGGATTCCAAAATCCATAGATGCTCAAGTCCCATTATATGTATTGGCAAAGTAAAACGGTTTCCTTATATAAAATAGCAAAATCAAGGTTTGACTTTTGAAAAATAAAAAATACATATTTTCAAGCTGTGGCTGGCTGAATCTGTAGATATGGAATCTGTTGATACTGAGGACCAACTGTATGTAAATAGCACACAAATATTGTAAATTTGAGAATGTTAAGGATGTAACAAAGTCAACTTTTTAGTGTGCTGTTTTGCTATCTGCATACTGCAGTTTGAAAATGCCTTTTCAGAAAATATCTGCCATCCATGAGCAGAGTATATAAAATCATGTTGTGCAAAGAGTTCTGAGATACATGTCTGGAAAATGAATACACACGGGGTTGTTATAGTACATTTTAAGATTAGTTCTCACTGAAATCTTGTTGTCCCTTGTGTGCTGCCCCTTTAAAAGGTCAAGCATGTGAGGGCTAGAGTTCTTTTCAGCTTTTGGCAGAAGGCAATAGGAAGTGCAGGGGCTTGCTTTTATTTTCTCAAGATGCCATGACATTTCTGGACCTTTAATTCTATTTAAAGTTAGATTGTTGCTCTGTTTCAGACAGCTTTATTAAATGATTGTAAGATGGAGCTAGCATTGGGTGCAAGCATGGTTTGGGTCATCTTAAGTTGGAAATGAGTTGTAGGCACACAACAATAAGCTGGAGACCTTTAGTTCTAAGTAGTACAGGCATGAAACTATTAGATTCGTTGGTTCACAATCCAGCAATTGATTGTGTGTAGTGCTGATTCCCATATTCAAAACAAGCTCCCAAAGTAATAAAATAAAAATTACATATAATCTGTATGGAATATATTGTGATGCTAATATAATGCAAGTGTTGTGGTATATGTTATTCTGCATCTGTTCTTAGGAAGGTGCTGATTTTCTCAATGAGTTAGATTATTCAAGTGGCATTTTGAGTATCATACCCTGTATTCTAGGTGTGTTATTTTGTTAACTATTTCAACATCCCTCCAAGGTAGGCTATTGCTACAGAATGAATCTGCATTGTTAAGGCACAGTACTGTAGGTCAAGGGCATTCAGAGAATTCATGCATGTCACACTGGTATGCAGGTATGCCGCTGGGCGGTGATTCTGGACTCATTGCTGACCCTAGAGTAGTGGTTCTCAACCTGTGAATCCCCAGATGTTTTGGCTTTTAATTCCCAGAAATCCTAACAGCTGATAAACTGGCTGGGATTTCTGGAGTTTTAGGCCAAAACATCTGGGGAGCCACCAGTTGAAAACCACTGCTAGAGGCTCAGGTGTCGGTGGCAGCCAGGAATGCCTTTGCACAACTAAAACTTGTGGGCCAGTTGCGCCCATACCTTGAGACACCGGATCTGGCCATGATAGTACATACCTTAGTTACATCTCAACTGGACTACTGTAACATGCTCTATGTGAGGCTGACTTTAAAGAGCACTCAGAAGCTTCAGCTGGTTCAAAGATTGGCAGCCAGGCTACTAATGGGAGCACCATATAGGGAAAGAAGAATTCCCATGCTGCAGCAGCTCCACTGGCTTCTAGTTTGCCACAGGACTAAATTTAAAGTGTTGGTCATTACCATTAAAGCTCTAAACGGTTCGAGTCCAGACTACCTGGCCAACCGCATCTCCTCATATGAGCCTGTCCGTATACTGCGCTCATCAGGGGAGGTCCTCTCAGTCCCACCCCCATCTCAAACCTGGCTGGTGGAGACGAGAGAGAGGGCCTTCTCTGCAATTTCCCCCCGCCTCTGGAACTCACTCCTGAAGAAGCTCAGAATGGCCCCTTCACTGCCCTCCTTTAGGAAGTAATTAAAAACTTTCCTATGTACTCATAAGCATATGGAGATGGGACTGTCTAAAGATCCAACTTTATGAATTAAGGAATAGAATTCGATAACAGTTTTAGTCCCGGTTTTAACATTGTGCAATCTGTTATTATTGTCCTCTTGTGATTTGATTTATTGCTGAATGTTCTGTTTTATTTATTTGGAATTGTTTAGTCTATTGTTGTATTTTATGGCATTGAATGTGTGCCTTTTATATTGTGAACTGCCCTGAATCCCAATGGGGAGATAGGGCAGGATAGAAATAAAGTTTTACTTACTAAGTTACTACACTGCTGTCGTCAGAAGGTTCTGGTTTTGTGCCATAGTAATGATCACTTTCTGTTTATACTGTAGGTAGTTGGAATAGTAAAGACAATCTATTAAGAGCATAGTCTTTGATAATATAAGATTTATAAGATACAAGATTTTGATATCTTCTTGGTGAAAAAACTGGCGCAAAAGCCTTCTGACTAACTCTTATTTCCCTTTAAAATAAGCATTTATAAATAAGTGTCAAAGTGACCCCTGTAATTGTTGTGTTATGTAGCTATAATTTTAATACCTATATTTTTGTTCATGCTGATGTAGATTTTGGAGGAAATGGGCCGGGCCGGGGGGGGGGGGGGGGGGGAGAGCGTTATAGTGGCATGTGCAGAAATAATATATGAAGACATAAGTCTTGCCAAATAAAACTTACGTAAAGTTGAATGTTTATATATTTTTTAAAAAAATTGTTTGGTAAAGAAGCTGGATTTGAATAGAAAATGATCCTCTGGTCTCTGTCTATGTGCAGAAGATTTGTCAGAAAAGTCCTTCATAAATCAATGCACAAGATGAAATATTCATATGCATCTGGTAGTTTTTCATAGTTATTAATTATCGTACCCACTTCAATATTAGTGAGGACACTGGGCACAGCAATGCCACTATGCCGGAGTGGGATAGGGGAGCTAGCTGTGTGATGTGTATGTGTGCTGCAATGATCAATGAATCTGCTTTTGTATAAACAGGAATTTATATTTTTAGAAAGGATCTATAAAAACCAGTCCCGTGCCTTACTGTTCACCCAGTGCAGGAAAGGTCACAGAGAAATTGCTTAAACAGTTATGTTTGCATAGCTTCCTCATGACATGTTTCGAGATTCACAGACATATTTCAAGATTAGCTCCTAAGCAAACAGGCAAGTCAGGCACAGGCAATTCAACTCATAACAATTCTCTTAAAGAATCCCATTAACTGTTCCCACTGCCTTTTCCATTGCCCTTGGATGTACAAGCTAGCAATATTGCTGAGTTTTTTTCTTGCTATTTACTTTACCTTATTTCTATTTAATTATAGGCATTTATTAAAATATTATTTTGCTTTCAAAGACAATGTCTCCCTATGGTAGGATTAAAGGTGATATGATACACCAATAAAATATAAATGCAATTAATTAAAATAGTATAACACATTCGAAATAATAGCAACAACAAGAAGTCCAATTTATAGATAAATCCATTCATTTATAAGCACACCAAAACATCAAGATACTTAAAAATAATCAGGGAGGGAGTCAAATGGACATCCTGTCTTCCATAAATATATGGCTATCAAAGACAAGACCCAATCTTGTCTCTGCCAAAGTAATAGATCTTTCCAGTCTGGCAGGCACAGACAGGGCCAGGGAGGATTATATAGCAGATTTATAAATACAGAATTAGAGAAAACTTTTAAAACATTGAAATATGTCTGTGAATTTATAGCAGAGATCTTTAGAGCAATGCTGTCTGGGTTTGGATCACATCAGGGAATCACAAGTATTTGTTGGGCAGTTCAAGGAGACATCACTAGTAGATTTGAGAAACACTATTTTGTAAAAGAAAAACAGTGCTAGAAATGGCATCATGACTAGGATAATGTAATTCTAAAATAAATCCCAATATGCTTAAGGATATCTGTACTTCTAAAAATCATTTAGTCCCATGCAGTCTCATGGACACGGTGGTTTCAATATGCCATAGATTACCAAGGTTGTGTACCTGTATCTGGTGAATTGATTTTATACCCCACCTTTATCATGATATGGAATTTAAAGCAGCCCAGATATTCAAATTGCCTTTGAATGGAGTACATATAAAACAAAGTATTATCAGTGTTATAAATGATTATGAATTTAAGTTGGAATTTGCTGTCACTTCAGAGAAAATGATATTGACACTGTAACCCAAATCATGTGTAATGAGAAATAAGTATCACTGTGTTCAATGCAGCTCACTTTTTAGGAAGTGATTTCAAGATCAGTGGCATATTATGCTTGAATCTTGAAGTTCCTGAGAGGCAATGTGATTGGTACTATCTATGGATAGGCTATCCTCCACGTATTCATTCTGTGACAGTGGTTCTCAACCTGAGGTCCCCAGATGTTTTTGGCTTTCAACTCTCAGAAATCCTATTAGCTGGGATTTCTGGGAGTTGTAGGCCAAAAACATTTGCGGATCCCAGGTTGAAAACCACTGCCCTATGACTATATCTTGTGGTGCTAGGTTTCAGAAGCTATTTCTTCTGTACAAAGTTCTTTCTTTTGTCTACCCTGAATGTACTACCAGTCAAGATATGATATTTTGGGAGTGAAAAGGCTTTTCTCTCTGTCTGCTTTTACTACACATGATTTATTTTTAAGTTTTGTTTCATATAGGTTGTCCCTCTTAAAACTAAAAGCCAAAAAAACAAGGTCCACAACAAGATCATGTAGGCTAAGGAGCTGCTGGGATGTAGAATTTCAGGAGGCCTCAATAGTCTTCTTTCAATTCCTAATTTACACCTTGTGTCACTCAGATCAAATCTACAAAGAGGCAGCAACATTCTATTAAGAAGCTATAATTCTGACATGTTGACAATGCCCTGAAATGATACAAAGTTTAGGCATTTGGGGAATGTGGAGGAGAGTAGGAGCTTATAGTTTCATTCTACAGATGTCATGATAGTATGGCCTTAGTAGACATTTATGATAGACTGGTGAGGGCCTTCTCTCTATCCCACCACCCGTTCAAGCTCATTTAGTGGGAACACAGGAGAGGGCCTTATTGGTGGCTGCTCCCAAGAGAGACCAGGATGGCCCCATCCTTCATGGCCTTCCGCAACCAGGTCAGGACTTTGGAGAAGGATAAGGAGCACATTAATGGGGAGGATGTGGGTGGGATTGGGGGTGTGTGTGGGTGTTTTGAAATGCATTTAATTGTATTTATTATATATTAATTGTATTTTTAACCTAACACACACAATACTGTTTTTTTTTAATTTTTGTATTTGCTTTGTTTTGAATAAATCAAAGTGCGTGACTGTTAGCCGCCTTGAGATCCCTTGGGGAGGAAAGTGGGGTATAAATAAAGTATATAATATAAATAATAGGAAGCTCACTGAGGGCCATACACCTGCAGCCAGTCTTGCAAATTTGTAACAAATGTACACCAGTTTCTTGATCTTTCTGGTTACCCCTTTCATAATATATTACTAAAACTACAGTAGAGTCTCACGTATCCAACATAAACGGGCCGGCAGAATGTTGGATAAGCGAATATGTTGGATAATAAGGAGGCATTAAGGAAAAGCCTATTAAACATCAAATTAGGTTATGATTTTACAAATGAAGCACTAAACATCATGTTAGACAACAAATTTGGCAGAAAAAGTAGTTCAATACACAGTAATGCTATGTAGTAATTACTGTATTTACGAATTTAGCACCAAAATATCACGATATATTGAAAACATTGACTACAAAAATGCGTTGGATAATCCAGAACGTTGGATAAGCGAGTGTTGGATAAGTGAGACTCTACTGTATGCTTTCAAATATGGCTACAGCATAGATTTCTATAGTCATTATGACATCATCAAATTTTATTTTAGGAGCTGTTCCTAATAGTCCCAGAATCTGTCTCCTTTCCAAATCCGGTTGATGGGGTTGATCATTTTCATTGAGCTACAAATTACCACAGCCCTTGTGTCTCTTTTCTTGCCATCAAGGGTTGCCAGAATGAAAACTGGAGAGAGCTCCTCTACCCTTACTTGATGTGAGAAGATGGAATTTCAGCAGGTATTGGAATGTCACACATACTTGCTGAATTTTTTTCTTCACAACCATTAAAGATATAGGAGCCCACTCCAGTTTTTACCGTTGAAACCCTGTCTCCATCAGAAGAATACACACAAAAGTCCTCCCTCTCTGCTTGGTCCATAATTTACCTTTACGGTGAACAGAATTATTCATTGACCATTCATTTGAAGTTCTTTGTCATTCACTCAGGTTTTCATCATGCTGCGTCAGCAAACTTAGCCAAATGATTCTTCACCTAGCTCCAGGTTATTTCAGGGCAAATTAAAATAGGACCAGTGCCAGTACAGATCTTAGGAAGGAACCTACATCTACTTTTTTTTACTGTATAAAGTATCTATTTAAGCAGTTACTAATCTCAGGATTAAGTGCATAGACAAAGAAGCAGAGAGAAGTAGTTCAAAGTATGCACAGTGGAGGGAAATAAGTGGGGCCTCTTAATAGTATGTATCCTTCAGTGTTTTTAGTCAACAGCACAATCCATCAAATGTACTCCTGTATACTAATTTTCAGTGTGTCTTGCATCCTAATATGGTACCCTAAATTGACCCGATTTTCAGATAGTACTGAGCTTTAATAATAAGCCTCACTCATGCTGATGAGCATACAGAATCGTTAGTTGCCTCAGGGAAATGTAAATTCAATTACTCATTCATGATCATCTTACTTACTAAGGTTAAAGACAAGTTCCGGCTCCTTTACTGTAGATGCCTTAATGGTAAAGCAGAGAGTAGGACATTAGGTACAAACACTAGTTGAATTAACTAATGTAAGCTACTGTTGTGAGGGAACCATGTGTTCTTGACTTAGTTTCTATGAAGATTTTCATGGCAATTCCTGAAAGTGTGTCTGGATTTTGCACCTGTTTCCAAGGTCGGGCATCGAATTGCTTCCAGTTGTGAGGCCGCCCAGAGTCCCCTTTGGGATGAGAAGGGTGGGATATAAGTATGGGAAATGAATAAATAAATAAGGTTATGTGGACTTGCAGTGTTAATTTCAAGATCTGATGAGGCAAAGAGCTTAGAGTCTGTTTTCTTAAGAAGGTGTGTTAACAAAAAAGTCTTCTGACCTTCTTGGTGGTTCAGAGAAAGTAAAAATGGTAGTACATTACTGTTGGTGGGTTCTTTAGATCAGAGATTAAGAGCCTCTATTGGGTTGGGAGAGAATCCCAATTTGGACACGGTTGAGAGGCAGCTACATTGCAGCAGGGGGCATGGAATGGGAACAGAGTAAAGTGACTGGAACAGATGTAATTCCAACTCAGTTTGGACATTGTCTCACAAAGCATATGAACATTGCTCAGTTCTGTATATGTCTTCTTGAGAATTAAACACCCAATTTTCTTCTTTAAGAGTTAAACTCCAGACCAACATTTTCCCAAGATGCACTGCACAGCCCATGCAGTAGTTCCCAGGCTGCCAACCAGATGTCACTTCAATGTAGGAGATTTTCTTAGGCTGCAAATCAGAATTCAGTTCTGTGCAGGTCCAGTTGGATTAAGTAGGTTTCAGGACTTTAGACTAGAGTTCATTGCTATGCAAAAGGCTTAGTATCTCAGCTCACTGATCTAAGGTAATAGCAGCAGAACCTTCCAGCAGCAGAACGCTCGGGTCAGTCAGAAGGCCCTCATTCCTCCTTTAGATGGTGCATTGTTTGCCACATCTTAGAATTCTAGCAAAAAGGGTTGACAGCCCTTGAAATAAAAATTGATAGTATCCAAGCACTTGTTAATCTAGAGCATACAGCCATTAAATGTGCTAACAGGTCCCTTACCACTGAACAATATAATGTGGACATCATGTCAGGTCACCAGGGATCACTAAACAATCTAACTACAATCTGTGCCATAGTCAGACAATATGAAATCCGCATACAGAATAAATCACTCTATAAAGTTAGCAAGCCACATACTAAAGGCCAAGTCTTCAGATACACAATATATTCAAAGAGTTAAGCATGTAGTGGGAAATAAACAGGAATGCTTTATTAAGGATTCATGTTGAAAACCTAGGAGCATTTCTCTTATTGGATTCACAAACATACAGCGGAAAGAAACAAGCCAAGTCCATGCTGTGTGTTGTACACAAACATGCATGCAAGAGATGACAAGACTGTGGTTTGGTGTGCAGTTTTTACCGGCTCTCTCCCCTCTGGCTGGGTCAGTTGTTCATCCAATAACACTCCCCCAGCTTGACCTCTTATTTTGCAGCTGAACAGGGAGATATGTATTTAGTGATAGCATTAGGGTGCATCTATATTGTAGAATTAATGCAGTTTGACAATGCTTTACCTGCCTTGGCTCAATGCCATGGAATAATGGGATTTGTAGTTTGATGAGGTACTAGCACGCTTTGGCAAAAAAGGTTAAAGATTGTGTAAAGCTACAGCTTCCATAATTCCTCAGCATTGAGTCATGACAGTTAAAGGGGTATCAAACTGTATTCGTTCTATAGTGTAGATGCACCCTTGATCTGTATAGCTGCAAGCTACATTGGGAACTGGCAATCAAGAGGACCACTGGAACCTGACCACTTTTTCATAGCCTTGTGTCATGGAACCCAGTTACAGGGCTTTGGTAATTCAGCCCTGTAACTGGGAGTCATAACATAAACAATCCCAGGAGCACCTGGCAGAAGAAGATAGAATATGCCTGGGAACTTGGGGCCGAAAGTATAAACAATTATAATTGGTTTAGTGTGTGAAAATGGTAGTAATGTGATATTGGGGGTGGGACTTGATGATGATATTTACGTGTGGTGTTACGTAGCATCAAAAGTTATAAAAATAGTTGTATGTAAACATTGGGTCATTCCTGACTTTTCCAAAGTCATGTGTTCTTCAATAAAGATTGGATTTGAGAGCAGCCATCTCTGATCTGCGTTCAGACTGATCCTTTGAAGTGAGCAGGACAATTAAGTCAGGAATCCAGTTCTCACCCTCCTGCAAATTTGCAGTGAAGTGATAATGAGCAGGGAAGGAGATCAAAGCCATGACGGAGCAAAGGGGCCTCCGCTGGGAGCTCTGCCGTTGGCAGAAGAGACATTGCAAGCCATAGCTTCCTCTACGGGGTACCCCAAGCCGGACGGCGTGACCCAGAGGATTCCCAGAGGGGGAAGAGGCGTTCCGGCGGCGGCAGAAACCAGTTGGGGATCTGGAGGAAGCATGCCGGAGACCGTGGCCCTGCGGTTATCCATCCTGGAAACTCATTTATCCAGGCTGTCGGATACCGTGGGGAGAATAGTGCCAATATTGGAAGAGAATCTCCAAAAAGAGCACATCCGATATGGCGCCGAGAGAGAGCCAAGCAAAGGAGGCGATTGGAGCCAGAGGGGACAGCGAGCTTCAACGCAGAGTCCCGCGGCGGCAAGGGACGAGGGAGACGAGGAATATTGGCAGGAGCTGGAGTTCAGAGACAGAATGGCACGCGAAGTGGAGCGCCAGCGAGCTCTGGGAACTCTGAGGCCGCCATCTCCAACAGAGCTCCCAACCCCCCGGATGGGCGTCGGGGTGGAAAGACCACTGGGGCCAGGGATCGGGTCCAGTGGATTAGCAGACGAAGGCGGAGAGGAGCAGGAGATCCAGGAAGAGGAGGAGGATGTGCAGTACGACGGGGAAAGGCGAGATGCGGGGGCTACAGCGAGGCCAGTATGCGGATGGGTGGAAGGGCCGACAGCGGCGGCAGAATTTCGGGAGCCGCGCAGAATGACCACCGGAGTGGGGCGCGGCGTGATCCAAGGAAACCCGATGCAACCCTTCCCCATGCCTCCCAGACAGCATCAACGGGCCGCTGAATGGATGCCAAGAAGGGAAGATCTCAAGCTAGAATACGGAGGGGAATCAGCCGAACTGAACTTTTTTCTAATTAGCATCAGGGGATACATGGAAGACAATGCACACACATTCCCCTCCGAAGCAAGCAGGGTTCGGGCCATCGGCAACACACTAAAGAGAGGAGCGGCCAGCTGGTATGTGCAACTACATGCCAGACAGGACCCATGCCTGAGGTCAGTGCCCCGCTTCCTCGCCGCACTGGAAAACCGGTTCAGAGACCGGCTAGAGCAATTGAGAGCTCGAGACCAGCTTAGAGGAATAAAGCAGAGGGACAAAACGGTGCCCGAGTACGCAGAGGAATTCCTCCACCTCGCGGAAAGGGTACCAGAGTGGTCTGAAGTGACCAAAGTGGAATTATTTAAAGAGGGACTACGCCCCGAGATTTTCAGCTGGGCAGCGCACAGAGATGACCCCGAAACGCTCCAGGGATGGATTCAACTAGCGGGGCGCGTTGAATCCACCCTGGCCCAAGTAAAGCGCTTCAGGAGCAGCAGCGGCCAGCAAAGACCGGTGGCGAGAGGTCGAGGGGAAACGAGGAAGCAGGAAAGACCCGGAGGGAGGCCGGGGATTCCCTCCAGAGGAGACGACAACAAACCTAAACCGGGATGCTTTGTATGTGGGAAGACGGGCCATCGAGCAGCAGAATGCTGGGCACGGAAGGGGGAGCCGCCAAAACCCTCAAAGCCCAAGCCAGCAACCGGGAGGCGTGCGGAGGAGGAGGTGCGAGCCCCAGAATCTTCAGAAAAATTGGTGAGTCGGGACAAACGCATGATAGTAGTGCCAATCTGCCTCTCGGGGCTAGAGAATCGGGCCACCTGCAAGGCATTTGTGGATTGTGGTTGTTCCAGGAATATTATAACTCCAGAGTTAGCAGGAGCGTTGAAATGCCAGCAGATGGCGCTTGACTCCCCAATTGCGTTTTCGCAGCTAGATGGATCAGTCGCTGCTGGGGAAGTATCTACAAAGGAAATACGGGGGGTCCCATGTAAAATAGGCAAATGGGAAGGAAGAATATCCTTTGTGATAGCCCCTATTGCCACATACCACGTAATATTAGGGATACCATGGCTCGAACAGGCAAATCCCGAAGTAGATTGGAGAGGAAAGAGCCTAGCATTTAAAGAACAGCAGACGCAATGGGAGATAAGCAAGATTGCAGAAGAGGAGGACGAGGGAGATGAAGAAGGTGAAATAGACCCACTGCTATTGCCACCTGAATACAGAGACTTTGTGGATGTGTTCAATCAGAAAGAGGCAAGTAAATTACCTCCCAAAAGGAATATAGAAGTAGAAATTGAAATAACCCCCGGAGCAAACTTACCAAAACCAAAAGTGTATCCCATGTCTGTGCAGGAGAAGGAGGAATTGAGGAAATACATTGATAAAAACCTGGCGCGGGGCTTCATTAAGCCATCCAATTCTCCTCTCGGGGCCCCAGTGTTATTCAGGAGAAAGAAAGACAACTCCCTAAGATTGTGCATTGATTATCGAAATTTAAATGCAATTACTAAGGACAATAAATACCCTATGCCCTTAGTAAAGGATTTAATTACCGTATTGAAAAAAGGGAGCATATTTACTAAACTTGATTTAATTGAAGCATATCATAAATTAAGGATCAAACCGGAGGATACTTGGAAAACTGCATTTTCCTGCGCATTCGGCCATTTTGAATATAAAATTTTACCTTTCGGATTAAAAAATGGAGGCGGGTGCTTTATGCAGCTTATAAATGAAATACTGCACCCATTGTTGTACAGAGGGGTATTCATATTTCTTGATGATATCTTGATTGTGACTGAAGATAAGGAAAAGCACGTGAAATTGGTCCGGGAAGTTTTGCAGAGACTAAGAGAAGCAAAGCTGTACGCAAAACTGTCCAAATGTGAATTTAATAAAACTCAAATTGACTTTCTGGGGTATCGGATATCTCCAGAAGGGTTAGCTATGGATCCAGCTAAAGTATCAGATGTAAAAGAATGGGGAGTGCCTCAAACAAGGAGGCAATTGCAATCGTTTCTGGGGTTTGCAAATTTTTATAGATCCTTCATAAAAGGCTTCGCGCAAATAACCGCACCCCTTACTGAACTTTTAAAAACAAAAGGGAAAGGAGAGACAGCAAAAGTAAAAGCTCCTGGCGCCAAACTAAGTTGGACGCCAGAATGCCAAAAGGCATTTGAAACCCTAAAAGAATGCTTCACAGAAGGACCCATTCTAAAACATCCCGATATCAGAAGCCCTTTCATAATCCATTGCGATGCCTCAGACTGTGCGTATGGGGCAGTACTATTGCAAAAGGATCAAAATGGGAACTTAAAACCCTGTGGATATTTGTCCCGGAAGTTCAGCGAAACTGAAAAATGTTGGCCGATATGGGAAAAAGAGGCACTAGCCATATTAAAAGCCTTAGAATGCTGGCGACACTTTCTCGAAGGAAGCGGAATCCCATTTGAAATTTGGTCTGACCATAAGAACCTCCAGTATTTAAAGTCCCCTCGAAAATTGTCCCCCAAACAGATTAGATGGGCACAATACTTCAGCAGGTTCGATTTCCAATTAAAGTTTTTTCAAGGGAAGCAGAATGTCTTGGCAGATGCTCTTTCACGCATGCCTCAACACGAAGGAATACCCACAGCAAAAGAGGGAACAATATTCTCTGACAAACAATGGGGCTTAGCTGTCAGAACAAGAGCACAAACCCAAAAGGAGAACACTGCTATGGTTGAACTCGACGGAAAAGATAATTGGGGAAACGAGCTGAAACAGTCTTATGAAGGAGACCAGTGGATCGCATCCAATGCAGAACAGGGGGAGCAGAAGGGGGGATTTTGGTTTGTGAACAAGAAACTGTATATCCCAGCAACATTAAGGATCAAGATTTTGCATCGTTTTCACAACAACCAGAGCGCTGGTCATACAGGAATTACAAAAACAACAAAAGCAATAGCAAAACATTGCTGGTGGCCAGGGATGAGGAAGGACATAAAAAATTATGTTGTTCAATGTGATGATTGTGCCAGAAATAAATCGAGAGGAGGGAAGCCAATGGGATTATTACAAACAGTAGCAGAACCTACCAGACCTTGGGAATGTGTAGCTATGGACTTTGTGGGGGAACTACCGGTTAGCAAAGGACATCGTTATATTTGGACAGTATTGGACCTGTTTTCTAAACAGGCCCACTTTATAGCACTGACGAAACTACCATCAGCCGAGAAACTAGCTGAATTGTACATAAACCACATTTACAAACTGCATGGATGTCCCAGTAGAGTGGTCAGTGACAGAGGAGTACAATTCACAGCAAAATTTTGGGAAAAATTCCTGGAAATGCTAGGAGCAGAAAGGAGTTTAAGTTCTGCTTTTCACCCCATGACAAATGGGGCGGTAGAACGTACTCAGCAGACACTTGGGCAGTTCCTTCGAATGTACTCTAACATGAGACAAAATGACTGGTCTCGGTGGTTGGCTTTTGCAGAACTAGCTTTTAATTCGACTATACATTCAGCAACAAATAAAACCCCCTTTGAAGTAGTTTACGGGTATGAAATACAGCCTCTGCCCCAGCTGCCAAGATGGACAGAGAATGAGGGAACAGAGGCAGGGAAATGGAAAGCGCAAATGATGGAATGCTGGAGTCAAGTGACTGCATCCTTAAAAGAAGCACATAAAAAGTACAAAGTATTCGCAGACAGAAAGAGGGTGGAAGGTGATAAATTGGAGAAAGGAGATTTAGTGTGGCTAAGTACCCAAAACATCAAACTGGGGCTACCTTCGAAAAAATTGGGCCCTAAATATATTGGACCATTTAGAATACAGGGTGTTATCAACGAGGTGACTTTCCAGTTGGCATTGCCAAAAAGTTTAGGGAAAATACACCCTGTATTCCATCGTAGCTTACTGAAAAAATATATGGGTACTTTGGACAAAATGGACACATAGAATTATTGTTTTGGTTCAGGCTTGTGATGAAAGAAGAACCGAAGAGGAGGACGAAGAAAAGGAGGGCACCATGTCATGGAACCCAGTTACAGGGCTTTGGTAATTCAGCCCTGTAACTGGGAGTCATAACATAAACAATCCCAGGAGCACCTGGCAGAAGAAGATAGAATATGCCTGGGAACTTGGGGCCGAAAGTATAAACAATTATAATTGGTTTAGTGTGTGAAAATGGTAGTAATGTGATATTGGGGGTGGGACTTGATGATGATATTTACGTGTGGTGTTACGTAGCATCAAAAGTTATAAAAATAGTTGTATGTAAACATTGGGTCATTCCTGACTTTTCCAAAGTCATGTGTTCTTCAATAAAGATTGGATTTGAGAGCAGCCATCTCTGATCTGCGTTCAGACTGATCCTTTGAAGTGAGCAGGACAGCCTTGTGCTTCTGTGAGGCAGATTGGCTAGTCACAGGAGGAAACAAAGAGATCTGAAAGCCTGCCCAAGTCAGTGCAGAAGCAAAAGCAACTCCTCTCAAGATATCTGCCTTTCCCTGCAATCGTTTACCTACTATCTCTAGTTTCTTCAGCAACAATGAAAATATGAGATGCTTTGGCTGTGGACTATATGTATGGGTAACAACAATATCTGCTAGGGCCCAGTCACCTCAGTGACATACATAGAGGAAGATAATAGCTGTATTTTCCTTTCTCTTGTCCAGCTCTAATAATATCAACAGAACACAAAAATACCCCCTCCCCAATACTCCCTGTGCTTGTATAGGAATCCCATGGCACTTGCTCTGTATGAGTGTAAGGTCACCTTGTCATAACTCTGAAAACATTCACTGTAACCTAGTTGGTGGTTTTTGGAAGAGGTTTTGAGAGGATTACCTACAGTGGGTTGTGTTTTGTGATCAGAATGTACCATCCTAGTTCATTGTCTGTACTGGATGTGTGACAAATGTAATTATACTCAGAAACATTTGCAACCTCCCCCCCCCCCCCTTCCTGGTTTTTGGTCTGGCTGTTACGTTGCCTTAGCTGACATGAATCTGACCCTTTGTTCTGGGAAAATGAGCCTCATGTACTTGACCTCTTTGAATGCAAACTCTGTCTTGTTGTGATTGAACTTAATATTCTCTGCTAGAATGTGCTTTGGAGCATTCTCCGGATCTCATCTTGTTCCTTTTGGCTGGAAATATCTATGAATTTGTTCTTATGCAGATCACTGTGAAGCTTTCTAGTGTCTTGTTATTTTTGTTATTGAAATACTTCATTAGTTGACTAAATTCATTTAGTTGGATGAAGGAAATTACTTCTCTGTCATAGAAGGCCAGCAGTTTCCTCATCAGTTACCAACATTCATTTCTCTGATCTTAAATACTGAAAGATCATTTTATCAGTCACTGGAACACCAAGCATCTGTTGTAAAGCACCACTGAAATGTTGTCTTATTAAGTGTCTGGGATCGAGGCTTTGCCATTTTTCTTTTCAGTGATAGCTAGATTTCTCATTTAAAGCATCAGTTAACTAAACATCTTAAATTACTATACAGCTATATCTAGCACCAGTAATGATAGTTGGAAGCATTATTTTTTATTACAGGTGTGATTACAGGTGCTGTGAATATGTGATACATCCGCAATCCCTTTGATACCTCTGGAAATTGTGTACAGTTATTTAATCTAAAGTGCTTTAGTGTGCTTTCATTGTTGTAGTTTTCATTTTCCACTCACACCCTTCCTCCTTTTTATGCTTCAAGAGACTAAAACAGGTAATTTTTTTTAAAAAAACTACCACAATGGAAAGCACTAGATTTAGCCAGATAGAATAGAGGTCCATTGGTCTCCTCAAAAAACTTGCACAGGGACAGATGGACATCATCTTTCTGAATAAATTTCAAGAGCAAGACATCATCCCTAAGGGTCTAAAGCAGGGGTCCCCAAACTTTTTAAGCAGAGGGCCAGTCCACAATCTTTCAGACTGTTGAGGGGCCGAATTATCATTTGAAAAAAAAATACAAATAAATTCCTATGCATACTGCACATGTCTTATTTGTAGTGCAACAACAACAACAACAAAAGAAAATACAATATTTAAAAATGAAAACAATTTTAACCAACATAAACCTATTAGGATTTCAGTGGAAAGTGTGGGCCTGCTACTGGCCAATGAGATAGTCAAGTTAATTAGGATTGTTGTTGTTGTTGTTGTGTGCCTTCAAATTATGTCAGACTTTGGCCGAGCCTAAGTCTAAAATTATTTATTTACTGCATTTATTTACTACATTTATATCCCACCCTTCTCACCCCGAAGGGGACTCAGAGCAGCTGTATATACATACAATATATTATATTATTAGCATAACACAATATTAGCATTATATATTACTATATTGAACTATACCACTATACTATTATATATGTAATATATAACATATAATTAATATTATTATATGGTATTACTATTAGTATTATACTGTATAACATAAGATTATTATCAATATTATATATATATATATACAATATATTATATTATTAAAACTGATATAAAATATTATATTATAAAACTGAGGACGGGGGCCAGGTAAATTACCTTGGAGGGCCGCATCCGGCCCCCGGGCCTTAGTTTGGGGACCCCTGGTCTAAAGGTTAAAAATCCACTACATGCCACACAAATTACAATGACAAGTTCTGAGGTAAGATTAATACTCACGAACCACAAGACAGACAAAAATTACAGAACAGTTCTAGTCATCACATGCTGTACCCATCTTATAACACCCAAATGCATCATCAGAAAACTGCAATCAGTTCTGGAGCATAACATACCATAGCTCTCACAAATTCTGGGAGGCAAACCTTTATTAGCCTATAGACAGCCTCCAAATATTAAAGAACTACTCACTTGCAAGAGGATGTATAAAATGGATGGTAATACAAGGACAAGATTCTGTCACAAACAGAATCTTATCTCACATCTTCCCTGATGTTTTTGATCCCTGTAATACTATTTCCAATTACAACATCAGAGGTGCATTCACTTGCACTTCCTCCTGATATATGCTATCCTATACCAGCAATGCCCTTCTACATTCTATGTTGTATAAATAGAACAGTCTCTTTGTAAGAGCATTAATAGACTGAAGTCTAACACTACACATCATAATACCCTAAACCTTCCTGAGCATACAGTAAGGGATTTACAGGTTGCAGTTCTTGAAAAAGCAAATGACAAAGGAAGACTAGACAAAGAAAGAGCTGAATTTAATTATATACACAAATTCTAGTCCATTAGCAGAGATGAACAAAGACAATGGCTTCATGGCACTCTACTTATATTAAAACAAGAGTCCTCACTACTGCACATATAACAAACTATAAGCAGATTCATTGTTTTTATACTATAAAACTTACTCAGGCAATCCCTCATTATCCGAGTATGATGGTCCTCCAAGTATAGTGTCTTGGCGGTGGGTACGTAGGTGACTGCAGTCCTATTCTTGACCCGCATGTTCTTCCACAGTGAGGACATCGGATTCCAGATGGAAGGTGGTCCTGATCAGGGTTTACTTGATGCGCCTTCCGCTTGGCACGTTTCTCCCTTTCACCCTCCATTTGTGCCTCTTCGAATTCCACTGCACTACTAGTCACAGCTGACCTCCAGTTAGAGTGCTCAAGGGCCAGGGCTTCCCAGTTCTCAGTGTCTACGCCACAGTTTTTGAGGCTAGGTTTAATCCCATCTTTAAATCTCTTTTCCTGTCCACCATCATTCCGTTTTCCATTCTTAAGTTGGAAGTAGAGTAACTGCTTTGGGCAATGGTGATTGGGCTTTCAGACAATGTGGCCAGTCCAGCGGAGTTGATTGTGAAGGAACATTGCTTCAGTGCTGGTGGTCTTTGCTTCTTCCACCATGCTGACATTTGTCCGCCTGACTTCCCAAGAGATTTGCAGGATTTTTCGGGGGCAATGTTGGTGGAATCAAAATATAAAACTAACTGACCATTGTAAAGATCTGACGAATCATGTTGTTCAGTCCTTTAAAAAATCAGAACAAAATACATGCTTTTGTGTTTTGCATCTTATTACATTCTAGCCCACTGCCACAATTCTTTAACTAGGCTTTATGCCTGAGATTTGAATACCATTCCATCCGAAATCTCATGCTCACATAATTATCATTAGTCTTATAGGTACTATCATGTTTCTTTTTTTTCTCTCCCTCCCTCCTTTTCAAGCTGTAAGAGACTAACTTGGATACTTCTTTGAACAGTACCTTCCTGTGCATCATCTTTTCCCCAGCTGGATAATGCCAAGGTGTGTCCCGGCAACTAAACACTATCTTACACTCTGATGTTACTAGCAGCTATGGAGCGCGTAAGGAAAAAGGAACAGGCTCTGTTTTCCTAAACTTCTAGTAGGTCTTTGAGGGCAAAGGCTACTCCATCTTCCCTAGCTGCACAACAGCCATGCAATGGTAGGGCATAGTTTGAATGACTGTCCCTAGAAGTATACTCTGGCACTTGTGGATGGTAGTTTACTGGGAAGAAGATACCTCCAGTGTAAATGCACTTTGCATAGTAAAAATGCTGAATAGCATTTTGGCCATATTATTCAAAAGGGAATGGACTTATTGTGTTAATGTCTTCTGCTGGGTAAATTATATAGAATTTTTTTAAAAACAAAAATATCATTTAGCTTTTCAGCTTTGCTTGTAATGCTTGCACTGTTCTGTGTTATAGCTTGCACAAACTTTTTGTCACCACGTGACCAAGTCATAAACTCAGTTTGTGTTTATGTGGCTTCAGAGGTACTGCAAATGTCTGTTGCCTTTTGTAAACCTAGTCCCAATTCCCTTAGCAATTGCTATGTTAGTGTCACACTGAACACATTTTTGCCCTGGAGTACGTAATATTTAGTGTCCCCAAATTCCCAATTTCTTGCTTTCTCCGTCAGCAATGAATCATATTTGTGGATCTCAATTTCCGATAGATGAAGATGAAGATTATAATTCCTAAGTGCTAATAAACACTATTCTTTCCAGCTGCCTTTCTACTTGGCTGTTGGGCTGGGGTATAGTAAATGTCTAAATCCGGAATTTCTCCCATCATGTGCACATGAAATTACAACCTTTTATGTTTTCTTTTCTTTCTATCTGTCTCCTGTATAGTTTAGCTTGTTGTGGTGAAGATGGAACTCATCTTTTGGAGAATTTACTGTATACGTGATGTTAATAATTCCGTAACTTTCCTCTCTCTGACTGTGGATAGGTATCTCAAGCATCTGAATGAATGGTTTATAAACATGTGGCTCTTCTTCAAGTAATAATATATATGGTTTTTAAATATGTTCTTTCCCTTTTGTCAGTTATACTGCTGCTAGATTAAAGTGAAGCTGGTACTTTATGCTCTTTTATTTCATTTTTTATAATATACACAAATGCAAATTAAAATATGATTTCGTTTACTTAAAATTATCACTGTGTTTCTCCATTTCATTATTATTCCATCCCCCTTTCTCATTTATATATTGTTAGGGAAGGCTTAGATGACACACCAGTCAGGAAGCTAGACGAGAACATCTTGTCTTTTAAACAAGAAAGCAACAGGAAATTCCTGACTCCATCCTGATATGGTTAAGTCCAGTGCCACCTTTTTGCTATATAATGGGACTATCTGTTATGAGGACACTTGCAGCTTCTGATGTGATAGACTCTAGCCCATGAAAACGTTGTGCTGTAAATAAATCTATTTGGGTTTGAAGTGTCTTCTTTTTATTCTGGCAGATTAACTCAGATATTCCTCTGGAGGTTATTACACTATGTAACCCGATTTTTGTTCATGGGTTATAAATATCATTTCCTAATTGTTTCTATCATAAAAAGATGGAAAAGTTTATTAAACTGAAAAACTGTTTTTGCGGGACATTCCAAAGGCACATTTTGCTATAGTTTTTCAATAGATATCTAACAGAATATAAAAAATTCAACATAGTTTGTGGCAGCCACAAAATGAAGTTTCTGTAGTATAACTACTACTTTTAAAGTAAGTACCGCACAATTAAACAGGAAAAAACACTTTTAAACTAGGAAAAGTTCCCCCCCCCCCCCTAATTTTGTTACATAGTGTTATCCTATCATACATGGAAGATTTAAGCCCTGGTTGTGGTAGTAGATGAAAAGTAAAAATGTATTCGTGCCATTGAGCTACAAACCACATACAAGTGTATGAAAGGAATCTATGTGTATGAACCAGGATAGTATAATAAGAAGAAATAGCTTCTCTTTCATCCGTTCAGCTGTTATTTCCCTAATTTTGGGAAAAGAGTAATGATCTGATTTATGCTTATATAAGCTGACCGTTTACATGGGAAATTGTTTTTGCATGCAACAACATATGCGTACAAATGTTTTTATGAACATTACCCTTTAACCCCACAACCACCCTAGTCCCCATGGGACAGAAAATAGACCACTGTTTATTCCTCTTCTTTTTGGAGTTGTTACTTGTTTTATAGTTTTTGCTTCCTAATTTCAGTCTCCAGGGAACTATCCTTGAATACTGCTTGGAGAAAATCTCCCTTTGTTTATGTGTTCCACTGTAATATAGCTTGAGAGTGCTTGATTATTTTCATCAGAAACGTGTAACAGTGTAACTTGTTGCTGGTATCAACACAGTATGTCCTTTTAAAAAAAAACCTTTGTGCTCAATGTCACCAAGACTTAATGTCTTTAAAATTAGAATTTGTGGAGAAACAAGCTCTTTCAGTATAGTGCACTGCCAAGTAATTTATGAAGTTCATGTGCATTACTGGCTAAGGGAATGAAACTTACATTCAGTTGCTGGTCCAAAATAAAGTACAACCACTGAATGCATAAAACATACTCAAGCATTGAGTTAATCTATTTGCAGTTGATTCAGTGGATCTACCCTGTTGCCCCGAAAATAAGACAGGGTCTTATATTAATTTTTGCTCCCAAAGATGCACTAGGTCTTATTTTCAGGGGATGTCTTATTTTTCCATGAAGAAGAGCTCACATTTATTACAACAAAATGAACATTTATTATATACTGTAAAGTAGTTGTCATCACAAACCAGCATAACCAGACAAACTATGAATCCTATCAAGAATTTCTTGTTACTACCATTATTTACATGTACAACGATCTATGGTACCTCTTGCAGTTTAGGTTTCACAAGGTTTCCATGCTGATTTCTCTCTATTCTAGTTTCAATGTAGTCATGAATGATGAATAATATAATATACTATAATAATAATAATAATAATAATAATAATAATATGATAATATAATAATAATATAATGATATACAATATATTAATGAGATAATATAATATAGGATATAAAAATAACAGAATATGATAATAATATGGTAATAGGATAATATAATAATGGGATATAATAACAGAATAGCATAATAATATAATAATAATAGGATAATAGAATAGAATAATAGAATGGAATAGAATGATATAAAATATATTAATAGGATAATATAAAATGGAATATAATAATAATAACAGAATATGCTAATAATAACAAAATAATAATATGATAATATAATAGAATAATATTATAGAATATAATGATATAAAATATATTAATAGGGTAATATAAAATGGAATTTAATAATAACAGAATAATAATATAATAATATGAAAATATAATAGAATAATAATAGAATAATAATATAATGATATAATAATAATAATAGAAAAATATAATATAATGATTTAAAATATATTAATAGGATAATATAATAATGGGATATAATAATAGTAACAGAATATGATGATAATAATATGGCAATAGAATAATAGTATAAAATAATCAGTTTCATGGCATAGGATAGGAAGATGAGAGGAGAATCCCAATGCGTCCTGTACCTTTAAGGGCAGAAGCAGCAGGACGAAAGCCCTCTTCCCTCCCTCCCACCCTCCCTTGCCCGGGCTCCAGGAGCCAATCAGAAGCCTCTGGGAAGAAGAGAGCATGGCCAGCATGGCCAGGACGGAGAAGGAAGAAACGGCAGCGCAGGCAGCAGCCACGGAAGGTTTTTCAAGCCTCGGCTGGGGGACAGGCAAGGCAAGGCAGGGAGGGAGGGAGGGAGGCACAGAAAACAAGCACTTTCCCTCCCTCCCTCCCTCCCTCCCTCCCTCCCTCCGGTGTATGAATGAGTGCTGCTTCTGCCCCGCAGCCATGCTTCCCAATGGAACTCTGCTGCAGCCTTAGTTGCTAGGTCTTACTTTCAGGGGAGGCCTTATATTTTGCAATCCCCCCAAACCCCTGCTAGGTCTTATTCTTTGGGGAGGTCTTATTTTCGGGGAAACACGGTATTCTGTTTGGGACTAGCAATTGCATTTAGATTTATTATTTACAATAAATTGTTGGGTACAATATTCAGCACAGTAGAATCAGATTTAGGAATACCTCATTACTCCTCTGGCACGTTTGCTAATCACTGCCTTCCATGTGATCCCATGCATTTGGAATATTCAGCAGTAGCAGAGAAATTTTATATATGTACTTGTTGACTGTGCAATCTAATTGCATGGTTTTCACAGCCTAGGCCTAAAATATAAGGAAGCATGCACCCCCTGAGGCATTTGTACTGTTTGCTGTGAATGTTAGGAAGAAAGAGCAACACAGCTCATTAGTTTTTGAGAGGTACCTTGTCTTTCGTCTTAGGGCTGGCTACTTTCCTAAGGTTCAGTCCTTGGATTTTGTAAACAGATTTTAACTCTGGCCTGTAATGTTCACTGTCTTGAAAGCAAACTGACCCTGCAAAAGTTGCCCTGAGGTTTTCACTGTGTGCAGAGGAAAGAACAAAACATCATTACCATATAAAATAAAATAGCTTTCCTAGAATTGGATGTAGCTACATTGCCACTGGGAATTGCAATTGAATCTGTGAATCACATGCAACGGCATAATGTTCCATTTTAGCTCACCACCAATATACATCCCTCTTATCCTAGTTCCATGTGATAGGACATATTTCTGTCTGCAGTTGAATAATGGTAAGGAATCTGGGTCTCTAGTCTCTAAATCAGGCAGAATTCAATCCATTCAAAAGCTTTTATTGGCATATTTTAACCTAGTTTAGTCTTCATGCAGTTTATATCCATAGCTCTTTCAGCTTTCTGTCATACCGGTTCTATTTAACCTTGTGACACTCACTGCTGTGAACAGACTATTTTAAAAAAAATCCACCTTAGTGGCATGGGATCATATTGTAACAGCTACATCATCTTCAGCCTTTCACATGTGAAAATCTGAATGTGTGTGGACAAGAAACACCAGAGTATGACAAAACTGGCTCCCCCTCAAACCCCTGAAAGCTTTAGATGGCATTTTGAACAAAAAAATCTGTTTAATGGGGAGAGGGGTTGTTATGAATTTGAGGGTTTCCTGGGGGGACCAATGTAGCACACCCTCAAAAATTTCAAAGAAGAAGGCAAGGACACATGCAGCCTAGCAACATCAGAGTGCAGTCAAGATGGGAAAAGTTATGAAAAAGGAAGAAAACAAAATTAGGAGAGCCTACAGCAGTTTGCTCTTGCCTGAACAGGGCAAGATTCTTCCCCTCCTTTTCAAAAGCATGACTAAAACTTGGGGCTGTTCCTGCCAGATTGGGGTAATTGGGAGGGGCATGGAAGTAACATTTTTCACTGGTGCCCTTTATATATTTTGGGCTACTAGGCTTATAAATCTCTACTAGGATAGCCAATAGTCAGGCAATATGGGAATCATGTCTCAAAGGCACCAGGGAGAGGTTATACAACTTGCTAGTGACTCTCATGAAGCTGTGGGTGAAAGGAAAACAAGCAGGAATAAAATAGTAAGGAGTTCTTGAGCTGCAGGTGTTGAAGATGTCATAACCCCAGCCTTCATTGCCTTGTTTCCACTGCTGCTACAGAAGCAGTAGAATGGTTTGAAAAGGGGAATATTAAGCTTTGAAATGCAGAAATGGTAGGATTTTACTTCTTGGAGGTAGGGAAAAATAGTTTGAAATTACAATCTCTAGAATAATCTAATGCACTATTGCTTTTGGCAAGCTATATGAAACCTTGCCTTTCATTTCACTTCCTTTGTATGCTCTTTTATGTAAAGCCAAATATGGATTGGTTCGTAGGAACATGGGACGCTGTCTTAAACTGAGTCAGACACCTGATCCAGCTAGCTTATGGTTTCAGTTACAATAATTGGCAGCAATTCATTAAGATTTCACACACAATTCTTTCCTTGCTGTACATGGTAAAGGTTGGAATTAGACTTGGACCCTTGAGTGCACAAAGCATGTGCTGTACAACTGGGCTATAATCCCTCACCTGATGATGTTTCAGAGTTATCTTTTTATAAGAGAAATATGGTTAGCCAAATGCTAATCAGCCTATTTCAGGTTCTTGTTTCTGTCCTCTCTTCCATTTTTCAGCATCCAATACACTCTTTCTTTCTCTATAGCAGGGGTTCTCAAACTCAGCAGCGGAGCCCTTTTTGAAGGAAAAGTTTCTTGTGGAGCACCAAGAAACTTTTAGACGGAGGGGCCGTATTGCATTTTAAAAATAGTCAGATGGGCCAGGTCAGTGGTGGATGGAGAATGTTTGTGCGAACTAATTGAAAAAAACATGAACAAATTCCTATGCACACTACACATATGTTTGTAGTGCAAAAGAAAATAATAAAAAGAAAGGAAATAACAATACAATCTTTAAAATGAAGAACAATTCTAACCAACATAAACATAGTATTTCAGTGGAAGACCCCAGGGGCCACCCAGTTCAACTCCCTTCTGTCGGGCAGGAAAAGCCCTGAGAGAAATAGGTTTTTGGGGGTGAGGGATGTGGGGGAGCAGGAGGATCAGGAAAGAGGAGTGAAAGCTTGGAGGGGGAAGAGGGAGGAGGAGGAGGGAACCACAGAACCCCTCAAGACGCTTTGTGGAGCCCCAAGGGCTCCACGGAGCACACTGTGAGAACCTCTGCTCTATAGAAATAGGTACTAACTTTATTTTTAAAAACCTTTTTTACTCCATATAAGTAAAAGAGAAGAAAGTTGAACAACAAATCATATAGCTTTGTTGAGTAGCAGCATCACTTTCTTATTTTCTTTGGGGACAGTGAGCTACCTTAAATCAAAAAGTAGGTAGACTCCCCTTTACTCCTTATTCCAGACATTCATTAGCCAGTCAATCTTGTTGATCCTTAAATCTGTGCTGGGCAAGGTAGAGAAGAACAGGTGATTTCAAAGGTTGCCTTACTATTTCTGTCTGTCTCTACAAGGAGAGGAAGGGTGAGGCAGAGATACTAAATTAGCCCTTCACCTACTTTGTGTATATGATCCTTTGGGATCAGCATGACAATTAACCTCTGAATTGGATAATGTTTCTGATGAGTTCTCCAGAGATAATTCTTTTTTCCCTAATAAGTGCTGCAAATAAAACGCTGGGCCATTCTACTCAGTTTTCTTAGATGATATTTAGTTGTTGTGTCACCACATGTAGACTTGATCCTTGAAGAACTATCTAAAGTGGACTTATTTGGTGGGTCCAGAGGGTAAAAGTTGTGTCGATCAGGGTAAGGTGCCTACTACCTTGAAAGAAGCTGTGATGCATAATCTCCTGAAGAGGACCAGATGTATATAACCTGTACCATCCATTAGTCAGAGCGCCTTTTGGACTAAGTCCTTAAGCATGTGATGGCTGCATAGCTTGAGAAGTTTTTGGAGAAAAGATTATCTGGAGGTTTCAAAGTCTGCTTTCAGATCAGGTTGCTGAAAAAGCCTTAGATGCCCTTAGCTGAATGGTAACTTATTCTGGATGAAAGACAAGGGACTTTTTTTTTGGTGATCCTCCTGGATCTCTCAGTGACTTTTGATCATGGGCATATTTTTAATAATCTCTATAACTGTCAGTTAAGTGCTGGCTTTATTTTATGCTGAAATTGAAGGACACTTTACCAATTTGGCCATGCAGAATGTAGACTTCTCGTGTGCGTGGGGATAGTGGAGGCTTGAAATATGATGCTTAATTTTTACCTGTACTGTACTCAGGAACATATATTTGATGGCTATTTTTATATATATAATATTTTCTATAGCTCTTCTACAACAGCATTCAAGACAGTGTACAAATTAGATTAATTTTGCATTTCAGGGTGAAGCCTCTGTGGTGAAAGTTCTTGCAGTAAGAAGAATTGTATACAATTGATGTTGACAGTGCTAAGCTGAAATCAATGTCAATATATCTTGTAGTCTGTATCTTTCAAAAACACTGTTCACATTTGAGTTTAGTCTTGTTAGTGTTATTTTTAGAAGACATTTTGGTTTGTATGTTACTTTTTTAAAGGTCAATCTAAATTAGCTTTAATTTTTGCTAAAAATTATTTGAAATTGATCATAGATAGCTTTACCCTATTGTAACTAAGTGTCATAGGTGATTAGAACAACCTATGGACAACTCGTCTACTACTCACAAGGCCTGCAGAGTAAACTGGTGTCAACATACCTATGGACTACTTAGTCAATTACTTTGTAAGAAATAACGTGTACATGTATATCATTCATATTGATATTTTCTTTATTAGATTATGAACTTTCTCACATTTAAGGATAATCTCATTTGATTGCCTTCCAACGTTCTCAGGAGTTTAGGGGCACATACTGAAAACTCATCTTTGTATCATATGTGTGCTATATTGTGTTACCATGTAGAAACACACTGCCATGTACCAATTTAAAAGCTGACATGGGGATTTATTATTTGGGTTCAGGATTTACAAGATAAATCTTGTCATCCTAATCTTTATTACTGGCATTGTAAAATCAACATCATTAATGAAAGAGCTTTAAAAAGTAGGTTATAGAAGTTGGGTATTCCTTATTTGAAATTACAAAATCCATAAATACCCTAGAATCCAAAATTGTCCACATGGGTAGCTGAGATAGCGACACTTTTGATTTTTTTTTTTTATTTGATGTATACAAACAGAATGCCACAAGTCTTCATTCTGGCTCAGAAGTTGTTAATTAAGATGGCCTGGAAGAATACTGTTATATCTGGAAAAACCTTTGTATCCTGTTTAGGTAAAAACTTCCCAATTGTAGTCCAAATGAAAGAGGTTTACTTTTATTGGAGGTAAGAATCTCAAAGAGTTAACTCCAAGTACATTAGCTTCCCTTTGTTAAAGGTTCCCCTGTTGCAGTTAAGGTCAGTATCTTCCAATCCAGGAAATATAATATAATTGTAATTTTTAGCCAGCCATTTTTCATCATTCACTCAAATATTTTTAAGTGTTCTTTCCAACACTAGTTGGCAATCAAAATATAAACATAGTTTCTGAAGAAATATAGGGAGTGGCGGTGGAGTCCCAAAGATGAGCTAGAACATTTTAGTTCCGGATTGTTTGACGTTTTAATAGCTCTGCTAGTAGTCACACCCATTTTGTTTATAAATCCTTTGAATTCTGCAGGATCATTTCAATGTTACACGTTTAACAGAGCTTATAAAAGCTTCTAATATTTGTGGGAATTTTGTAGTCTAAATATTTGTAGAGAAAACCATTTGAAGGTGGCAATAAAATATTATTCTTTACACAGTGCTTCAATAGAACTATACACACATAAAATGTATTTGCTACTATGATTTCTTAAAGAAACTAGACAGATATCTGGATTCAATCTAAAATACAAGTAACTTTTTAGTACAGTACAAAGGAAGCTCTGCCATATTTTGTGTGGGTGAAAATGACATAACATGGAGACTTTGTAAACCTAAACCTTTACAACCTTAAGACTTTGCAGTGATCTTTACATTCAGTGTATTTTCTAAGCCCCTGGTATTTTGGTCCTTTTGAGAGACTCCCCCTCCTCACTTGGGGGAAATTCAGAAATTTCCTTGGAAAGAACATGAAGAGAAATCCTTTTTTTTTTTTTTAGGAGAAAACATTAAGATGTATACCAGTTAACAGAAGTGTAGACTGTGGAGGCTACATGTACAATAGCATGACATGTATACCTCCCACTTTAGGAATTTTTGGATGAATGGATTATTTGTACATCTCTATGTGATGTTTACATGCATTTGCATTTCATGACTTAGAATTATATCACATATATATTATGTTGGAGCATATTTGAACCCAAGATGTGTTTTCATATCTAACATCATGTGGATCTGACATAAATGAAGACTTGAGTGAAGTGATTAGAGAACTCTATAGTATGACTTCATTGAACAGTTTCATTAGAGTTTTTAATGGGCTACTTTCCAGACAAAGGAAGTAATCATAACGGCATATAAATGAAAGAATTTCTAAAGGAATGCATGGTCGTTCATGTTTGTGTTTTTATAGGTCATGACTAAACTATCATCTTGCATTGTGCCTAGGACCACACTGGAAGCCTATGCACTCAGTTGAAAAAAAGTCCTGAGCAGTTTTCAATAGTCACATTTTCGGTTTATTTTCTGCGAAAAACAATGAAGAATGATATGGCACCATAAGATCTAACTAAGGTACTATGGCATCAATTCTCATGAGCAGAAGTCCACACCATTAGGAGGAAAAATGGAATGCAGAAAAGTGATAACTATTTCAACACTGGAAAGTTTATTCCACCTTTCCTTTTTGAATGTTTACAGCAAGGTGTAGAGAGTAGTTCAATCTGTGTGGTAAGCTGTTACATCTAGTAATTCCCCACATGTAAACTCCCCCCCCCCCCCCCCCACACACATTACATGCTGTTTCCCTTGATCTACCAAGCCTGGCTTTTCTGTTAGCAATGATAAAAAGGTAACACATTTTTTGTATATAAACTATTATTTCTATGAAGAAATCAACACTGATTCAGCATACAAGTTGCTAACAGAAATTCCCTGTTTGAACGTGGCTTTTTCTTGGTCTGTCGCCTCACATGGATACATTTCATCATATTCTCTATGTTTAAGTTAGGCATAGCAGGCTAGCAGGTTAATCACAGACTGGAAATGTCTGTGCTGTAAGAATGGTGATGATAACAGAGGAAAGAGCTCTAGAATAAGAGAAAATCCTGGATAGTGATTGGCTGTTAATCTGCCTATCAAAGCCAGTGAGGAGGGGGATGCAGCACCTGCGATGTTCCAGCTTGAGCTGCAGAAAGCTAAATTAGCCGGTAAGTGAGAATATCATTTACTTTTAGAACTACCACAGCCTCAAGACCCTGCTCAGTGAATAATTAAATCCATATTTTCAGAGATAATTGGGTGGGGGGATGCATATTTTTACAACAGAAAAGCAGCCTTCCAGAGCCATCTCATCTCAAAGAGACAACAGAAAAGAAATCTCTGGTCTGTTACAGCTTCTTCTCCCCACCGTGACAATGACTGACTCGTTGCTGGTTTTGTTTGCAAGTATCATTACGCATTGGGTAAGAAACTAGGGATGCAACATCTTGGTGGTTTTTATTTAAATAATTAAATGTGAACTGAAGCCCTCACACTATGGCTTTTTTGAGAATGTGAATAAAATAATAGAAAAGGAGCACTAAAGATGCCCCTTCATTACCATTAGAAATAACATTTTCTGTATTACATGTTATGATTCTTTGCTGTTATTTGTGCTCCCTTTTGTGCATGCTCCCATTTTCTTGCTATTTATATAACTGCCCATCTACAATCCAGAATACTGCTATTGTGCAACATCAGTTTGTTTCTGTGGGATCCAGACAAGGAGATTGGGTCCTTAGAGCACCGCAAATAATATGCAGAAGTGCCAACTCTCAAAACCATTCCAAAGTGCTAAGGGCCTTTTGTCTTGTCAACTTGATGAGAGATTGAATGCTAAAAATACATAACAATACAAATATATACGTACCTCATACATATACAATTAAAGAAAATAAAATATAAATTATGAATAGTTGCAATGGAGCTGTGCATCTTATGCCAAATTAAAATAGAAATGGCCTATTGCGAGTCCCAAGTACAATAGACGCACTGAACTGATAGAATTTATATAAATGCTATACAAGTTGATCATCCTTTATCTGAAATTCTGAAATTCTAAATTGCTCACATGGGTGATTGAGAAAGTGATGCCTTCTTTTCTGATGGTTCAATGTGCTCAAACTATTCCATGCTATAAATTACATTTAGGCTATGTGTATAAGATATATATGAATTAAATGCATTTCATGGTTATATATTGGTCCTACCTCTTGGTAGTTCTGTATGTTTGTTTTTAAGTGGAATTTGTAAGTTAGAACAGGTACATTTTTAAAGTGTAACTCCAGCCAAAAATACATCTATTTTAGCTTTGGATGAGTTAACACCCTGTGGTGTTCGTTTTGCGGTCTGCGGTCGTTTTGCCTTGTTCAGAAGATTTCACCTCACTTTCTCTCCCTGTGAGAACCGGATTTTCAAAACATTGGCTTGTTGTGGAAACAAGGATTGGTGATAAAGCTTCAATGGAAACCCCTTTTCCCCATGGTATCTCTTTTGGGAATGAATTTCCATTCCTAAAGATAAATTTCTCTCACTTCCTGTTGTCTCACCCCTGTTCTTAACTATGACTCATTTGTAAGTTGACGTTTGTAAGCTGGGGACTGCCTGTAGAGTTATTCCAAAACCTGAAAAAAGATTCAAAGCACTTTTGGTCTCAAGAATTCTAGATACGGTATCAGATATTTATCCTGTTACATATTATCACTCAGTACGTTTAGTTCAATTGAAGCTAAGGATTGGATTTAGGTCCAATGCTCCATCTTCACAGATAACTCTACTAACATTGAGTTTTTGAGAATTTTCCGGGCTGTATGGCCATGTTCCATAAGCATTGTCTCCTGATGTTTCACCCACATCAATGGCGGCATCCTCAGAGGTTGTGAGGTCTGTTGGAAACTAGACAAGTGTTCAGGAATCTGAGAATGGCTTTGAGAATGGGCTACACATCTTTAACAGAGTTTTATCAATGCCTTTAGCTGAAACAGCTGAACGGAGCCTCCAATTCCTAAAGCGGAAGGGATGATAAACAGGTATGGGCTGCTGCTGTCGTACGCTTCATGTGGAAGGTCCAGGGTGGGAGAAAGAACCCTTGCCTGCTTGAGGCAAGTGTGAATATTGCAATTGGAGAGCTTGATTAGCATTGAATGGCCTTGCAGCTTCAAAGCCTGGCTGCTTCTTGCCTGGGGGAATCCTTTGTTGTGAGGTGTTAGTTGGCCCAGAATGTTTATTGCCTGGAATTCTGAGTGTTGTTCTTTATTTACTGTCCTGATTTTAGAGTTTTTAAAAAAATACTGGTAGCCAGATTTTGTTCCTTTTCATGGTTTCCTCCTTTCTGTTGAAATTGTCCACATGCTTGTGGATTTCAATGGCTTCTCTGTGTAGTCTGGCATAGTGGTTGTTATAGAGTAGTCCAGCATTTCTATGTGCTCAAATAATATGCTGTGTCCAGGTTGGTTCATCAAGTGTTTTGCTATGGCTGACTTACAGTATCATAGTTGAATTAGTCTGCAGTGCCTTTCATGTTCCTTGATTCATGTTTGGGCAATGCTGCGTTTGGTGGTCCCGATGTAGACTTGTCCAAAGCTAAAAACCTCCCAACAAAGGATTTCCCCAGGCAGGAAGCAACCAGGCTTTGAATCTGCAAGGCTATTCAATGCTAATCAAAGTGGCCAGTTGCAACATTCATACATGCCTCAAACAGACAAGAGTTCTCTCTCTCACCCTGGACCTTCCACAGTAGAGTCTCACTTATCCAAAATCCGCTTATCCAACATTCTGGATTATCCAACACAGTTTGCCTTTTAGTAGTCAATGTTTTTGTAGTCAAATTTTCAATACATTGTGAAGTTTTGGTGCTAAATTCGTAAATACAGTAATTATTATATAACATTATCATGTTTTGAACAGCTTTTTCTGTTGTAAAACATGATATTTTTGTGCTTAATTTGTAAAATCATAACGTAATTTGACATTTAATAGGCTTTTCCTTAATCCCTCCTTATTATCCAGCATTTTTGCTTATTGAACATTGTGCCGGCCTGTTTATGTTGGATAAGTGAGACTCTACTGTATAAATAAACCTCCCTTGCTTAGTTTCCAACAGACCTCCCAACCTCTGGGGATGCCTGCCATAGATGTGGGCAAAACGTCAGGAGAGAATACTTCTGGAACATGGCCATACAGCCGGAAAACACACAACAACCCTGTGATTCCGGCCATGAAAGGCTTCAAAAACATTTTCCAGAATGGTTTGAATAGTTTCTTTTTCAAACAAAAGACAAGAAGAACTCATTTGGGAATAACATTTTGCTGTGCTATACAATAGAGTCTCACTTATCCAACATAAACGGGCCGGCAGAAGGACGGATGAGCAAAAATGTTGGATAATAAGGAGGGATTAAGGGACAGCCTATTAAACGTCAAATTACGTCATGATTTTACAATTTAAGCACCCAAAACACCATGTTTTACAACAAATTGACAGAAAAAGCAGTTCAGTGCACGGCAACGTTATGTAGTAATTGCTGTATTTACGAATTTAGCACCAAAACATCGCAATGTGTTGAAAACATTGACTACAAAAACATTGACTACTAAAAGGCAGACTGTGTTGGATAATACAGAACATTGGTTGGATAAGCAAGACTCTACTATATTTTAACCCTAAGCAGGGACTCTAGAAATGAGACTGTTGTAATCCATGTGCTCTTGTTCCAGTATTTGCCTTCCTATGGGTAAAACAAGTGAAAGCAAGGAAGAGTGATGCAGCTTTTTCTATTCCCCAGCCAATCCTTAGTGTTGAGGATGTGTATCAAACATTAGGCATGGACAAACTTCGGCCCTCCAGGTGTTTTGGACTTCAACTCCCGCCATTCCTAACAGCCTCAGGCCCCTTCCTTTTCCCCCTCAGCCGCTTAAGCGGCTGAGGGGGAAAAGGAAAGGGCCTGAGGCTGTTAGGAATGGCGGGAGTTGAAGTCCAAAACGATGACAAATCCAGTTTCAAACAGGCCTTGTTGGTCTCTGAGGTGATTTGGCATTTTCTGTCGACTGACTGGCTGTAACGGTTTTTCCCGCCTTTTCTTCCTTATATGGTCATTCCCTCTCACTGAAAGGCCTCTTTGCCAAAGCTCCATTGTCACTTCACTATAAGCAGAGAGGAAATGCAGTCAGTTTTTTTGTCTACACAGCACTGACATATCAACACTGTACATTAAGATATTTATCCCACCATTTTCTAGCTGAATTTGTTTTTATTAAATAATTATATGTCCTATATTATTCTACTTCATATGTTAGTAGCTTTGGGTGTAAACTTCACGATTTCACAACATTTTTTGTTCTATCTGACATGGTAAGTATGAATGCTATTTACTGTAGGCTCCATATTGATATGGGTGTAATTTTTGAACTCTTATTTCCACCTCCAGACACAACATTTGTAAACTTGAGAGCAAAACATTCTGTAACTAAAAATATACAGTAGAGTCTCGCTTATCCAACATTCTGGATTATCCAACACATTTTTGTAGTCAGTGTTTTCAATACATCGTGATATTTTGGTGCTAAATTTGTAAATACAGTAGAGTCTCACTTATCCGACACTCGCTTATCCAATGTTCTAGATTATCCAACGCATTTTTGTAGTCAATGTTTTCAATACATCGTGATATTTTGGTGCTAAATTTGTAAATACAGTAGAGTCTCACTTATCCAACACTCGCTTATCCAATGTTCTAGATTATCCAACGCATTTTTGTAGTCAATGTTTTCAATACATCGTGATATTTTGGTGCTAAATTCGTAAATACAGTAATTACTACATAGCATTACTGCATATTGAACTACTTTTTCTGTCAAATTTGTTGTATAACATGATGTTTTGGTGCTTAATTTGTAAAATCATAACCTAATTTGATGTTTAATAGGCTTTTCCTTAATCCCTCCTTATTATCCAATGTCAGGCTTACTTCAAAGGACCAGTCTGAACGCAGATCAAAGACAGCTGCTCTCAAACACAATCTTTATTGAAGAATACATGACTTTGGAAAAGTCGAGAATGACCTAATGTTTACATACATCTAATTTTATCACTTCTGATGCAACGTAATATCACACGCAAATATCATCATCAAACCCCACCTTCTGGATCACATTTCCACCAAGGTTTCTATCCCCCCCACACTACAGCAATTATAATTGTTTATACTTTCACCCCTGAGTTCCCAGGCTCATTTTATCTTCTCCCGCCAGGTGCTCGCATGTTTATGTTATGAAGTCAGATTCAGGGCTTGGAAATTCAGCCCTGGGATCTGGCTGCATGACATGGCGCCCCCGTTTTCTTCGTCCTCCTCTCCTCTTCGTCCTCCTCTTGTCTAAAGTCCCCATATATTTTTTCAGCAAGCTGCGATGGAAGACTGGGTGTATTTTCCCTAAACTTTTTGGCAATGCCAATTGGAAAGTCACTTCATTGATAACACCCTGTATTCTGAATGGTCCAATATATTTGGGGCCCAGTTGTCTTGAAGGTAACCCCAATTTGATGTTTTGGGTACTTAACCACACTAGATCTCCTTTATCTAATTTATCGCCTTCCACCCTCTTTCTGTCTGCGAACGTTTTATACTTTTTGTGTGCTTCTTTTAACGAAGCAGTCACTTGATTCCAACATTCCATCATTTGCGTTTTCCATTTCCCTGCCTCTGTTCCTTCATTTTCTGTCCACCTCGGCAATTGGGGTAACGGTTGTATTTCATACCCGTAAACTACTTCAAAGGGGGTTTTGTTTGTTGCTGAATGTATAGTTGAATTAAAGGCTAGTTCCGCAAACGCCAACCACCTAGACCAGTCATTTTGTCTCATGTTAGAGTACATTCGAAGGAACTGCCCAAGCGTTTGCTGAGTACGTTCTACCGCCCCGTTTGTCATGGGGTGAAAAGCAGAACTTAAACTCCTTTCTGCTCCTAGCGTTTCCAAGAATTTTTCCCAAAATTTTGCTGTGAATTGTACTCCTCTGTCACTGACTACTCTACTTGGACATCCATGTAATTTGTAAATATGGTTTATGTACAATTCAGCTAGTTTCTCAGCCGATGGTAGCTTCGTCAGTGCTATAAAGTGGGCCTGTTTAGAAAACAGGTCTAATACTGTCCAAATATAACGATGTCCTTTGCTGACTGGCAGTTCTCCCACAAAGTCCATAGCTACACATTCCCAAGGCCTGGTAGGTTCCGCTACTGTCTGTAACAATCCCATAGGCTTCCCTCCTCCCGATTTATTTCTGGCACAATCATCACATTGGACAACATGATTCTTTATGTCCTTCCTCATTCCTGGCCACCAACAATGTTTTGCTATTGCCTTTGTTGTTTTGGTAATTCCTGTATGACCAGCGCTCTGGTTGTTGTGAAAACGATGCAGAATCTTAATCCTTAATATTGCTGGGATGTACAGTTTCTTGTTTACAAACCAAAATCCCCCCTTCTGGTCCCCCTTTTCTGCGTTGGACGCGATCCATTGATCTCCTTTATAAGACTGTTTTAGTTCATTTCCCCAGTTATCTTCCCCGCCGAGTTCGACAAAAGCCGTGTCCTCCTTTTGGGTTTGTGCTCTTGTCCTGACAGCTAAGCCCCATTGTTTGTCAGAGAATATTGTCCCCTCCTTTGCTGTGGTTAGGCCTTCGTGTTGAGGCATGCGTGAAAGAGCATCTGCCAAGACATTCTGTTTCCCTTGAAAAAACTTTAATTGGAAATCGAATCTGCTGAAGTATTGCGCCCATCTGATTTGTTTGGGGGACAATTTTCTAGGAGACTTTAAATACTGGAGATTCTTATGGTCAGACCAAATTTCGAATGGGATTCCGCTTCCTTCGAGGAAGTGTCGCCAGCATTCTAAGGCTTTTAATATGGCTAATGCCTCTTTTTCCCATATTGGCCAACTTTTTTCAGTTTCGCTGAACTTCCGTGACAAATATCCACAGGGTTTTAAGTTCCCATTTTGATCCTTTTGCAATAGCACTGCCCCGTACGCACAGTCTGAGGCATCGCAATGGATTATGAAAGGGCTCCTGATATCAGGGTGTTTTAGGATGGGTCCTTCAGTGAAGCATTCTTTTAAGGTCTCGAATGCCTTTTGGCATTCTGGCGTCCAACTCAGTTTGGCGCCGGGAGCTTTCACTTTTGCTGTCTCCCCTTTCCCTTTTGTTTTTAAAAGTTCTGTAAGGGGTGCGGTTATTTGTGCAAAGCCTTTTATGAAGGGTCTGTAAAAATTTGCAAACCCCAGAAATGATTGTAATTGCCTCCTTGTTTGAGGCACTCCCCATTCTTTCACATCTGCTACTTTAGCTGGATCCATAGCTAACCCTTCTGGAGACATCCGATATCCCAGAAAGTCAATTTGAGTTTTATTAAATTCACATTTGGACAGTTTTGCGTACAGCTTTGCTTCTCTTAGTCTCTGCAAAACTTCCCGGACCAATTTTACGTGCTTTTCCTTATCTTCAGAAATGATCAAGATATCATCAAGGAATATGAACACCCCTCTGTACAATAACGGGTGTAGTATTTCATTTATAAGCTGCATAAAGCAGCCGCTTCCATTTTTTAACCCGAAAGGCAAAATTTCGTATTCAAAATGGCCGAATGCGCAGGAAAATGCGGTTTTCCAAGTATCCTCCGGTTTGATCCTTAATTTATGATACGCTTCAATTAAATCCAGTTTAGTAAATATGCTCCCTTTCTTCAATACGGTAATTAAATCCTTGACTAAGGGCATAGGGTATTTATTGTCCTTGGTAATTGCGTTTAAATTTCGATAATCAATACACAATCTTAGGGAATTGTCTTTCTTTCTCCTAAATAACACTGGAGCCCCGAGAGGAGAATTAGATGGCTTAATGAAGCCTCGAGCCAGGTTTTTATCAATGTATTTTCTCAATTCCTCCTTCTCTTGCACAGACATGGGATACACTTTTGGTTTTGGTAAGTCTGCTCCTGGGGTTATTTCAATCCCTACTTCTATATTTCTTTTGGGAGGCAATTTACTGGCCTCTTTCTGATTGAAAACATCCGCAAAGTCTCTGTATTCAGGTGGCAATAGCTGTGGGTCTATTTCCCCTGCTTCGTCTTCCTCGTCCTCCTCTTCTGCAATTTTGCTTATCTCCCATTGCATCTGCTGTTCTTTAAATGCTAAGCTTTTTCCTCTCCAATCTACTTCAGGATTTGCTTGTTCGAGCCATGGTATCCCCAATATTACATGGTATGTGGCAATAGGGGCTATCACAAAGGATATTCTTCCTCCCCATTTGCCTATTTTGCATGGAACTCCCCGTAATTCCTTTGTAGATACTTCCCCAGCAGCGACTGATCCATCTAGCTGCGAAAATGCAATTGGGGAGTCCAGTGCCATCTGCTGGCATTTCAGCGCTCCTGCTAATTCTGGGGTTATAATGTTCCTAGAACACCCGCAGTCTACAAACGCCTTGCATGTGGCCCGATTTTCTAGCCCCGAGAGGCAAATTGGTACTACTATCATGCGTTTGTCCCGACTCACCAATCTTTCCGAAGATTCTGGGGCCTGCACCTCCTCCTCCGCACGCCTCCCGGTTGCTGGCTTGGGCTTTGGGGCTTTTGGCGGCTCCCCCTTCCGGGCCCAGCATTCCGCTGCTCGGTGGCCCGTCTTCCCACATACAAAGCATCCCGGTTTAGGTTTGTTGTCGTCTCCTCTGGAGGGAATCCCCGGCCTCCCTCCGGGTCTTTCTTGCTTCCTCGTTTCTCCTCGACCTCTCGCCACCGGTCTTTGCTGGCCGCTGCTGCTCCTGAAGCGCTTTACTTGTGCCAGGGTAGATTCGACGCGCCCCGCTAGTTGAATCCATCCCTGGAGCGTCTCGGGGTCGTCTCTGTGCGCTGCCCAGCTGAAAATCTCGGGGCGTAGTCCCTCTTTAAATAGTTCCACTTTGGTTACTTCAGACCACTCCGGTACCCTTTCCGCGAGGTGGAGGAATTCCTCTGCGTACTCGGGCACCGTTTTGTCCCTCTGTTTTATTCCTTTCAGCTGGTCTCGAGCCCTCAATTGCTCTAGCCGGTCTCTGAACCGGTTCTCCAGTGCGGCGAGGAAGCGGGGCACTGACCTCAGGCATGGGTCGCGTCTGGCATGCAATTGCACATACCAGCTGGCTGCTCCTCGCTTTAGTGTGTTGCCGATGGCTCGAACCCTGCTTGCTTCGGAGGGAAATGTGTGTGCGTTGTCTTCCATGTATCCTCTAATGCTAATTAGAAAAAAGTTCAGTTCCTCTGATTCCCCTCCGTATTCCAGCTTGAGATCTTCCCTTCTAGGCATCCATTCTGCAGCCCTTTGATATTGTCTGGGCGGCATGGGGAAGGGTTGCATCAGGTTTCCTCGGGTGGCTCCTTGGAACACGCCGCGCCCCACTCCGGTGGTCATTCTGCGCGGCTCCTGGAAGTCTGCCGCCGCTGTTGGCTCTTCCGCCCATCCGCATACTGGCCTAGCTGTAGCCCCCTCATCTCGCCTTTCCTCGTCGTACGGCACATCCTCCTCCTCTTCCTGGACCCCCCGCTCCTCTCCGCCTTCGTCTGCGAATCCACTGGACCCGATCCCTGGCCCCAGTGGCCTTTCCACCCCGACGCCCATTCGGGGGGTTGGGAGCTCTGTTGGAGACGGCGGCCTCAGGGTCCCCAGGGCTCGCTGACGCTCCGCTTCTCGCGCCATGCTGTCCCGGAACTGCAGCTCCTGCCAGTATTCCTCATCTCCCTCGTCCCTTGCCGCCACGGGGCTCTGCGTTGACGCCCGCTGGCCCCTCTGGCTCCAATCTCCTTCTTTGCTTGGTTCTCTCTCGGCGCCATATCGGCTGGCCTCCTTCTGGAGATTCTCTTCCAATAATGGCACCAATCTCCCCACGGTTTCCGACAGCCTGGATAAATTAGTTTCCAGGATGGATAACCGCAGGGCCACGGTCTCCGGCATACTTCCTCCAGATCCCCAACTGGTTTCTGCAGCTGCAGAGACGCCTCTTCCGAGCCTGGGAATTCTCTGGGTCACGCCGTTCGGCTTGGGGTACCCCGTAGAGGAAGCTATGGCTTGCAGCGTCTCTTCTCTCTTCGGCCGGGCCCCTTGCAAAGGCCTCTCTGCCTCATTTGGGCTTTGATCTTCTTCCTCGCTCATTATCACTTCACTGCGAATTCCGCAGGAGGGTGAGAAATGGGATTCTCGACTTTAATGTCAGGCTTACTTCAAAGGACCAGTCTGAACGCAGATCAAAGACAGCTGCTCTCAAACACAATCTTTATTGAAGAATACATGACTTTGGAAAAGTCGAGAATGACCTAATGTTTACATACATCTAATTTTATCACTTCTGATGCAACGTAATATCACACGCAAATATCATCATCAAACCCCACCTTCTGGATCACATTTCCACCAAGGTTTCTATCCCCCCCACACTACAGCAATTATAATTGTTTATACTTTCACCCCTGAGTTCCCAGGCTCATTTTATCTTCTCCCGCCAGGTGCTCGCATGTTTATGTTATGAAGTCAGATTCAGGGCTTGGAAATTCAGCCCTGGGATCTGGCTGCATGACAATCCAACATATTCGCTTATCCAACATTCTGCCGGCCCGTTTATGCTGGATAAGTGAGACTCTACTGTACAGTAATTACTACATAGCATTACTGCGTATTGAACTACTTTTTCTGTCAAATTTGTTGGTGTTTAATTTGTAAAATCATAACCTAAATTGATGTTTAATAGGCTTTTCCTTAATCCCTCCTTATTATCCAACATATTTGCTTATCCAACGTTCTGCCGGCCTGTTTATGTTGGATAAGTGAGACTCTACTGTATATCCAAGACCTACTACTAGTAGTAAGTTTAAAAGTCAAGGTTAAAGGAAAATGTCATGAAACTAATATGGGTTTTTGTGTTTTCAGAACATGTGCGCACAGAATTGTAACCTTTCACATATATCTCACTGTGAGATTTACTGGATGCAAGATAGTGTATTTCTGAATACCAAACATAGGATTGGGTTGCTGTGAGCTTTCCTTGATGTATGGCCATGTCCCAGAAACATTCGCTCCTGACGTTTCACCCACATCTATGGCAGGCATCCTCAGACGTTGTGAGGTATATTAGAAACTAGGCAAGTGGGGCTTATATGACTGTGGATTGTCCAGGGTGGGAAAAAGAACTAGTCTGCTTGAGGCACATGTGAATGTTGCAGTTGGCCACCTTGATTAGCACTGAATAGCCTTGGAGATTCAAAGTTTTGCTGCTTCCTGTCTTTGTTGGGAGGTGTTAGCTGGCCCTGATTGTTTCTTCGCCGGAATTTCTCTGTCAGGAGAGAATGCTTCTGAAACATGGCCATACAGCTCGGAAAGCTCACAGCAACCCAGTGATTCTGGCCAACACATTAAACATAGGATTGTTCTGTTTACAAAATCTTACAAGAGGTTCTGTAATTATCTCCTCCTCTTCCTTTTTGCTGTTGTATGGCATTGCGATATGTAAGGAATAATTTAATGTGTGTGTGTCAACTGCAAAATAAGATGCATGAAGCTGATTGGTTGAGCCATGTCTAGAGAGCTGGTAAGCCTGGGAGTTTTTGATACTGTTGTAATTTTGTTCAAGCCTGAGCTAAGCTGGTGCAGAGTGACAGTTGGAAGAATTAAGCGGGGGGGGGGGGGGGGGGAGAGAGAAAAGTGTGCTCTTGCTTCATGAGCTGCTGAAAGGAATTTATCCACAGGGACAAAGGAAAGACTATTTTAAATTTCTCATAAAAAGGACATCATGTGAGTTGGTGCAACTGAGGAGATTCTACATATGTTGTTTTGGGTTTAAGAAGAATAAACCATTTTTTCTTTATTGTTCACCAGCATGGCACATATCTTTTTTCTCTGGCAAAGCAGTGCGTGGACTGTACATTTAGATTTTTCATTACGTCATATATAATACCACAGGTATTTTATGTTTCTGCCTTTAAAAGTTAAGAGTATGCAGACTGAGAAGATTTTATATTGCAACTAATGAAATAAATTTCAGTACTGTATATATAATAATATGATTCTCATGGTAGGCATACTTCACAGAATGTTCACTGCTTTAATGGTTAATTTAATATAACTAAAGCAATATAGCATATGATACATTAATTATTTGTTTAAAAAAGCGTTTCTAAAGATTTTACTGCTTCTATATGCAAACTTTGTGCTGTAAAATGAATACTGTACTAAAGAATTTCTGCTGTGTAGCTAAATTTCTCTTTGAAGCATCTGAGCTTTTACATTTTCTGACATTTTGTTTTAACAATGAAATGCTTCCAGTATGTCCTAGTTAAGAAAATACTGCAAGTTTTTACAACATTGCCCCACAGATATAAATCTGTCTTCCAGGGAGACTATAATTTAACATCTGGATTCATGATACAGTTACAATGGAGACCAGCAACTGAATTTTAGCCAACTGGCACCTGAATACTATATTTCTCTTCTGGTCCACTGAGCTATAAAAATGTATTAGTTCTTTGTAGAGAACTGTGGTTTGAGACAGTGTTGATGTATTTGGTGAACTCCATAATAGTCTATATTGACACAACATCTGTTCTTAAAACCTCTTTAGACAATGAGTTGAATGCTGTGCTGTTGTCTGCCTTCAAATAATTTTTAAAGTACAGTGACGCCAAGGTGATCCTATCAGGTATTATTCTGGGGCTGAGAGTATGTGACCTGCCCAAGGCCACCCAATGGGTTTCATGCCAAGTGGAGATTTAAACCCAGAGTTGTAGCCCAATACTCAAACCACTTCATCATACTGGTTCTATAAATGCTATGCACTTCTACTAATTTATTAAAATATTTACTGTTAAAATCCTGTATATACTTGAGTATAAGCCGACCCGAAAATAAGCCGAGGCACCTAATTTTACCACAAAAAACCGGGAAAACTTATTGACTCGAGTATAAGCCGAGAGTGGGAAATGCAGCAGCTACTGGTAAATTTCAAAATAAAAATAGATACCAATAAAATTACATTAGTTGAGGAATCCGTAGGTTAAATGTTTTTGAATATTTACATAAAACTGTATTTTAAGATAAGACTGTCCAACGCTGATTAAATCATTATTGTGGAGGCTGAAAGAGTGTGACTTCTCTGAAGCTTACAATTCTGGGACAGAGGCCACCTGAAACAAATGGACCCTTCAGAAATTCATAATAGAACTGAAAGGATGCCAATGAGAATGATTAATTATTAATTATTGTTAATTATTGTTCATACTTTCTCAAAGTCTGGGACTCAAGGTTTACAGGAGATAAAATACATACAGCTTTTTTTTTTACATTATGTAAAAGTTTAAAATATACCGTAACTAAAATAAAATAAAATAAAATACAGACCATTAGAAGGAAGAACAACAAATATAGAAAACAGAGTACATGTCTCATTCCACACACACTCCCTCCTCACTGTGCACACATAAAAACCCAGAAAAATTAGGAGGAAACTGTGGGGCATCTGCTGAAGAGTAAGCAGTGTCTCCATATTGGACCTCTAAGGCTTTTTAAATTTTCTTTCTAATTGCTAGCATACTGATGCCATGCTGGGATGGCTAAATTCATGAGCATCATCATAATGTTGTCACTATGAAGGATTAGTCACACTTTAATTGGAAGTTATAACAGCATTTTGAAAAAGTATTTTGAGTATATATAGGACTCATTGGAGTACTATGCTTCCACCAGCATCTGGAGCACTGGTTTTGGTTGTGTGGATCCATGTTGCTAGCCTGTGCTTGCCACAAATCCTGCAAAGAAGAATAGAAGCAGTGGTCGGGAGACCAAGAAATGCTAACAGTTTTCAGCAGGACATTTGCCTTCTGAGCTTCTCTTTCTCCTCCTCCTTTCCCCACTCCTCCTTGATTTTAGTCTATCAGGGTTAATGAATGCAGCTTAGTTTTAGAGCATCTGATATGAATTCCATCCATGGGTGAGTTTACACACAGGCAAGGAAACCCAAATCCAATGCTGCCTGTTCCCACAATTATTATTAAAATAACATCATAATAATAATAGTAATAATAATAATATATTATCCTCCTTCCTCAGAGAAGGGAGGCACATAGCGAATAGTGGGAAGTTCCTGGAAGGGATATAGTTGATAATATTCATGTCCTGGAAGGGAGATGAAGATGCAGGAAAAAACTACCTCTTCTCTACATCCCCCGAATTTGGCTCTCAGTAAAGAATTTGCTTCCCCCTCTTCTCGCCGCATGTGAGAGGAAGTCCAAGAGCTCGAACACTGTTTCCATCCTAAATATCTTGGTGTCACCTTAGATTGACCACTAACATTTAGGAAACACTGTATGAATACCATGCACAAAGTTGCTGTACGCAATAACATCCTGTAGAAACTTACTGTCAGTGCATGGGGTGCAGACCAAACATTAATAATAGCCACCCGAGTCCCTTTGGGGAATGGAAGCGGGATATAAAAATAAAGTTATTATTATTATTTGGTCTAAAACAATTTAGCTGCTTGTGACCCCTTTGTTTTTTCAGTTTTAAACTTATTATGCAACGCTTTTGATGCAAAATAAATAACTATGCTTTATTACTATGAACTATATCCCTTCCAGGACCTGAATATTATGAACTGTAGCCCTTCCAGGACTTTCTCACTGTTTGCTATGTGCCTCCTCTCCCTGTGGAAGAAGGATAATATACTATTATTCTATACTATTTTTTATTATTTTATAAAAAGGGACCTCTACTGTGATTGCTTAAGTGGGTGGAAGGGAGGGAGGCATGCCCACGGCAAGAGCAGACATGGTCCAACCGCCTGCCGAGGTAAGCATTTGTCTGTGGCACCATTGTCCCGGGGGCGCAGTCGAGCCCCCGGGAGGATGGCGCCACCCCCCGCCTCCTTCTCCTTCAGGCCTGGGTGGGAAGGCCCATCCAGGCATGGCCATGGGAGGTGGGGCCAGGGTGCATGGTGCGGGAGGCGGGGCCAGGTCTGGCCACACCTCCCACGTTGCGTGCTCATGCCTCCCACGGCGCGGGGGGGGGGGGGCACCAAAATTCATTTTGCCTACTAAGGCAAAATACCTATGGGCGCTTCTGGGCAAGAGGATGAGGAAGAGAGGCTGCTCTCTGCACAGCAACCTAGCCTTCCCTTATTCTTATATTTGATAGCTTTAGTATATAGTGTTCCCTCGCTACTTCGCGGTTTACTTTTTGTGGCCTCACTGTTTCACGGGTTTTGAATAAATATTAATGTACACCATCTGTCGCAGTATTTTCGCTGTTTTGTGGGTTTTTGCAGTGTGTGGCTTTGGAAGGGGGAAAGGGAGAAATAAAGGGAGAGGTGGGGAGGGTAGGGAAGAGGTGGAAATAAAAAAGGTTATGTAGCTTCCATTCTTCTTCTCTGCCAGTGTACTGTATGTTGTAACTGCTAAGATTAGAGAGATGGGCCAAAACTAACAAAATGAAGTTCAACAGGGACAAATGCAAGATACTTCACTTCGGCAGAAAAAATGGAATTCAAAGATACAGAATGGGGGACGCCTAGCTCGACAGCAGTACGGGTGAAAAAGATCTTGGAGTCCTCATGGACAACAAGTTAAACATGAGCCAACGATGTGATGCAGCTGCTAAAAAAGCCAAGGGGATTTTGGCCTGCATTAATAGGAGTGTGTTGAAGTGGGAATGATTGTATATAGAGTTGTTTAAATGTAATTGATTTATAGTGATGCAATGTGAGCTGGAGATTGCATCATGCTGTCTGCTGTCCACTATGCGAGTGTGTAAAGAGTTAACTGTATTGCATCAGACAGCAGAGGTGGTTATAAATAGCTTGCTGTGTTATCTATTCTTCCCTCTGCCCTCTGCTCTCTGCCTATTTGCACTCTGTATGTATATGTCGTCTTGGGAGTTTTCCGTTTGTCAGTAAATCTTTTGTAGAAAGCCAAACAGGCTTCAACCTATTTATTGGTGCCAGTGATTCTTCGTTGATCTTCCGCTGCATGTGTGTTTATCCAAACCGCGCGCTCTGACAGAGTGTAGTGTCTAGATCCAGGGAAGTCATGCTACCCCTCTATTCTGCCTTGGTCAGACCACACCTGGAATACTGTATCCAATTCTGGGCACCGCAATTGAAGGGAGATGTTGACAAGCTGGAATGTGTCCAGAGGAGGGCAACTAAAATGATCAAGGGTCTGGAGAACAAGCCCTATGAGGAGCGGCTTAAAGAGCTGGGCATGTTTAGCCTGAAGAAGAGAAGGCTGAGAGAAGACATGATAGCCATGTATAAATATGTGAGGGGGAGTCATAGGGAGGAGGGAGCAAGCTTGTTTTCTGCTGCCCTGCAGACTAGGACTAGAACAATGGCTTCAAGCTACAGGAAAGGAGATTTCTGAACATCAGGAAGAACTTCCTCACTGTGAGAGCTGTTTGGCAGTGGAAGTCTCTCCCCTGAACAGTGGTGGAGGCTCCTTCTTTGGAGGCTTTTAAACAGAGGCTGGATGGCCATCTGTCGGGGGTGCTATGAATGCGATTTCCTGCTTCTTGGCAGGGGGTTGGACTGGATGGCCCATGAGGTCTCTTCCAACTCTACTATTCTATGATTCTATGATCATTCTTCACAAGCATTTGTGGCCCAAAGTGCTGCAGTGTGGAAATGACTTTGCAGAAAAGCCTGATGAACATTTGGTGTTTTTCAAGTGGCCTTTTTGAACTGTTTTAATGATTTCGCAACAATTAAAATTATTTTTAAAACTAAGTTGTTATCCAAATATCAATATTAACATTCGATATATTTAAACTTTAATGACTTTTACAGTAGAGTCTTGCTTATCTAACATAAAAGGGCTGGCAGAACATTGGATAAGTGAAAATGTTGGATAATAAAGAGGGAATAAGAAAAAGTCTATTAAACGTCAAATTACGTTATGATTTTACAAATTAAGCATCAAAACATGTTTTACAATAAGTCTGCCACTTGTTTGGGAGTGTGGCTGCACTCGTGTTGTTGGGTGTATTGGCCCGCTGCGCGTTGGTGGGTAGAGAAACAGCTGTAGATCCAGGAGGGAGGCAGACTGCGTTGGATAATACAGAACATTGGATAAGCGAAGATCGGATAAGCAAGACTCTACTGTAGTTGGAATCTCAGGGTGAGGCCACACAATAATGAATGTTTGAAATGAAATATCAAAATTGAACACTCACTGATTATTAAAAGGATGGCACTAGGATTAAATCCAATTGCTATTCCCAGTTACAGAAGAAGTCAGTTGATGAAGTCCAGTGTGGTGGAATAGTTTGAGTATTGGACTATGATTGGCTGATATAAGTTAAAACAACATGAAAGCACACAACAATAGAGTTGAATCAGAAAGAATTTGTTAAATCGGTACTCTTGTTAAGTTCATTACATCTACTCTACTTATGACTAATAATGATTAGATTTAGGTCTTAGGATCATCTAGTGTGGGCATCTAGATGTTGTTAGTTTGTCCCACAAACTCTACATAGCACAACCAATGCTGAAGAGTGTTGGGAGCTCTAGTTCAACAGCATCTGGAGAACTGTAGGATACCCACCCCTGCCTTAATATTTAAATACAGTTAAATACATTTGCAATATCAAATTGGTTTTTGGAGGCTAGTAGGATAGAGTTTTTTTCTGTAGCAGCCCACATTATCAAAACTCCCTCCTTAAAGTGATACCTGTGGCCTTATCACTTTTTTATGTAATTGTCAGCAACTGTTTGTATGTATCTGTGTCCGCAAAAACATTATTATATGAAGACAACATTGGGAAGGGCTAGGAAACCTGGAAGCTTTAATCTATCTTTTCTTCTTTGGCTATACCATTTGACCATGGTTAAATTATATCAAATAATATGCTATATTCCAGGCTGTATCATGAATATTGTATCCTTCTCTGTTCTTTCATTTTGCTGATATAATACAGTTAAATGTTTTAATTAACTTTTGTTTTCTAGAAACAATAATGAACCCCTCGTGGGTAAAAATTCCAACTATGTGTCCACTCAGATATCTATTAGCAAACTCTGCCAGTTCTGTATAACCTGTTTCTTACAGAATCAGACAGTCTCCTTCCCATTTCTGAAGAGTGCTGTTTTTTCTATAAACTGTCTGGATATCAGTCCATTTGTATACTGCCTATAGTTACTTAGTATAGCTAATGTCTGCAGACAGAGTCTCATAAAAGATAAAATTCCTTATCAAGAATCAATACTTGCAATATTTGTTCATATAAATCTGCCATTAGTGACTGATCATTGGGAATTAATTCAAGTTAAAAGGCTCCATTATTGTACATCCCATTATAGTAGAAACAAACCAAACACAACTTATGTTCTGAAGTGTCAAGCAGTGTACCAGGAATAGAGTTTTCTCTGAGCATTTGCAAATGTTTTACTCATGAAAACCACAGCAAAAGTATATTTGTATTCTCCATAATAAAGGAATAATCTCTGAACATAAGACATGGTTTAGCAAAATACAGTGGAGCTTTTATCTCAGGTGAATTAAGCAGTAGGAGAGGTCTATGATGCATCTTCCACTGATGCTATAAGCACTGGCTAAAAAATGCATTCAGAGTCATTCAAAAGGTTGTGACAACATGGTTTGCCGTAACATTTACAGTTCTAAGTAGCTTGTGCCATAATGCCAACACAACTACATCTCAGCATTAAAAGAAGAATGGAAATTTCTATTTGGCGGCAACTAAATTTAGTGGCCTGTGCAGGGAAATAGTGATTCTACCCATTAGTAATAAGTTTTCAGTTCCAAGAAAATGCAGTGCCTATTGGCACTGTGCCCATTCCTATCTTGTTTCATGTAACGAATAAGTGATAAAAATCTAAAGACAGATCCTTAGAATTGCTGAACATTTATGAAAAGTAGAATACTGCAGCTGTTTATTGTGGCAAGTAAGTCCTAGCCCAGCATATTAGGAACACATCGTTTATGATAGTATTAGCTTCTTCATTTTGCAGAATCCTTATAACTGCAGGTTAAAATCAGGAAGTCATGTAATTGCCTTTCTAGATCAAATGGTTAATTTTATAATACAACAAAGGAGGTGTTTTGTACATTTACTGCATGTGCTACACACATAGTTCCTTAAGGAAAAGCATCTGTTCCAGAAGTCGTGCATATTATAGCTCCAACACTATATTGTTGTTTAGGAAAATGTTTCATTTCACATTTGAAAATTAGAATGTGTTATAGGAAGACACAGTGGTGTGTGGTTCACTATGGTCCAAAAAGAGAACATGTGAAATGTATTTCGGCTATCATGTACCCTTCCATGGTCCTGATTTGACAGGGACATCCATTGTGAAACCTTTTCATCTGCTTTTTAAATGTCCCAGTTTTATTCTCTTTCTCTCGCTTTCTCCTTTTGCCCTCAGTTTTTCAACTACCGTATATTCTCAAGTTTAAGCTGAGTTTTCAGCCCTTTTTTTAGGGCTGAAAAAGCCCCCCTTCGGCTTATCCTCAGGTGAGGGTCCTGGCCACTTTATATATGGGTCAGCTTATACTTGAGTATATAGGTAATTGGAATTGGACAGTCTTATCTTATTAAAATCTTATTACAATTTTATGTAAATATTCAAAAACATTTAACCTATTGATGCCTCAATTAATATAATTTTTTTGGTATAATTTACCAGTAGCTGCTGAATTTTTCATCTCGTCTTATACTCGAGTCAATAAGTTTTCCCATTTTTTGTGGTAAAATTAGGTGCCTTGGCTTGTATTCGGGTCAGCTTATACTCGAGTATATACGGGTACAGATTGAGTTCAGAGTGTAAAAGTAGTTAACTCAGTTAACTCATCATGGGGGAGAAGAAACTTCTCAAAAGGCTCAGGCATAAGTAAACTTCTGCATTCTTTTCTAGCTTGCATGTTCTTCCTCATTAAATACTTTTCCAGTCTTAATCACATAATATTCCACTTTTCATCTAAGAAATGTTGGAGAGTATACTATCAAGCAATTGTTAAAATAAAGTATGAGAATGCTTCAGAATGATAATATGGCATGCCAGATAACATCTCCCAAATGCCATAACCTCCAATATATCTTTTGCACATAAATGCAATAAGCTGCTGATATTCTGTTATATAATGCTCTGATTATAACTGGTTGTGAGTATGATTTTCTAAGATATTCCCAGAATGGGACTGGTATTAAAATGCTATCTGGCGCATGATAAAACTGCATTAAAAACCAGGAGATAGAGAACTAAGCAACCTAATTTGTCTAGTCGATTCTCATTTTCTGGCAACTTCTATCTTTTTTTTAAGCATTTGAAACCTCTTTTTAAAGTTCTTGATTCATGTGACTTACGTGCTGAGTAACGTGTTAAGGAAACTGCATGGGATAGAAATTAAAACATCAGGGGTGTCAAACACATTTTCTCTGAGGGCCACATCAACTTACATAATGGTTGGTTTAGTTTTTACCCAGCTTGGGTCCCCAGATCTTCTGGAACGATAACCCCCATCACTTTTGATTAGCTTCCACATGGACTGGGGTTAATGGGAATTGCAGCCCATGAACACTTGTGGCTTTGAGGTTGGGGAAAGGTTAAAAGGCATTTTAAAGTCAGACATCATATCCACAGACCTCATTATCTTGACCAAATGGAACAAACTGCAGCCTTCCAGATGTTTCTGTATTGCAACTCCCATCATATCTAATTATGATGTCTAATGATGAGAATATAGGAGTTATAACAGCCCAGGATCTCAAGGGCCATATAAAATGACATAGTGGGCCAGATTCCCCCCCCCCCCCCCCCACACACACACACACACTGTGTTTGGCACAGTGCATGACAAAGGCAAAGTTAGGTTTTGAGAAACAGCAATGTAAAAGTTTGAAAATGTTAATGTGATATTTGCAAGAAAAATATTTCCAAACTGTTTCAAGAGTTAAATGAATAAATGTATCTCCAAATGTGCAAATTTGGCACATACAGTCCCATTCATTCTCTTTCATTCCACTTTTTCAGTTGCTTTTAAAATGTAACAGATTCTCTCTCTTCCTCTTTCTTTCCTATTTTCCCCTCATTTAGTTCAATTCCTACAAATTTCATTTTCAGTGCAAAAATAATTTGCATTCAACTCTGCTGTGTTTAGCTGAAAAGAGAGGGCAGGGGAGATGAGGTGTGGGAATATTGTTCTTTCCAATAGGCTGCAGCAATAGCATTGGTCACCATTGAGCTGATACAGTTCTTCTCCTTCATTAGGGCAGTAAGACTTACTTAGGCGATCCCTCGTAGGCCGAGGATGATGGTCCTCCCATTCTGGTGTCTTGGGGGTGTGTCCGTAGGTGGCTGAAGAGACCTATTCTTGATCCGCATCTTCTCCCACAATGAGAACATTGGTTTCCAGGTGGAAGGCAGTCCCGGTCAGGGTCAGCTTGACGCTCCTTCCTCTTGGCACGTTTCTCCCTTAAGCCCTCCATTCGTGCCTCTTTGAACTCTGCAGTACTGCTCGTCACAGCTGACCTCCAGCTAGAGCGCTCAAGGGCCAGGGCTTACCAGTTCTCAGTGTCTATGCCACAGTTTTTAAGGTTGGCTTTAAGCCCATCTTTAAATCTCTTTTCCTGCCCACCAACATTTTGTTTTCCATTATTGAGTTGGGAGTAGAGTAACTGCTTTGGGAGATGGTGATTCGGTCATTATCGTCAAACCAGACTTGATATTTCTTAGTGTGATATCCAGTGGTTTCTTCACAGGCTGTGATGATGGAGGTCTTGTTCCAGTGTTCCTCAACGTTTTTGGGGTGTTCTATGTGTAGATGATCCTTGAGTGTTGTTTGAAGAAGGGCTTGTTTGAAGGGCTCCTGAAGGGCTTGGGTGTTCATTTTACGCCTTATTTTTCTTCCTTGGAGTCTGCATTTGGGGGCGATCTTGATAGCCATCGTGGATCGGATTAACCTGTGGTCTGTCCAGCAGTCATCAGCACCTGTCATGGCTCTTGTGAGAAGCACATCACGGCGGTCTCTGGCACGTGTAATTACATAGTCCAAGAGGTGCCAATGCTTTGACCGGGGGTGCTTCCATGATGTCTTGAGCTTGTTTTTCTGTTGGAAGAGTGTGTTGGTGATGACAAGGTTGTGCTCTCCGCATTTGGTGAGAAGCAAGATTCCATTTGAGTTGCTGTTTCCGACCACATTTTTTCCTATGATCCCTGGCCACAGGTCGGAGTCCCATCTGACTCTTGAGCATGTCGCCACTCGCTGATCGCCATGGGACTTTCGTTGGTTAGTTTTTATTTTTCTTGGAAGACGCCTGTGCATGATTTTTTAAAATGTGTGGAGGTCAATGCATGGCCGGTCAAAACACAGTCTTCATAGAGTGAGGTCCTAGCCAGTGGCATGATTAACATGACGACTGTGGCCTTCTTCTGCCTTCACAGCAGTTGTAACATGTACCACGTTATCCTCCGCCTGTTCCGCCGTTGAGGTCTTAGGGTCTTTGTTCTTGGACTGGATCCTCCCCTGTGGCCCCTCCTGGGAGTGCATGACTCCAGTGGTTGTGCCCGCAGGTTCACTGGAACACGCAAGCCCCCTCACCACGGCAAGCTAGCAATCCATCGAGGAGGGCACTAAGACTGCAGTATATATGTCTAACACCAACAAAGATTTTGGAAGTGGCTTGGAATTCACCATTTTAGACAGCATCACCTAGTGCTATTCAAAATAGTACAAAATAGTTTCTTCCCATGTATACATTCAGTTTCCTATGATGCTCTTTTGAATCTCTTCACAACAGAAAGCAACCATTTTACAAGGAAGAGCAAAACATAAAATGGCTGAATACTTTCTTCTCTTCATGGACATTTCTCTCCCCTCTCCAGTATCATATTCTGGAAAATCCATGAGGATTTTCATCGCTAGCACATTTTCCACATATATTTTAAAAAAAACACCTTTCTAGTAGGAGACAGACATTTCAAATGGATTGTTAATGAATGGATAATTTAATACTGTTGAAAGAAATGAATATTTATTTACAGAAGAGGAAAAGCCTGTTTTCTTCTAAAAGAAATACTTATTGCTGGCTTGAGACAGGTCGATTCTACAGGACAAAGTATGAATCTGATCTTAAACTGGATAGGGCTAACATGTTTGTGGCTTCCTTCTGGACCATATATGGCATTCGTAAAAAGTACTCTAATGAAGCATGCTGTCACAACATTTAATTCTGTTTTCACAATTTCATAGATTCTCAAAATTCTTTTAGGTCTTTATTTCTGGTAAAAAAATATGAAATCAACTATCCTCTAGGATGAAATAGATAGTATTTATTTTCCTTCAATACATATTAATCTCTCAAGTTGCTTCTTGGCTTTGGTCTCTTTCTCTTTGTATGTTGACTCACAGGACTGCAATTAATCTTCCTGCGTAAACTGACTTTACTGTGTTTGGCTAGTAATCCTTTTGAAATCAGGGCACAATCTGTGCAAAACTGCAAGTTGGCTTTTCTGTGAGGGGTGACAGATCCATTGCCTCCATATAGGAGCTTCCTTCCTCTTTACCTTGCGTTTTGAAAAAAAATTGACTACATCACCTTTTGCGTTTTGATAGCACCACCTTTTATGAGGTGAAAGGAACAGCAGTCTCTCAAGGGCAGCTGGTGCTTAGACATATGGAATAAATTTCTTATATGCTGCAAAGGAATAATTACAGCGGGCTCATATCTACACAACTACAGGCATTCTCCTAATACAATTATTACTAATATACCACAACAGGGGCCACAGGTAAGTGTTCAGATAAAGAAAACATCTAATATAATTTTCAGGATATGTGACAGAGGAACTCTGAAGTATGGTTGTTAGTTGGTTGTTTTCTCAGCTAGTGGTTGATTGGTATAACTTTAGGTAGGCCTTGTAATTTGAAAATTGTGCTTTTCAAGTACATGGTCTATTACTCGCTGTGAAAAGTGTTTGCTAACACAGTTGAGGTCATCTTGTACAGTATCCTTCACTCCTCTGTAGTCTGTGTAGTCTGAGTGTGAACTTTAAATGGCCTTTTTTATTGATTACAACATCTCAGTAATGACACCAGAAAAACATGAAAGCAATAGAAGGAGTGGAGTATATGCTAAGGTGGGCAAGCTGTGTCCACATTGCTGGCTAATATGTTACTTGTAGGCTGCAAAAAGAGGGTTTGTGGGACACAGTCAATCACGTGCTCCGTCTTATTCATGACTTATGCAGATGTAAAGGCATTTATATGAGTTTTTCCTTTTAGAATGAAAGGAGCTTAGAAATTGTAGGGGGAGGAAGAAGAAGAGGGGCAAGCTCCTAATTTCAGAGATCTTCCTGCCCTCTGGAGCTACCCCTGCAAGGTTTGACTGTGGAAAAGCCAGCATTGGAACATACAATACTTGTTTGAATGTAAAACTTGAATTGATCATGTTTCACATACATACACATGCAAATAAACCTCCCCCATTGGAGCTGCCAAGCAAAATAAAAGACAAGACTGCTGTCACTTTAATCGTTGTGTAGAAGAAAGAATTTCAGCAGATGTGAATTCCTGCTGAAAATCCCTCTTGGATGTAACTGTTAAAAGCATAGGAAATATATCCTTTATTACACCTGGCAAATATATAAAGGACACATATAAAGTTATAATACACCATCAGGCATCATCCTCCACACTATCTTGATCTTGCGTAGGAAGAGGGCAGAGTCATGTTCTCTGAGTCAGCAAAAGGGAGGTATCTATTTGTACTGCTTGCATAGGATTCCCATGTGATTTTAATTGTGAACTATCTGATGTTTCTAATGTTTGCAGAAGGGAATGAAGATGCTGGTAAGATCAGAAAAAATGCTTACCCGCACATAGAACTATCCAGTTATTGAGAACTGGTGCAACTGGGTGCCCATAATCCTCTGAGTTAGTTCCTAACTAGTTAGTTTTGGACTACTCAAAAGAGGTTCATTGCCCCAGGTTGTTAATAACCCTTAATAACTAAGTTATTATGGTATCCCCTTTTTGTTTTTTAATCATTTTGAAATATAATTAAACCAATGAATGTTGCTTCATTGTATAAATTAGTAAATGGGTGCAAGTCTAGATTTCACAGCTTGAATTTTTGAAATGATAAGGATTTGTTTCCAAGTAATTGTTAACTTTGAATAGTTATACAAGATTTGTAATTAGTAGCTTGCATTGTATAAATAGGCAAGGCAATGTAAGGTAATTTGGTTGTCGTTAACAGAGATGTTGTATATGTGAATAACATTTTTCATTGGCATGTTATGCCGCAATTGTGTTTGTGATGTGTTGCTAGCATTACAAAAGGATTACATACTATTTCAGCATTGCTGTGCATGGTGGTTGGCTTTGATTAGCTATAGCTGGTGGTTCCTGTGTTGAATCAATTCTGGGTTTTAGTGTGAATGTTAAATGTATTATCTAAAGTACTAAACCATATGGGGGCAGGACTTATACTTCTGGACAGCTGCTTTAAATTTCAAAGAGATTCTTTGTTCCACTAATATGAGAGTTACAAACCATCTTTACCTGATTTGTGTATCTAGTTTTCCTGATTGGTTGGCTTCCTTTAATGCTGTAAATTTGGAAGTTTGAATTTTCCTGCGGCAGCTGTGCTTTTTAAAATGTTAGATAAATATAAAGTTAGATGTTGATAATGTTCATAAACATTAAAAATAAATATTCCTTACAAATACTGAACAACAAAGAGAGAGAAAGAATTGAAAGGCTAAGAAAAATAAAGCCAATTCACAATGAAGCTGATGAGGATTGAATTGATATATATTAATATGGGCAGTCCCAAGTAAGCAAAAATACTATCTTTTCAGTCTTAAAGTATAAGATTCAATTTCATTGGGTTTTCTTTGGCAATAATATTCATTTTTGCCAGTTCCTTCCTCTGAAATGCTGCCTACAGCACTTGATATTCATTGGTGGTTTTCCATCCCAGTACTAACCAGGGATGACCCAGCTTAACTTCCAAGACATCTGATGCATTTAGGGTATTTACAGGTCTGTAATATAGCACTGCATGAGCATGTGCAAATATCTGTCTCTCCATATATCTTGCGCAAATATTTCATTTATAACTAAAATGAAGCCATAGATTATGACACTAAACATGACTTGGAAGACCTACAGTAGATTCTCACTTATCCAACATAAACGGGCCGGCAGAACATTAGATAAGTGAAAATGTTGGATAATAAGGAGGAAAAACCTAGTAAACATCAAATTATGTTATGATTTTACAAATTAAGCACCAAAACATCATGCTTTACAACAAATGGATAGAAAAAGCAATTCAGTACACGATAATGTTATATAATAATTACTGTATTTATGAATTTAGCTGCAAAATCTCACAATTTATTGAAAAATTGAGTACAAAAACATTGACTACTAAAAGGCACACTAATACAGAACCTTGGATAAGCGAGATTCTACTGTATTATAATTCTGGCATCTGGTTGAAATCCCCTGTTTATTTTTGAAAAGGTGCTGTGGAATCCACTTTGCTCATTGAGCCAATGTACGTTTTAAATTCTAGAGTAACAGTACACATAGAAGTCAAGGTATGTTTTATAATCCCTTGCTTGCTTTGGTTCTTGAACACCAGATTTATTACATTCTGACAACTGTATGTAAACTATTATTGTGTGTTTAGATTAAGTTTAATTAATTCCTAACCAAATAGATGTTGAAGCACTCAAACTGATGACCCATACACAGACACCAAGTTGTTGTAAAATACAAATAGAGCTATTAAATATTTGCAAATACTGCCTCTGTATTCCTGTGGTTGAGTGATAAGGACCTTGCCTGCTAGCAGAAGGAGAGCTGAGAGGAAATCAACCTAGCCTCCTGTGAGAGGACATGTCCCAGTTTGAGAGCAGCCACTGGAAAGGCTGTCTAACCTCATCATACTGATGTCCGTCCCCCCCATTCTGTCCCGTTTTGCTGGCAATCTCTGGAAAAATGGAAGGCATGCATGGCACCTTGCCACGGGCCCTCCCTCCTTCCCCTATCACATGGGGGAAGGATGGCAGATCGGGGCAAGGAGCATTGGCCAGTCAGCCCTCTACGTGCACTGAGGTTAGTGGCATGAAAATGAAAAACTTCAATAAAAACAAATTTTCAGAACAAAAAAAACACTTCTCTAAGAATCTCTAGGTCCTCCAGTGTGCCTTTATAGTCACGTTTTACTAGAAGTTGACTAGAATTATACTGGAGGACAAAGATTCCAAGATAAATTATTTAAAGACACACAGCAACCAATATGTGTCTTCCAAGATTTCTATGCTTAGAATTATGTGAGTCAGTATTCTGTTCCTAGTCACCAAAGAGGGCCAGGAATTCCCAGACATTGAGAAAGTTTTAACCAGTGTGTTGCTTGACACCGGTCACCCTATTTTATTTTAATTCCATTTATTATATTGATATTTATTAATTAGCTTTAGTCAAATTGACAAGTACTGTCACAGCATTTTAATGAGTGGAATAAGAGCTATTATAGAATAATTGAATGTGAAATGTAACAACCGAATTGAGCTTTCCATGATACATCAAGAAAACTGAGGGAGGATCTTTGGTAATGAAATTGGGTTTTAGTCATGTTCCTATTTTCTGTGTTGGAGCGTGTGTTTCTATTTATGGTATCCTATGTTTGTAGTCATACTAGAGTGGCTGGACATCAGGAACTGGCTTTTGTATGTAGACAGCGCCTGTTCTGAGCTCAAATTGTTTTTTTATATACTAGTGGTTTTATTTTGTATTGTACTATGTGTTTATTTTATGCATTGTTTTAGGCACCTTGTGCCATATGTAAGCCACCCCAAGCCCCTTCGGGGGGATGGAGGCGGGGTACAAAAATAAAGTGTTGTTGCTATTATTATTACTATTATTATTACCCAACTCCTAATTACAAAATGGGGTGAAGTGAGAGGAAATCTACTCCTAGGAAAGGAAATTTGCTCCTTTAAGAGTTATCATGGGGAAAAGGTGTCTCTACTGAAGCTTTATCACCAATGCTTGTTTCAAAATCCAATTGTCACAGGGACGGAAAGTTAGGTGAAATCTTCTGAACAGGGGCATAACAAACAGACAGCAAAACAAACTCCACAGGGGTGTTAGACCTTCCCTATGCTATCCAAAACTAGAAAAAATTGGCTGGGGTTACCCTCAAAAATGTATCTTTTCCAACTTACGTACAAATTCAACTTAAGAACAAACCTAAAGAACTTATCTTGTTTGTAGCCCAAGGACTACCTATATACAGTATAGATATGAAACTTCTAATTTGATTTCAAAGACATAGACATGTTGGTCTGGATATCAGTATGCAGAAGAAATGTTATCACATCTTCAAGTAACTGATAGAAAGAAGTTGGTAGCATAAGCTTTTCCATACTAAGTGTACTTCTTCAGATGCAGTTAGTCTGTTAGAATTTTTCCAAACCTTATTCTGTTATATATATTGCTTTCTAATCTCTTTTCCACCTTCTTTTTCTAGGTTCCAACTATGTGAGTCCTCGTCCAGGTCATGCCAACATGAATGCCAATGCAGCTGCAGGGCTTGCACCTGAGCATATCCCTACTCCAGGTGCAGCCCTCTCTTGGCAGGCTGCCATCGATGCTGCCAGGCAGGCCAAATTGATGGGTGCTGCTGGCAATGCGACAATATCCACTGCTAGCTCAACGCAGAGGAAGCGGCAGCAGTATGGGAAACAGAAAAAACAGGGTACTACCACAGCTACACGTCCTCCCCGGGCATTGCTGTGTTTAACACTGAAAAATCCCATTCGGAGGGCATGTATCAGTATTGTTGAATGGAAATATCCTTTTTGATGTAGTGATATAGAAACTAGCAAGTTGTCAGTATACATCAAGTTTGATTTACAAATATGAATTAATATATGCATTATATTGAACTGAAGCACTAGGAGGAATCTCTTTAAGGCACAACTAGCATATGATAGATCTTTCTCTAGATTCTTATAGAATAAGGTAGGCAGGTTTATGGTAACACAAAATTGCTATATCTCCTAGGAACACTTCATTGACCATCTCATGTTGATATAGAATGTATATTTTGATAGAAACCAGGAGACTGCCTATTTTCGAAACATGTTTAATTCGCAAACAAGGAGTATTTATTAACTTTCCTGTAAACAAAATAACTTGATGATGTTGGATGCCAACAGAGATATTTCAAATAGATTAATATAAAAGTTTAATTGAGTCAAATTGTTATCCATTTTAAATGACCTAATATAGCTATACTTTTATGTTGGCCTGTATTGTTGAAAATATTTTAATGATCCAACCATACTGATGCACTATTATGGCAGAAAGAACTGTCCATATTCTGAAGAAGCTAATTGAAAAGAATAAATCTCTGCCCTCAAGCAATGCAGTGATACAAAGCACAAATGTAGATATGGGTTTACAGAAATCTTTAATTATTTAATTAAACCTCTCCCTCTCCCTCCAACACACACTACATGGAAATGCCAAATACAGCACCAGATTACACCAGTAGGATAACATCCTCCTCTGCCACCTGTGAGGGTTGGGTGGTGCATGCAATTCTCTGAAATCTCACCTGTTGCACCTCACCTTACGGCACCTGCAGTTGTATCACTTAATCTCATGATAAAGCCAACCCTATCTCAATGTTGTCAGGTTTAACTGGCAGCAGTTCTTCAAGGTTTAAGTTGAAAAGCCTGTTTTCTAATTTGAAATACCAGCAATCAAACCTGGAATGTTCTGCATGCATAGTGTGGAGTCTACAATTTATCTAAGCACCCTTCCAAACTCTTCCTCTTCCATAACTCACAATCACATTGCTTTTATCTTTCCTAGCAGGGTTCTAAAGGCAGCACTTAATGTTTCTTTTGTATGTAAACCGTCCTGAGTCCCCTCGGAGAGAGAGGCCAGTCTATAAATACAGTATTTATTATTATTTATTTAGTATAATTCTAGAAGACCTTGTCGAATCACTGGGCTGCTGTGAGTTTTCTGGGCTGTATGGCCATGTTCCAGAAGCATTCTGTTCTGGAACCCACATCTATGGCAGGCATCCTCAGAGGATGCCTGCCATAGATGTGCAAGCAACGTCATGAGATAATGCTTTTGGAACATGGCCATGCAGCCTGGAAAACTCAGGCAACACAAACTAGAAGATCTGCTTGGAATCAAACCATAGAGGGAGACAGGGCTCAGCTTCCCATTTCTTACCTCTATAGAATAAATTCAACTTTAATTATTGAATTCTAGGGCTCTACTGTCTAGTTTGGTTCTTCAAGGAAAGTTGGAAGGATAAAAAGAGGATGGATTTAAAAGCACTGTAAAGTAGGTACTGTCAAAACAATTTTTATTTTCAGAATAGAATCAAAAGATTAAAATGGACTTGTCAGTAAAAGTTTTACTAATAACCTCCAGCATGCTTTCTTTTTCTGGTGCTGGTTTCTAATCCTTTCAGATAGTTTTATTTCTTACCCTATCCTCTGCACAAAACTATAGCATATTGGTGTGCAGTACTATGATAGATGGCTAACTTGGGGGAGGTGGGAGGGGTATGCTCATAACAGTTTAGTTGTTTGGTACCTCAGCAATGATGCATTTCTAAATAGAGCACACAAGTGATGGCCTGATAAATATATGAGACAGCACTGACTGAGCAGATTGATGCATTGTAAAATGGAAGGCTGCACTGATTAGCTCTGGAAATGACTGAACAATACAGTTAAATCGGTCTCTAAGGAATGATAACCGTTGTCAAAGCCACACAATAAATATAGCTGATATTTTTCAGTAAATCACCTCATATACCAGAATCCTAAACCATATATTTACAATTATTATAGATTTTCTGTTGAGATGGATAACATCCTGCTACAGTGCTATCATGATAGCTAAGATCGGAAGCTCCTATCCATGTTAGGCTAGTCCAAGATTTTCCCCTTGAGTGACAGAACAGAGTTCTTTAAGAATACTGACTATAATGACATGGTAAAACCACCAGTGATTGGGCAGTAGTGGGATAATGCTTTGGATTCCAGTTATGGATAGTTTTATTATATTCAGTGTCTTTTGTTCACTTAATGTATAGTTTCAGTGTCTTTTGTTCATACATCTTAATGTATAGTTTCAAATAATGCGAGTAAACAGTGCAATGACATTTTATTTAAGAGGCACTCTTTGCAAATAAAAGCAAATACTTTGTTATAGCCCCACTGCATAGTGAATATAATTTCCCATTTCTGCCTCATATTAAATAAGATCTGAATGTAAGAAAAATACAATAGACTGGACCAGGGATCTGTCAAGGAAAGCATTTTCATTACCTAATACTGTATTGACAATGGGGTGTCCTTTGGAAATGTATAAACATGGCATGAAGGTTAATAGTTCTCTCCAACTGCTTGGTATATGACATGGCTGATAGTACTTCTGATATAAGTGAATCTACACTTAACAAGTTTTATAACTTTGCTGTTGTCTGTGTACAAATCATTTCTGACTTATGGCAACCGTATCATAGAGTTTTTTTGACAAAACTTACTCATACACTTTAACTCTCATGGCTCAATGCTATGGAATCCTGTGAGTTGTAGTTTGGTGAAGCACCAGCACTATTTGGCAGAGCAGGCCTTATTGTTATTATTATGTTTATTTATACCTCGCTTTATCTCTCCCGAAAGAGACTCAAAGCGGCTTACAATTAAAAGTATGTCCACATAACTTAAAATATGTGAATATGAATTTAAAAACGCTGGCCTGAATTCGGTTGCTAAGTGGAATATACCCATTTGAATTGAGGTGACGTATTTATGTGTTGGATTATCATTTTATAATGGAACATTAAGGAAAATTAATATAATCATGTTAATAACTTTATTTTTTTTCCTGCCGGCATCTCTCCGAATGGACTTGGGGCGGCTTACAAGCGGGGCTAAACCCAGCAACAACAGAGTTAACTAACTAAAAACACATTTAAAAACATAATAAACATATAACAATATAATTAAACAATTAAAAATAGCAGAGTATAAAAAATCCTTAAAATGAATCAAAGCAAACCTCAATTAATCAGGACTGTTAATCCTACAACTGTTGTACTAAATGCAATAGCACTGGATTTATGTTATGTAAAACTAATTATTTGCATGTATACATTTCAAAAAGAATGGAGCTCAGTGATCCTTCGAGATGGAAAAATAGGCAGAATTGGATATATGTAAAAGTAATACCATATTCAAAGTCAAATTTAGAATTATTAATTTAAAAAAGAGAAGACAGAGTTAGTATACTAATTGGAAGTAACATCTCACTTATGTCTATGTAACTTCATGTTATAGGTGTAGCACATAATGTTTCAATGTATTCTGCTGCAATCTTTCATCTTCTGTTAGTTGTACAAATATGTATGTTACTGTCTCTGATTCTGTACAGTCTGATTGCTGCTCAATGTTGTCTAAGATATATATTTTTAATATTAAATAATAATAAAAGATATGTAAAATAATTAATAAATAAAATAGAGAAATATGCAAACTTTAAAACAGAATTAAACATAGCAGTATTAAAATTCACAGTTAAAATCTATTAAAACATATTCACAGCCTTACAGAACCACACCTCCCTGGATTCTATAGCATTGAGCAGTGTCAAACTGAATAAAGTCTATAGTGTAGCTGGACCCTGCTGGAGTGTGACTTGCCCAAGGTGACCTAGTGGGTTTCCATGGCCAAATGCGTATTTGATCCCTGGTATTTAAAGTCATAATCCAGTGTGCAAACCATTACACTGCACTGGCTCCTAGAAGCTTTAAAACTAGATATTAATGTATGTATATAACATCTTAACAATTCTGAAGCTCAGCCATAATGAAACCATTTCACTCAACTTGGCCATTCACCATCTCACCTCCGGACTTTGTATTAAAAGGAAATCTACATAATTTCTTAAAAATTGCTCCTATGAGAAATTAAAATGTTATCATCTACTTTAATAAGGAGGACAGTGGGCTGAACAGAAATTTTGAATTATTTGAGTCATTACAATAGATTGCACAGGTCAACATAAAATTATGAATAGGGCACTAGCTGTCTGAAACAACTGGGACAAAATGTGCATCTGTAACCAGATGCTAATTACCTCTCTATAGTCAAGATTGACCTACTTTTCCATATTTCAATCTTATTTTTAACTATCCTTCAGAAATTAAAACTTGCATAGTCATAACCAAACAGGAACCTATCTTATTTCTTACCCTCTCCAAAGAACAAGCAACAATTGCTTCTATTGAACTTATCAGACTTACAGTGTTCCTTTCTAAGGTTCAGATTATGAGTGGAAAATGACATTGAAAGGCTCCATATGTTTTAGTACCAATCCCCTGCATGCTTTCATCAATTTTACATCAATTAACATTGTTTATTTGCTCTTTATGTTGAGATGGCAAAGATATACAGATATATATTTTAATAGTATAGTATAATATAGTTTAGGGAGTTGCTTTATTTTCGTTATTTCTGAAGACTTCTGTTTTCATTTCTGAACTGAGCCATTAATACACTATGCTGTGCTGTACTGTGCATCCAAGTCATTTACAACTTACAACCTCATCACATTGGCAATTTTCTCCATCATAGACTACCCGTGTTCAGATAGAAAATGCTGGGGACAGTGCAGGAGCAGGCCGGAAAGTTATGCTGTACTGCATGTGATAGGCAAGTATGTGGTGTGGGCGCTGGGCAACAGATTCATCCCACTGCCCCACAATTTGCCCTGCAGCCCCATAATTTGGCCTGCTGTCCTATGGATTCCATGCATCAAGGACCTGAAGTACTCTGAGCAACCCTAAAATGAACCTATTGGTTTTTCTTGGCAGTGTTTGTTTTGGGGTTTGCCATACTCCTTCACAAAGGCAGAGAGTATGGCTTTTAATCTAGTCATCTAGTCATTTTCCGTGGCTAAGCAGGGATTTGAATCCTGGTCTCCTGGAGTCGTATTTCAACCCTCAAGCTACTACTCCACATGTACAGTTAGAGAATCTGTAGGCACAGATTCGCTATCCACAAATTCAACCACCCACAACTTAAAAATAATTGTTTAAAAATCCAAAAACAAACTTAAGACTTTGTCATTTTATGTAAGAGACACCATTTTACTATGCCATGGTACAGCATAACCAAACCTCAGCAGATACCAAGGGTCCACTGTATTATGCTATTCTATATCATGCCATGCCTCATGATAGTGCTGAAAAATTACTTTAAGAGCACAACAAACACAAGGTAAATAGGGCAAGGCAGTCCTGATATACATTTCAGTGGCTTTTTAAACTCTGGATTTGTAACACATAGCTGACTTGGTACGTCTATCCTGTGAAAACCTTTGCCATCCTTATATGCTGCAATTATGTGGCACCTGCCAGGTAAGGAGGATACTTTGTGGAGAAAGACTTAACAAAGAGTTTCCTTGTGTTTGTATGTCTGTGTATAATAAGAGCCGAAACCTATATTTTTGCAGGCTTCCATTTACTCACACTAGTTTGTGTTATTTTCTTCCTTCCTTGTCACAACACAAAAAGTCTCAGTAGAAAATTTTACACCTTTCAGGAAACCCTGACTACATGATTTTGATAGTGAACCCAACCTGTTATATGTCAACATGTTTTTAAATAGAACTTATGGTAGGAATGTTTTTGGTATTTTAAAAGTAACCAGCCATTCACTTTAAGACGGTTAATTGTGCCCTTTAAACAACCTCTAGAGCAGTGGTTCTCAACCTGGGGTCCCCAGATGTTTTTGGCCTATAACTCCCAAAACTCCCAGCCAGTTTACCAGCTGTTAGGATTCCTGGGAGTTGAAGGCCAAAAACATCTGGGGGCCCCCAGGTTGGGAACCATTGATTTAGAGGATTATTGTGTATATTTAGGTGCATGCGAGTTTACATATGCACACTCAAATAAAAGTAATCTCTCTTGAAAGATTAAGATGAGTAATATATTAAAAACAAAAACATATTTTAAAGCCCCTAGTGCTTCTTTCAATATATCTTTCAAGCATTTCTTTTCAAAAGCTATCAACAGAAGTTTGAAAAATAGTAAGCCACTGTATAGAAAGAATTTGGAAAGATTTTCTAAATGATAGGCATAACAACAGTTTGAAACTATACTGTAAATGCAATAAGAAAGCAAAGGAACATGTTTGAGGTAGATTGTTTAATAAATAGCAGCCTAGCCCAAGAAAGTGTGTGTGTGTGTGTGGGGGGGGGATAAACTGAAAATTCTAAGTATAGGAACATTTAAAGAAACTGGTGTTTATTCTGGCACGCGACTGACTCACCGTGCTTTTGACATATTAGGAAGAAACTTGGCTGGGCGGGTTGAAAAGCACTTTAAAGGGCACATGTTCCTTTTCAAAATACAAGGGATTATGAATGTCTTATTTAAACAAAATTCTTTTAAATCTTTTTCCTGTTTCAGTGAAGTTGTTGAATGCGATTTTTAAAAATGCTTCCTTAACTCCATTCTTCAGACCATTTGAAATCATTATTTTACTGACTATTTTTGCCAATTGTGTGGCCTTAGCTATCTATATCCCTTTTCCAGAAGATGACTCCAATGCTACTAATTCCAATCTGGTAAGTTCTTGTTTTTACTATTTATTGTTGTGTATTATATGTTTGCTTCCACTTGTATGACCTAGCACAGTAACTTTTGGATGAGGAGTCACAGGTTTACATCATTGAGATGTTTGGATTTCAGATTGCAAGAGTCTGGGATTGTGTAAGTTTTTAGATAGCACCTCTTTTGTTTCTTTGGCTCTGACATATCCACCTATTCATACTATATGTTTGATCATATTATTGGAAAATGTAGCTTACCAAGTGATGAAAATTTTGTTAGAAACTTTGCATCCATAAATGACAATTCTTAGACTTTCGTCATTAGATGGTGAAACTGGTGTAGATATTCCTTTTTGGGTTCAATGTTAAAATCTATTTTTTATTGTTTTGGTAACAAAATGTCTGAATATATAGTGAAAGTATATTGTGCAATTTGTTTTTAGTGGCAGCTGCTCCATATTTTAGTTGTATCTATTTTATGTAGGAATACTGTTGAATTCTTTTGTTTCTTGGTGATGGGCAGTGTCGGGACTACAATTTAGGACAAGATAAAATAAATTCCTATTACACACAAACTCTTGAGTGTTTTTGAAAGATGGGGGCTTTCCCTCCTTTGACTAGAATGGTTTCTGTAAATACAATATTTCAGCCAGGATGTCAGAATAGATATCTGCTGAGAGAAGAGAAAACATGGACAGTTGTTTACATTGATAAAGTAGGAAGTTACAGCAAACAGGTGTGAGAAGCTCAGTTTACAATTGGATAAATACAATATACAGCAATCTATAATGACAGGATAAAACATTTCCTCTGCTCTTCTATGAAAGAGGTTGCACATGCTTAAACCTATTGATAATGTGAATGGGAAATAGCAAAATCTTGATTTTGCATTCTTTTATTTGGTTTAAACATATGAATGGAATTTTATAGAGATTACAGAAGAAAATGGTGTATTTACAGTAAAAGAAATTCTCAAGGTTGGATTGAATCATGCTGGGCTGTGTGTGAAGATTTTACTGAAGAAATAGAACTAGAAAATAATGGCTTCATTTTCAAAACAGAAACAGCAGAGCATGTATGGACATTACACTATGTAACGAAATTTGAGAGTGTTATTTCCTGTTTAATTGTGCAGTATTTACTTTGAAAGTAATTGTTACACCTCAGACACTTTGCTTTTGTGGTTGCCACAAACTGTTGAATTGGTTGAGACTTGCTGAGATATTCATTAAAAAACTATAGCAAAATTTGCTGCAGGATGTCCTGCAAAAACAAAGTTTTGTCAGTTTAATAAATCTTTTCCATGTTTTTATGCTAGAACCAATTAGGAAATGACATTTCTAACCCAGGAACAAAAATTGTGTTGCATAGTGTTATTCAGGCTTTGGTCACTATGACAGAGTACCTTTCGTGAAGCTTTTTCTATTGAGCAGAAATAAAAACAAAGGCTTTTTTTGTTGCAGCTTGAAAATAAGTCTTTGATATGAAGCTTAAAACCTTTTCTGTTTTCTGTTTTGGGAAAGGGGGGGGATAGATTATTTTAAGTTTTACAAAGAGGATTTGTACGATTTCACCATCACTTAAAATGTGTATAGGAAAGACCCAGTGTTCTTCTGATTATTCACTGAAAATCTGGTATTGAAGCTCAGACAATGACAAGTGATTAGTTCATCTTTGAAAATATTAGATGAGTTGGTGGGTTTGAAAAAGAGGAAGTAGCTTCAGAAAGGGAATGTCTTGCAGAGTTGGGAACTGGATGTACAGTACTTGGAAAAGTGAGCCATTTAATTCTACAGAAAATTATCTCCAACCATGGCTAAATATGCCAACTAGCACTTGTTACAACAACCAAAGGGCAAAACCTTAAAACCTCGATTTGGGTCTATAGGTATATTCATGCAGGGGCAGATTTTCTCTTCTCAGTAACAGTAACCATGTGTTCTGTTACAAGTAGTTTTTAAAGACTGACTTTGATGAGGTTGGAGGTTTCAATCTGGGTAGTGGGGCGAGCTCCCGCTGTTAGCCTCAACTTCTGCCAACCTTAGCAGTTCAAAAACATGCAAATGTGAGTAGATCAATAACATAGGTACCACTCCAGAAGAAAGGTAACGACGCTCCATGCAGTCATGCCGGCCACATGACCTTGGAGATGTCTATGGACAACGCTGGCTCTTCAGCTTTGAAATGGAGATGAGCACCAACCCCCAGAGTTGGACACGACTAGACTTAATGACAGGGGAAAACCTTTACCTTTACTTTGATGTAGCATAGATTACTGGAGTAGAGTGAGGGGAAAAAACCCTGCAGTGTACAGAGAAGTGAAATGGAAACAAAAAAGGGAATAGTTCTGGGAAGTTTTGACAGGCATATATAACTTCTGTAAAAGGAGCTTCCTAAATTATGGCCAAATGTCACAACCTATCATCAACAGCAGCAGCAGGAAGTGTCCTTTGACTCAAGGCAGTTTACCACAGTTAAAACATAGTTAAAATTAACAGCATACAAGAGCTAAGAAGTAAACTGCCATAACATTTGAAAGCAGTTTAAACAAACTAAATTAGCAACAACATATACAAATAGAGCACATTATGTAAATCCTATTTCTCTTGGATAATCAATTGTCAAAGGCCTGCTGGAATGAAAAGGATTTTGTGGAAAGATAGTAAGGAAAGTGCCAGTGTAGCCTCACCGGGAATGGAATTTCAGGGTCTGGAAGTCACTCCCATTCTTTTGCTTTTTGAATTGTGTCTGTCATGACTCCCAGAATTGTGTTAGAACACCAAAGCTTTCAGCAATGGAAAAGAAAACCTTGGGTACATCTATGCTGTAGAATTAATCCACTTTAACTGCCCTAGCTCAATGCTGTGGGGTCATGATGGCTGTAGTTTGGGATCATGGGGGTTGACAAAGAATGCTGATGCCTCACCAAACTACAAATCCCAGCATAGCATAGCATAGCATAGCATAGAGCCATGGCCATTAAATTAGAGATGACACCCCTCAAATAAGAGCTCTGGGTGCTCCTGAAGTAACTTGCCCTTTTGCTTTGGCTCAGCACTAAGATTACCATATTATGTGACTCTAATATGCACCCTAATTTTGGGAAGGTAATTCAGCCAAAAAAGGTGAGCATTAGATTCGAGTAAATATGGTATTTAGGATTGTATCTTTAATTGTTGCACCTAGGTTTTGCAGCACAAATAGGCACTGATCCTTACTGACATACTGTAATTCCATTGTGGGCAAGTTGCTTTGTTCATATTAGTAAACATGTATGATTGTTTGAATGTATTCCATATTGAATCTGAAAGTGGTGAGGCTATGAAAAATTTTATTGAAATTTTAAAATGTCCTGTTATAATAAACATTTTTTTGTTTTGAGAGACACTTCATAGCAGTTCTACCATCTTTCAAAATGAGCTCAGATCCATCGAGATGTTCACAATGAATTTAGAGCAATATCACCAGACATACAATTGACTAGAAATGTGCTTCCAGGATCTGGAGATGGGACTTTTGACACTGTGCTGTGGCAACCTTGTTTTCACCTGTGTGTAGGGAGTAGGGAGAGTTGGGCCATTGAGTTCTTTCGTATTGTGTCAAAATGAGGTGAATCATATTAGGAAACATTAGCCAGTTTGTAATTTCTATTGATGCATTTAAACAGAGGCGAGATGTAACAAATTCATCAGTTAATCTGTCTGATGAAAGAGTTGTTGAAAAAACGTTGAAAACCATCTATATATAATTCCTTTTGAGACAAGCATGTTAGCAAATCATTTCTCCAAACAACACAAAGCCTATTCCTTTTGATAAGAAAAATTGTTCTTTGCCTTAAAATCTTCAAGATACATGAATGTATGAAATTTCTCGTATGCTGAATAGAGCTCCTTAGACACTCGAGCTATGCCTTTGCTTAGCTTTTTATCCACCTCTGCCCACACTGTACTGGAATACCTGGCACGTCTAGCACTTTACAACTGGCTGCTCTAGTAAATCTTGGCCACTAACTGTCTTTATGGATGGAGCCCTATCATTAGGTTTTAACTTTGGTTATGTGTTTTATGATTATCGGTTTTATATATCCTTGGATATGTGCATAATGTTCTAATTGCTGTGTGTTTTAAACTGACTATATGTTTCCTGGTATGCTGGAAACCACTCTGAGTCCCTTGAGGAGATAGGGCGGTATATAAATAAAGATTATTACTATCATAATTATTATTATTTCAAACAAACTGAAAAATTGCAAGATCATAGCATTTTGTGGGGTTTTGACTTTTTGATCACAAGGTCAAGATTACAAGGTTATGGGGCACTGTGATGACTCATGGACACTGAATTACTTTAATGATTGAGTATGTTGGGATTTGCTTAGAAGATGGCTGATGAAGCAGCGAGGGAGAAAGTTGCTGCACTTAAAAATCTAAGAGAAAGGAGATTAGCAACTGAGAGAAAGCAGAAATGTCAAGGATTAAGAGATGAATCTTTTCTCTAAAAGAAAATGTGCTTCATGGAATGCTTGGCTTGCTTGCACACACAAGAAAGCAAAAAACAGAGTTCTGCTTTCATATATTTAAGGGCTTCTTTTGAAAGGTGAATTTTTTTTTGAGCTGGGCTGTACATTGTGGGTTCTTTGGACATTTATGTGTGTGTGCACACGTATGTAAATAGCTCATGCTGTGTGTACAGTTAATGTGAAAGGTGCAGAGGAAGTAATACTGTATTTCAACCTAGTATTTGAGTAACAAAAAAATTCACAATTATTTTCATCAACCAAACAGGAGAATGTCTTTGGAGGAATGTGAATTTCCATTTTCCTTTCAGTTTATATTACAACACTGCTATTCTGACAGTATGATATGTATTGAAGCTGTATTTGTTTCAGTGTCATTACTAGTGATCTACAATCATTTTTTGTTATGATTACAGTACACTATTAAATCTATACTTTAAAAAGTTGTTATTCTGCTATTTAATCTTTAGAGAGAGAGTATTTTATTTCTGCATCACAAAAATGGGGTGATTCATATAATATTCCCCCCCCCTTTTTTTTTACAGTGAACAGACTATATTCAGTAGTTTAGAGGTGGGAATTATGTGAACCCCCCCCCCCCCCCAAATGTTATTGGCCTGCAACTACCAGTAGCCTTAGTCAGCACTGTTTACAAGTTAATTTTTTCTGACAGTTTTGGAAATCTCCTAATATAAATGAAAACTTCCATGTTGTGTTGGAAGCTATACCATGTGCTTAGGTCTGGTCCAGTCATACCTGCTGCCTGAGAAGTAGGGATATAAGAGTCCACCTGTTGCCATAGGTTGATGGAACTTATAGTACCATACACGAGGTGGCAGAAGTGAGTAATCTAGTGCAGACATTGAATTCCAGCAAAGTGCTACAACTTTCCTGTAGATTAACTTTACAGAATAATACTGGCAGTCAAAATATGATGCTGTTGAAGGCACTTCACCTAATTGGGTGAAGCTATTTCTTTGTTTGCAATTGTATTTTAATCTCTTTTTGCTTTATTAATTTTATATTGTTTAGTTTTATCATAATTAGCCACTTTGTGTGCCGTTCTTTGAGAGAAATCCAAAAAATAAACAAAATGTTCCATCTAATTTGCTCCCAGCAGCTCTGTGATTTCAGTTCAGATTCTGCCCAAAATTAGAAATGCTTTGAACTGCATCTGTGACATTTTGAATGCAAAGCATGCATCCTATTATTGAATCACATCTCCTCTGAATCTGACATGACAATTGAAAAATAAAAGAAAATCTTTAATAGTAATGTGCAGACTAAAATAGTATTTACATATTGTCTTAATGTTTACTTGGCAGGGGGTTGGACTGGATGGCCCATGAGGTCTCTTCCAACTCTACTATTCTATGATTCTATGATGGGGTTTTATTAATACGTTGAGATTAATACTTCAGTTTCTAAACCACTCCACGTCTTGTAACAGGCTAGATAACATGTGAAAAACACAATGCTGTTAAACCAGTTGGATTGATTTACATCTGATAATTTTTGTTTACTGTTTTACTAGACATCTGCAGAGGGGTGCCTACATGGCTATGAAGAAGGAGGGAAGATTGCTTGGTCATGTGAGCACCTCTGCCAATGTGAGACCACGAGGAGAGGAGATTGATCCCTTTTCTTGCGCAGCATGTGCAGGTTCAGCAGAGGTGCTCACATGGAACTCTATTCTGGCTAGGAGCGATGAAGGTGCTAGCATGGCCATGATTCCTCCCTTTTTCTACACTGATGAATGCAGGAAAAAGGTGACAGTACCAGTGTCCAATCTGAACAGTGGATTGTGTCAAATCAGATCTAATGTAGCTGTTCAGACTGCCCTGAAATGTGGGATACTTTGGAGTTTACAACAAACTGTGTAGTATTCCTTGACATTGCAAAGTCAGGAGATATGAAGCAAAGTTGGCTTAAAGCAAAATCCACAAAAATCGGGATACTCACCAAAAGTAGCTAGGCATCAAGCCGGTCTTCCATTCAGGCTGAATTATGGGGTTTTGGCAATGTAGACAAACATTTAGTCTATTTCAGCATGAGATAGAAAGAAAGGGGATGAAGGAATCCAGCTGCATCTTTAAATAACTGGCTAATTTAGCATGACCTTTTATGGATGTCAGTCTACTTCTTCAGATGAGAAGAGAGTTATGTATGGTGACAGATAGACTGTTATATACCCATGATTATAATTCCAGTCCCATCAGTGCATCTGAAAAATTGGATTGAAATCCATGAAAACTCATGCTGAAATCAATCAGCCTCAAAATGCTGTTGCTGGCTTAGTCTCCTTCCCCCTTTTCCATTTTTGAGTTGAATATGTGATTTATGAACCATGTTTGCTATACATTTTTCGCACATTCAACCATAAAGCGTTGACTAGTCAAGTGGATACTCACATTTTTCCACAAATCATATAGCAATTTTATGGTTTTAAATGTGATATTCATGTTAAAGAAAACTTTAACATTTCAGCTGCCTTTCTTTAAATACTTTGAGAACTTCTTACGACTTTTGATGGTGTAGCTGGAATTACTCTGAAGAAACTAATTCATGGTCTGCCGTTTTTTGGGTACAGATTGATTTCAGTAAGGGTATAGGCAGTCTGTTCTTGTTTTGTTTTTACAATTGTTTCAGCTGGTTTTGTATTTACTTTGTTTCTGTTAACTTATGCATACAACTGGAAAGGAATCTTATTAAACACAGAGTTAATAAACTTAACTGAGATTTAGCAAAAAAAATCACTAATGACAAAAGTTTGAACATGTGACCTTGTGTAAAGCACAGTGATACTTTTCACAGTGCAAGGAGAACTTAAACCAGCCTGCACATGAGAATCATATTAGATATAAAGTCTTTTTGCTTCATTCCCAAGGAGTTATGTGTTAATGGACCATCAAAAAAGAAAATCATAGGTAGCTACGATAGGAACTTGAGTGGATTTCATGGACTCACACAAACCTGGTCAGTTTCACATCATGGTGATAACATGATAACACTGGTTTACAGTACATCTCACAGGGTTGATTGCTTTTGCTTTTAAGAGTCAGGAGGAAATCTGTACTGCTGTTTCAACTGTTCAACCTTCCTTTGTCCTTGTAATAGTTGTTACATTTTCTTATTTCAAAACTTGAATTTAGAGCTTCTTCTGCAGTTATGTTCGTGCATCTTTACAGGTAGATGAAAGTTACATGTTTTCATTCATTCTATGAAAATTTAACTGTGCCTTCTGAAGCAAGGAAGATGGAATTGTATGTCTCTATGACAGACTTCTTACTCTAGATGCCTGTGTGTGAGAGAGTGAGAGCACATAACTGTGTGTCTGGCTTGTTAATTGGAGATTACTTTTGTGGGCAGCTGAAGAGATACCTGGTCTGTATTGGTAGTGAAGGAGTGTTGATAGGCCTTTGATATTAGACCAGTGTTGTGGATAGATATAAACCAAAATTTATAAGCTGGCAAAGACATTGCATTTGCTTCAGAAATTATAGCAAAAATGATTGCATTATAATGGCAAGCAGTGTTTCAGTCCATCTCCCCATCTTCTTCACCACTTATTTTTTAAGCTATATTTTGTAAATTATGTTTGGAACAAATCCAGTGAATTTACAGAAGTGAATAACAAGGGTTGATTCAGAGGGACTATTGTGGATTGCTGGAGTTGAATGTACTCTTGGTGATTGCCTAACTAATTTTACTTTGACCAACTATTGTGCCACATCCACAATTCATTAGCAAGGACTGAGGAACTGCTCAGCAAAGTGATATGTCAACAGTGTCTTTCTTTTTGTCCTTGGCTGCCATAGATGTCTTGAAACATATTTTTTGATTTTGTTGTCATAGGCAAAAATGAATAATTTCAAACATTCGTCTGTTTTCAAAAGTGTTTACACTTTTTAGCATTTCAGGACATCAGTCGTCTTTTGTGCCAAGACCCATATTTCAGTGAGGTTTACACAATAAATATTGTTTCTAGCACAAATGAATTTTTCAGAAATTATGCTTTCTCACTGGTAATAAGAAACTGTATGCATTCCTATTGGCCATTTATAAATAGCTGGTTTTCTAAAAAAATTTTGTCAGAATGCTCATACTCTAATAGGACTCGAGAAAGAGCTTTGTACCGTGAGCGTCTGGAAGCTGGCTTGTGATTCATAGATCTTCTTGTCTTACAATCTTCGGATGGATCTCCAACAGAATGAGGAAACTCTTTATATTCCATCTACTTGGTGTTTCTTGTCTGTTTTTCTTCTTTGAATGTTTTCTGCTTCTACTTATTACATGAAGAATAAGTGATGACAGCACAAACTGAAATATGATTTTATGGAGGATTGCAATGTAGGAGACCAATGGACCTCCATGTCTATGTTCCTCCTCAGATGTTGCAAGTAGAACCAGAAATTACATAACTGAACAGAAGCAAGGAATTACAAAACACGATAGTCCTCAAAGCTATTGTGTAATTGTTCTATAGACTGCAAATTAGTTTATCATTTCAGAAATGAATTAACAAACAAGAAAGCACAAAAGGAGAGGTAATAAGCATCTCCCCTCCATTCTGTTTTTGGCTTGATGTGGTAGAGATAACTAGGATGAGAATCTGAGTGATATTATGAGGGTATCTGATTGCCTTTACTCTGTTGTGATATTTCACACCACTTGTGTTTGCCTATTTATCTCTGTTTCCATTTTTTAAAATTTATGTATATGCACCTGCTGAGCTTGTCCAGCTTTGGACTTGACTCCACACAGCAAGTATACAACTAAAATGTTATATCTGGGTCATGTCTTGTAGCTGCTGAACTCTCTGCTTCTCTTTGTAACCCTCTGTTCCCTCCAACTGTGATTTCAACACCTTTTGCCACATGGACTATATTTGGCATTAGCAGGGTCCAGATGTCTGATTCCTACAGTATGCACTTTCTAACTACAGCATTTCTGCAATTCCCCAGTTAATTGTATTGGCACCTATGCAGCTGCTTTTTGATTTGCCTTGTTAAACTTGCACTGATGGAAAATGTTAGGATTTTGGAAGGATTCCTGCCTGACTGCCACTAGCTCGGGGGCTTTAAAGCTTGTGAGCAGGAGGGTGGAGGGAACTCAAGAGGAGACCATCTGTGTGTGATAGTCTTTATTTGGCTCGCCAAAATAGAAAATGTGTTTTTTAAACTGTTACTCCTTAATGAAAACTTAATGGATCTGTGTAATTAAAATTCTTTTTATACATAAATTTTAATTTAATTTTTGTAGTTGTGTTCTATTAATTTATATAATTTTAAAAGGACTGGGCTTATTAAACATTTCCTGTAATAATTGTCCACTATTATAATAATAATTCATAGCTATTTATCTGAAATAAAACTATTTCTCTTTTCTATTATATACCATTTTCACTCAATTCTTGTCATTATGTCCCAGTGAATATCTTTGTAGTTTTAGGTTCTCTCAGTGCCCCCTTTTTCCTTACAGAGTCCACCTTCTTGCTGTCAGTTGCTCCTCCATCTTTTAATACCACAGTGGTGTATTATCACAATCCGTGGAGGGCTCCAAATGTTCTCTTCCAGTGAAGACAGTATTGTCCACTATCTGCAGAAATACACCCTGTATTTAAATATTGAATTTCTAAAATCCAAGAGTTATTATTCTATTGACTATTTACGTATTCTGTAAAACCTTATCTTAAAAACATTTTACTGATTACAAAAGAGAAAATATTTGTTTTTCCCCAGTGTTCCATGAAATTCCCAATATCTACAACAGAAAAAACTGAGAAATATTATTATATATCTCAGCATTCAGACCATAAAGGTGACCTGATAAAATAAATATTTTAAAATGTTTATTTCATTTTTATTTTTCATCTAGATAGTAGTAGGCATGCATTTATCCCAGTTGTATTACAACACCACTCTAAAGCAGATTATAGTGAAAGCCAATATTTTGCTAGATGCCCCCACATCAAAAAGTAACGATTCAGGCTCACATCTTTCTTGTCAAAAATCTACTAATTATAGCATAAAGAAGATGCATTATACTCGTTTAAATTATAAACCCATAATAGTGATCTCTTATTAGGATTGTCTTCATGCTTATAAGTAATAGCAAGAGTGTACATTTTCGGAAAAACCTAGATAAATTATGTCAAGGAAGAATCTCAGTAGATGCATTCTGAATAAGCTTGAAACTAGTGCCAGCTGACCAAAAATTGGCCTTAGCCACATAGCAAATTCAATGTGCATTAGAGCCTTCTACATGACCAAGCAGTCATCTGATTATTTTGTCACATTGCCAGATTGATTTTCAGCACACAATGAAATAGTCTACTCATACTCTGAAAATCGATTTGGATGTATGATGTTCAAAACAGGCAACTGCTTAGTTGTATGGTGAGAGAAAGCTCATATTAAACTCAAACAATTTTTGGGCATATGAAAAGATTGTTTTGTCACCGGGTGGCTGATAACCTACAATAATTTAGGCAGCTACCAAAGCCAAAGAGCTGGAAAAGGTCAGTGGTAGATCTACCCTGTAGCAGTAGCACCTCACGCTGTTATACCAAACTGTCTTTCCCAGGCAAATGCAACAAGGAGAAGTAGAGGAGGAAACACTGCTAGCTTCTCCCTTTTGGTATTCATTTGATATCAGTCTTTAGCACATTTAAATGGGTGAAATATATTTTACTATCAATAGAGGAGATTACTTAACAGATCAGTTCATTCATAATGCCTTTTTACCATCACATTTGTAGCCCTTTCAAAGAAGGTTTAGTGGTGAAATAATAATTAGTGGCAAGTTAACTTGCCTTGATGACTGTAAGTTTAGAACAAAAAGTAATTTCTCACAATTGATTAGCACTGAATAGAACGCATGAGCCTGAGTATCGATTGCCAAGTATGATTCGCCTGCTCCAACTTTGGAGCAGCCACATGCTTTATGTAAGACGTGCTTCTTGTTGAGATCTCATTCAAAAAGGAATTCTCAAACCTATAAGATTATCTGGTCCAGTAGAGTAATGCAAGTTTAAATTCACAAAAAGCTGCCTTATACTGAGTCAATTGTAGTGGTTAGATGTAGCTGAACTCTCTGCCCTGGAGTGTGGTGGAGGCTCCTTCTTTGGAGGCTTTTAAGCAGAGGCTGGATGGCCATCTGTCGAGGGTGCTTTGAATGCGATTTTCCTGCTGCTTGGCAGGGATTTGGACTGGATAGCCTGTGAAGTCTCTTCCAACTCTATGATTCTATGGCCTGGAACTTGGCAAATTTTGGTCGGCACTGATTTATGCAAGTCCCTTTCACCAGGTTACGTTGGCAGGAAAAGAACTATATATGCCACTTTGAGGGCACAATTATAAATGCAACTATGTAGATCATCATACATATTTAGCTAAGTGTTGTTTATCTGTCTTTTGGGCTTCACGTAGGGGATTGTCATAGTCTTACTTGGAGATATCAGGCAATAAATCTACATGGAAAGCACATGCTGATTTTGTACAAGCCTTCTGCAATTCAAACAATGGATTTGTAAAACATCAAATACCTTATTTATATTAAATGGTAGAGAGAAAATAAATCCAGGAAAGTGCAATAATTTATGGTAGAATGGCCCTTGACAGCTACGATAAAACAGCATTAGATTTACTGGGGTAAATTTTAGTGTTCAGTGTCAATTCGCGTTAGAAGTGTTTACCTTTGCATGCATATGAAAAGGTTGCTTTGAAAAGGGCTACCACAGAGATATTGAACTCACTAGCATGGAAAGATGCTCACTATTTGTATTCAGGCTGCCATGCCTCAAAAGCAAATCATGTTCCTTTTTCCTGCTTTATTCATCTATTATTTGAACCCTTTTTCAAACCAGATGGAGATGACATTGTCAAATCTAGGTGTGAATTTGGAAGAGCATGTTTGAATCAGTGAGTGGGTTTTATTGTGACCAATTCCCTACTTGCATCTAAACCTGAGCTGTGATGGTTTTCTGACAGTGACTATTGTTGTGTGCTGGATACAAAGAGAGACTTCGTTGAGCAAATACCTGCAATATCATGAAACTGAATCTTAAAGGAACAACTGGATTTTAAAGGAATAACAATCCAAGAAGATGTATATAATTGCAGGGTATTTTGAATAGTTGGTGCTCTGAACCATAGCCAGTTGAATTAGGTAATTTTAGACCTTGGACTTAATGCAACTACAAGAAGCTCCTTAAATGGTTATGTGCATTGTTTCGCTGTGAAGCACACAACTAACATTTCTGTTTCCCTGATCCTAGTCCTTTCCATGCATCACTGCTGTTTCTATATATCTGCCATATCAGAGGGAAAAGAACAAAACACTACTTGTCAACTATGATAAAAAATACATTGAGAATGTGCAGTTTTGCATTTTAAATTGATCTAAAGAAGAGCACCGTCATAATTACAAGAATAGAATGGAATGTGTTTCTGCTGAACTGATGCTAAAAGCATTTACTTCAGAATGCCTATGATTTGTTTATATAAAGAAATATTATTCAGAAGTAAAACAAGAAACATAAGCATGTATGTATAAGGCTGACTACTTTCTGACAATAAAATAATGTTAAAAAACAAGAAGAAATAAAAATGCTTGGACAATCGCCAATAGACCAAAAAGATCCTAACAGGCTGATATTGGGACTATCATCTAACATCGGAAGTCCATCACTTGCTGCTCTCTAGATCATACATAAATATATGAATTTGAACATTTTAAACTTTTATTTTGTTCATATTAATTGTGTATATTAGCCTCCTTTCTAGAGAAAAGCTGTAACAAAAACGCAGATAAAAGCCAAATTAAAATCATTGCACAATATGAAGTCAGCAATCAGCAGCAGTATTTTTAAAAAATGATTCTGAAAGTGTAAAAACAAGAAAAACAATAGAAGAGCAGAGCTGTTCCTTAGTTAACCTCCCTTTCTGAAATAAATTTGGTATGGCATTCCATGAAATCTGTACCACCACCAAAATGACATGTTTCTACCCCAAGATATTTCACTTCCTTGAAACAGACTGTAGGACTTGTCTCACACAATAATGGTGTCCTGAAGGGAAGCAATCTGAATGTTTTGAGTAATAATGGTAGGCTTGGTAAAAAGAAAAAAAGAAAAATTAATTTCCATTTAAAGAACCAGACACTATATCAACATTCAGCCTGGTAGATCACAGTCGCACAATTGCTCAGGTTCTGCTCAAGAAAAAGATACTTGGAAAGATACCTAATACAGTGTTCCCTCCCTACTTCGTGGTTCGCTTTTCGCTCCCTCGCTACATCGTGGGTTTTTTTCTGAGCGGTGGCGCATACACAAAAGGTGCCAGTTTCCCTTTTGCACATGCGCCCTCCCTCTCGGCTTCGTCCAGCTGGGCCACTCTGGATGCCGACGAGAGGGAGGCGCATGCACAAAAGGGAAACTGGCAGGCGCTGGAGAGGAGGCCGCCAAGAAGAAGCGCAAGAAGAAGGCTTGCAAGGGGAGAAAGGCCATCAAACTACTAATATAATGTGTAAATATTAAAATAAATATAGCGCCCCTACTTCGCGGATTTTCACTTATTGAGGGTAGTCCTGGAACATAACCCCTGCAATAAGTGAGGGAACACTGTACTACCTAGTTATTGGTTTTGTTTGTTTGTTGCTTTCAAGGCGTTTTCAGCCTATGATTACTCTATCTCTGAGGTTTTATCTCACCAAGAACTCTCCAGAATTTG